>NC_142112.1:11386164-11697895 GCF_056152115.1 Neolamprologus brichardi | reverse complement strand
TATCCATTTGTGGGCTGCCGGATGTTCCTCTGCCTTCCATAAGTCCATGTTGTCACCTCAAGGTCTTTTGCATCTGTTTGTGTTTGACTGAAATTCTTTTGTTTCTAGTCTGATTTATTTTGAACTCTGTGAAAACTGATAGCAAGCCTTTTCTTTTTTTCATAACATTTATCCATTGCTAATTATGTCCTATTGATATAATCCCGAGCAACATTGTACTAAATGACTGAAGCACTGCATTTATGAAAAAGTTACCCCAGTTGCCAAGTATGGTTTGCATCCAGACCCCAGCCTGTGGTTGGGCTGAAGCAATATACGTACTTTAATTAAGGCTGTGTAGAGAAGGTGGTCTTTCTTTAGATTTATTTTAAATCAAGACTTGGTGTGGTGGTCTGCTTCAACACAGAAAAGGTTTACAGTGATACAGTGATTGCTAAAACAGAGCGGTAATGCTTAAATCATAAATTAAGAGCATTTCCTAATGATAGCAAAACAAACTTCTGAGTGAAATTAGATTTCACAACATATTTGAAGTTTTAAGAAAAAGGTTCAGGGACCAAAAGTGTTATGCAGCCACATTAATAACCAGAGATGGGCAGTAACGCGTTACTTGTAATGTGTTACTGTAATCCGATTACTTTTAACAAGTAACGAGTAAAGTAAGGGATTACTATCGCAAAACGGTAATTAGATTACCGTTACTTTCCCGTAGGAACACTGCGTTACTGCGTTACTAAAACCGTGATTTTTTGCAAGAATGTTTCATGACAGTGACGTAAGCGACTACGACGTCCGTGACAACAGCTGTCTGCAGATCAACAATGGATCATATATCGAGTGCGGGAGAGAGTATGAGCGTGCAGCGTTTAAAGCGTGGAAGTACTGATCTTATTTTGAGTTTGATTCCATAAAAAGTGACAAAAACATTAGTGTCCGTTGTGCGTGGGAAGAAAACTTATTTTTACAGCGAAAAAAACCCCCTAAACTTCCGAGCAAACACCGAGTGCGCTACGACGTAATGGGAAAAAAGAGCAACAGGACCGCTAGTCTTTGACTTTATTTATTTTCTGCTGTGTTTTACTTGCATCTATTTGAACGACTGAGTGTAAACACAAAAGAAAAAAATATATTTTATGTGCTGGAATGTGCAGAAAATAGGTTTAAATATTAAACTAATTTCTTCCAGTCAGAGAATGTTGCATATAATTAAATTTTTGCTTGATGCATAAAGTTAAAAGATTAAAACTAATAAAACAAATTTTAAAAAGAGACTTTTCCATTTGATTACATTTTGTATGATGGATTATGCAGAAAAAGCAGAATTGGGCTGAAAGATCTATCGCTTTATCACCTATTCAGGTTGTAAATTGTGTTTTTAAAAAGTAACTAAGTAACTAAGTAATTAATTACCTTTGAAAATAAGTAATCAGTAAAGTAACGGGATTACTTTTTGGGGGAAGTAATCAGTAATTAGTTACTGATTACTTTTTTCAAGTAACTTGACCAACACTGTTAATAACACAACCATGTTTAGCCTGTGGTAAATGGCTTTAGTTTACTACATCAGAATATTTTAGAAATAAGTAGTGATTTTACAATATTTTAAAAGCAACTTTTCCCATCTGGACAAGTAGAGAGGAAACATGTTATACTGCTGAGCTGTCAGTGTTTACTCACTTAGATTTTCACATTGGCCTTCTTTGGATTAAATAAAGTCTACCAACATAGTTTTAACAATATAAGGGCTCCAGCCAAGCTGACTGAGTTTGGTTATTTAGTCTCACCTAATATAGTGAGTGTTTGACAGTCTCACAAAGCACCAAGGGGAATCACGGAGCTGATTTCAGTGTCTCTGTTCTAATCACTAAACATGCAAACTGACCAACTGTCTCGTTAGCCTGAGGTCTATTCCACTCACATATCTGTCCTGGCCACATCCCCAAAGAAGCAGCATCCGTCTCGGAACAACGGCTGTTTTTTCTCCTCCGGGACAGGCTGGTGCCAGGGAGAGCGCTGTGGGTAAACCTCTCACCCCCCACCGCCCCGGCAAACAAACCACAAACAAACCCGCCAGGGCCCCAGGCACCAATACAACCACCAGCCCCAGCCCCTCAGTCTGCCTGAGTCAGCTGGCTGGCTCTGTGTGTGTGTGTGTGTGTGTGTGAGAGAGTGAGTGAGAGATTGTTCAGGGTTAAAAGAAAGAAAGAAAGAAAACCTGCCCATACAGAGGTCTTTATAAAAATATCAGGAGCTACACGACTGGACTTTTTTATTGAGAAAAAAAAAGATACAATTTGGATGTCAAATCCATAATATTAGAAAAACACATTACTAATATATTGATAGCTTGAATGCGTACTTGTTCAAAGTTGTTTATTTGTATGAATTGAAGGTGAGCAGAAGGGCTACATACCTTGGATGCATGAACATTCATTTCTTCTGGTCTTTGCACACATGCTTATATATTTATTTTAGCATGTTAAAGCTTGCAAACAGCAGTGCACAGAAATAAATGAGGCAAACTTTTACCAGTTTGCAGTTATTTGGTCAAGTATGAAGTTTTTAAACTTTAATGGGACTTTAGAGTCTACAAGATCAACAAAATGTTTATATATCTTTAAATCTGTGTGTGTGATAAAGTCATCTAATAGTTGTTGAGCTATTTCAGTCTGAACCAAAGTATGCTGACCAGCAAACCAGCACACTAAGAATAATGTATTTTTCCTTTCCCCAACCCTCCAACTTACAGCTAAACTAGGAGCATCTTGCTCAACTCTGTGGTTGAATGAAAGCTGAATTACACAAGGTGTTGAGTTTACACTCTGCTCCATTGTAGGCCAATAAAACATCTCATTACAAGCTTACATGGCTCTCACAAAAGGACTGCGTGGCTATGTTAGGCTTTTGTAATGGTCACCTTAAAAATGCATATTCAGCTATTAACGTGTGAGGGGAAAAGTGTGTTTAGTCTCACTGTTTCCTCAGCACTATTTCAGGGTGGGTCCAGTTATCCTCTTTATTGTATATTACAGAGAGCAAATAAAGTGTAATTAGGCATCACAGCTTCAAGGCCACCAACAGTGCTGCCCAGGCGCAGTAAATATGTAATTTCTTTTTCAGCTTTGCTTACCCTTTCTTAATTTATACCCAGAAATAATTCCAGAAAGTTTCCCAACATGTACTTTATATCCCGAATCAGCTGGCTTAAAGGAGGATGCTGCAGTAGAGAAGAAGCATTTGCTCTGTAGCACTGTGATATCTCACGCAACAGTTGCTTTTCTTCATTACGTGTGAACCGTGAATTGTATCTGTGCATGTCACAGCTGGCAAAGAGATGTTACAAACAGTGATTAGCTCTAACACGAGGGAAGCATAATTAATCAAAATTACTGCTGACAGTTGCTCAACACCGCTCTGCGCAAAATAAATGGAGCATGAGTACGGCTGTGGTTGGAAGCGCCGGAGGAGAATCCGGGGATGGTACTTCCCGAGGATATCACAGCTTAGCTTTCCTAAAATTAAACAAAGGCATAAATATTTAAACGGGTTTTTCTGCTTGCACTTTGACTGCCCGTGTGACGCAGGTGGGCACGTAGCCAGATGCAGGCATCACACCCTTAACTCCGGTGATTTTGGAAACTAATGTTCACTTGGCCCATCTAATGAAGCATTTAATACACAGCCCTGGGAATGCAGAACAAGCATGAATCATGCAGCAATTAAACCATGCTCCAACATCTACTGGAAAAAAAGAGAAAAAAATCCACGGTGCTGCTGCGAGCTCGAGACGGACCTCAGAAATACACAAGAGCAATGTGTCAAGGAAAAACCATGCGTGTAAAGGATCTGATGGTAAAAGAGCTGATGTGCATGTTGTGGGTATTTCTGTTTACAGTGCGTTTATGAGAAGGTGGAGTGCAGAAATGGCTCGATAATAATTGCAGCAAGTTTGTTTCTGCCTGTTGGATGGGAGTTGACGCAGCAAGGAACAAACTGAGAGCCAGAACTTTAGAGAATCATATGAAAAAGATTTAAAAGACAATTAATGTAATTACTGTTAGTAAGTACAAAGCTTAGTGTGTCATTCAGTGGTTGAACAAGTTCTAAAAAGTGCAAAGACTATTTTACTTTCTCAGCCTATTCTTACACCCTAAGCAATCTGACTACTGATAATGAGATGTTAGGTGTTGTTCACATGAATCTCAACTGACTAAATAAAATTTGAGATCCTAATACTTCTAAGTTATTTTATGCAGGATATAAAAACAACGACAGCAAGGAGAAGAAATGGAAATTTTAACATTTACATCACTGATGATTTATGCTTATTATTTCTTTTTGTGAACGATCTCCAGCTTTAAACTGTGGAATAAAATTCGATGTGTTCCCTTGCATAAAGGATTGCTCAGTGCGTCCACTGCTAAAGATGCAATTCAAGGCTTGCGCAGAGGCAGCCATTCACACAGGAAGTACTCGCAAGCTTCATACAGGGAGATCCGAGCCTTAATTTGAACTGTGGACCTTACTGTGAGGTCACGGCACTAACAACCACACCTCCATGCCACTTAACATGACATGGCCTAAATGATCACAATAACTTGCATGCTTGTGGATTAACCAAATCAGCCAGTGCTGTCTGCTGTCAAGAATTATAAAGACAAACATAAAACAGTGGCGTTTTCATCATTTGAAATAATTCTAACCTGGTTACTCAATAGTTAATTTACAGCAGACAAAATCAAACTGTTAATAGGCTAAACATTTTATAATATCTCAAGGGACTTAATTAAGAATTAAGAATATGTGATATGAAATAAATAGAGTATAGAAAAATAAAGTTTAAACTTTAACCTTTAAGGTAAGTAAAAATAACAATCAGCTTAAGTTATATGTAGTCAAAACATTTTAGCATTAAAGTCTGTAAAGTAGCTACTATGCAGAATCATAGAGTCATATAGATGATTGTTGGATCTTAATCATTGATTCACTACCTGCTACCAAAGGAAAAATAAGAGGTTATCTTACTTTAAAAAAATTTAATAATTAAAGTTGGGCCGACCAATGAGAAAATGGCTGGATTAAAGCATATTGATCCTCCAGCTGATCAGTCGAATCTGAACCTGCAGTTGTGTTAATAGTTGATGCAACACGATTATTGCAATTCTTCTTCTAGGGCAGCGAATCACACTGAGTATGATGCAGAATAAAAAACATAACCATATGCTTAAAGGGTTCAAATGTAATCAGGCACCTAGGAATGACCTTTCAATCACCTGAGCATAGATGTATTGGATGCTGTCTCAGCCACTGGATTTGTCCAAACTTAATAATCTTGGACTTTAAACCTTTTTTTTCCTGCCATTTATTAAAAACAATGGCAGCTCATATATATTCTCAGTATTTGAGATGTGTCACTCTAATAATTACAAATGAGCAGTCAAAGCCTTTGCAGAACCAAAGCACCCACCCAAGTCTTTCATAACTCATTCCTTGAACTTTTCCATACAGTGGAGGAAAGTTCCCACTTCCATTCCAGCACAAATTATTCCCCATCACTTCCAGTCTGTGGATGCTTATTAGAGTATGATAATATTTGTGCAAGTACCTGGATTGAGTGAGTTTCCCTTTTTTTTTTTTTACTTCCTTGAAACATTTCAAGCTGTTGCTGTGTAGTATTGACCTGCCACACAGCTTGCTAATGTTTCCAGAAAGCTTCTTTTCACTTAATATTAAAAATTTTCATTGAATTTATAATAAAACAATACCTGAATCCACCAGTTGTGTGTATTCTGCTGAACCAGGGGGGGAATTTTGAACCTAAATCCAGCGGAGCTGTTTTCAAAAGGACAGCGACGTATCTATTTCCAGTTAGAAAACCCCAAAGCCCAGACCAAGTCTAACAATAATGAGGGGAGTTTTACAAGTGTAGCAACAGCAGGGTTCTTTGGAGAGAAAACATTATGATTGCATTAGATGAGATGGCACTCCAGAGTCAGCACTTTACTGTAGGTTTTTTTTTTTTGTTGCTGTTGTTTCTTTGTGAACAGACTCGCTCACGACCTCAGTCAACTGCAACTCGGCTGTGGGCTCTAAACATACAGCTCTGCTGTGTATTGTTCCAGAGCAATTGCACGACCGTCCTGTGTCCGACACAATGGAAGCGACACAAACAGAAACCCGATATCCCTTTGAGCTGTGCACCCTCCAGTCAGCCTGATGGCGGTGGAGGTGGTGGTGGTGAAGCAGAAGGAGCATTTATAACTAAACATCATATTTCATACCACATGTGATTCCTGGTTTTTCCTCCCCTTAAAGAGGAACTCCAAGAGGAAAGGAATGCACAACTATCTTATCCAGCAGCTATTAGTTGCCATAGCTTAGTTTTATGATGACATAGAAGGAAACAAGTGCAGGTGAGACGCCACCCTGCTGGATTATTGATAATTGGGCGATATTTACAGTGCTCCTTTGCACTAATGGGTCAGTTGTATTTGCCTAGAGATAAGGCTTTATTGCTTTTATGGCAAGCAAGTAAAGCAATTACCAGTGATAGGACAAACAGCCTGCTTTCCCTGTGTGTGTATGTGTGTGTGTGTGTGTGTGTGTGTGTCAAAGTGGCTACAGACATCAGCTCACCTGCCAAATGCCATCTGTCTTGTCGCATGTTTAAGACTGCCATGCTGCTTAAAGGCTGATAGAAGTCCTATTTTATGGATGTCTTGGCCGAGTTTATGATCAGGCTGACTCTGAACTCCAAAGTCTATTCTTGTGCTCAAAAGGAGAAGCTGACAAAACAGTCAAAGACTTTTTTTCCTCCATGAGTAAGCTTACATGCACCACTATCAGTATCCTGATTTCTATCCAGCATATCACAACCAGGATACTAGACTGCATGTACACGAATGCCATGGTGGCTCGACCTTTTTGCCTTTACTCTTCATTTAACTGCTAAAGTCAGGGTTTCCACCGGAGTATTGCAACAAAACCCTCTGAAGTGAGCACTGTTCATATTGTTAAAATGAGTTTTTAGACAAGGAAACATTATGTTAGGTCATGTTTTCCATTAGCTCACTGGTCTCATTAACCAAAGTTACCCAGATAGCAACAGATTGCAAAGGACAGCTGAACTATGAGCAAGTTTGAAGCTGAAAAAGTAAAAACAAAACAAAACAAAACAAAAAAAACGGGCAAATGTTTTGACTTAATACTTTTTTCATTTCTCAGCTGTACAGCTAATGTCCTTAACTATTCATTGCTGTATATGAACCAGGCTAATCGTCGTGCAGTGCAGTCTCACATGTGATTCTGTCAGTTCATGCAAGAAGCAACCTCCTGAGCAGTACACTGTGTGCACAATGATTAGGCAAGTGAGTGTTTTGATCATATCATCATTTTCATGCATATTTTCCAGCTCCTTGCAGTAAAAATTGAACACTTACTGGATATTACGTGATGTGTACTTGTGCAATGAGGGAGGGTGTGACCTATGGAGAACAACACCCTATTTCACGGTGTCAGTAATTATTAGGTTGCTTCTTTTTCTCTGGCAAAATGGGCCCAAAAAAAAAAAAGAACTCTGTGTAGGCAAATATGGACTTTTAGAGGAATGCAGCACTCTTGAGGTTGTAAAGATTGGGGTGTGATCATACAACAATGTAGCTTGCCATCACCAGTGTGTGAACATGTGTGTGAATGGGTGGATGACTGGATGTGTAAAGCACTTTGGGGTCCTTAGGGACTAGTAACGTGCTATGCAAATACAGGCCATTTAACTATCAAATGTTTTGTTCAGTACTCAGCGATATGGCCAAAGTAAGGAAGACTGAAACCGACTGAACAAGATACATAAGCTGAAACACCAAGACTGGGCTAAGAAATATCTGAAGACAGACTTTTCAAAGGTTTTATGGACTCAAGAGATGATAATGACTCTAGATGGACTCAATGAATGAGCCTGTGGCTGGATTAGTAATGGGCACAGAGCTCAATTCAAATCAGATGCCAGCAACGTTGAGGAGGGGTAGTGGCTGGGCTGGTTATGTTAAAGATTGGAGTTGAACATAAACTCAAACACTTTCTTCAAGCTGTGTTGCAGAAAAAGTCTGCACCTTTCAAGAATCATTCAAGCTTTTACTTTCTGCAAAACTCTCCTGTCACTCCTTTCAACAAAATTGCACTTTGACCTCGGTAGGCAGTGATGATGTCCGCGTGGCCACTAGAAATGACGCATAGAGCAGGAAAAATGTTAGCTGTTAGATCATGGGAGGAAAATCTTTTCATGGCAAAAAGGTTTCCATCTGAGTACATGCATCGGGTGTGTCTGTTAAAAGCTATGCAGCTTTTAGTAGTTAAAAAGTGTACGTAAACACAGCTTAGATTCATGGTCCTTCCAATGGCTCTACAGATTAAAATTTGAAAATGAGGAAAAGAGGAAAAGAAAATTTCCTGCATCATCACAGTGGAAGTACTGAAAACCACTTATTGCGTTCTGTCCTGTGCAGCGCCTGTGTGGTCACTAACTGAGTGCTTTGTTTCATCTACTTTTAATCACGTCCTTTCTTCCACACTCTCATGCTCTCCTCATTCTCATGTAATGGTCTGCACGTCTGTTTTTTGGGGCTTTCTGTTTCTCTTCTTGTAGTTTTTAAAACTTGTTCAGTCATTCCTCATGGCTTTCCAGACCAGATCATTCATGCATCGTCCCAATTTCCACTTTCCAGCCTCCATCTGTCCTAAGCTCAACCACCACCAGCTATTTCTCAATTTATGCATCAATAATAATCTACAAAAAGATTCTTAACTTTAGATTATTTTCTTACACATCTTCTTTCTTACACAATTTGGCCCTATTTCTTAATCAGTTTCCTACAGATCACACAGCCCCAAGAATATATAATCCACACACGGGGACTACATAATCATGTAACTTTTAAAGAGGAATTTAAGGCTATATAGTTTGGCTAACTGGTTAATTTTTGTTAATGGAGTGAACCAGCTCCAGTTGCAGATATGAGCTCATCTGAACCATACAAAGAGTTATTAACCAGTAATCAGTACGGATGGGTATCGTTTAGGTTTTATCCGATACCGGTGCCAAACCGGTACTTTTGAAACGGTGCCGGTGCTTAAACGGTGCTCAAACCGGTGCTTAAAGAATGGAGAACACAAAATTGGTCCAAAAACCTCTCATGGTCAGCTGTTTTTTTGTAAAAATATAGCAATGTTAGACTTTTCTGCAGCTATGGGGCATATATGGTATCATTCTTGGCTGGAAGCAGTGCTTAAACAATGGAAAAAAACACAAACTTTGTCCAAAAACCTCTCATGTTTAACTGTTTTCCACTTTTTCTTTGGGAGCATCTGCCATCAAACAAGAAGACAGCCGCATGTAACTACGACGGTGTTTGCTAGTTCACCTTACATGCATTAATGTAATAACGTGGTTAGCCTACTCAACGTAAATTACACACGAACAACATTAAGCTACTCACGCAGAGAAGAACGGCTGCTGCTGCCATCATCATCCTCATCATTTCTGCTACACTGGCAGGGCTACGGCTACACACGTAGTAGATGTGCTTGGTGTGAGGTCTCGCAGCAATTAAATACGGCGCATTTCTCGGCTTTTAAAAAAAAAAACGCTATGCGTCGCCAGGTGTTTCATCAGATTTGAGGTGTTACCTCCTTTGACAGTATCACAGTATCAGCTTAAAGCACTTGTTGCAGGCTGCTGAGTTTGCATCTTTTGCTGTGAAGTACAGCCAGACTTTTGACCGCTTATCCTTGGGCATTTTTAATCTGTAGCTCTGCTCTAAAAGAACGTACGTACCTGGACCCGCCTACTATCCTCGGAAACGTAAAATGATTGGCTAGAATCTAAAGTGTATCACAGCTCAGGAAAAAAAGCACCGAAATAAAGCACCGAAATGTGCGCTGCTCTTTGGTCTGGTTACTAGCATTTATGTCAGAACCGGTGCCATGATATACCGGTACCCATCCCTAGTAATCAGTTTGGTGCACTTTTCACTGACATGAAGGCCGCTCCCGTGTGGAAAAAGTTCCAGATCCGGAGGCAGTTATAGGTTTGCCTTTGACCTCAAACCACGCGCTCTGCTGCTTGTGGAGTCTGCCTGTGCTTCATTTGGTAGTGTATGTGTTTGCGAGGAACAGCAGGAGTGGCAACATTGCACTTAGCTCAACTCAGCGTGAGCTGGGGAGCCACTCAGGTCCAAAAGTGCTATCCTGACCACACTAATGCGCCCTATATATTTTTAGGCCTTTTAGGAAAGCTCTGTTCTGATGTACAAAACATAACAAAAGCCTGGTCATCTAAATATTTAGATATGGACCCACACGATACCAAACATCAGTGATGCAAACATCACTGTCCTAACTCTGTGAGAGCCCGATAAACACCCACGGGAAGATTTCCCTCCAAACTGACCTACCCCCTTTTTTTTTAAAACATGAAGAAATCATGCCTTATAGTTTCATAATAGTCCAGAAAACAGTCCCAGTTTAGAAAAGCTGAGCAAACCTCTCAGTTCTTAATCGAAATGTGGCACAAGTGGACTTTTCTACGAGCGGACGTGACCGCGGCAGAAGGGCTTTAAAACAAAGATGGTGTAAATGTGTGAGTCAGTTAACAGCTCCAGCTGAGCTATGCAAGGCCTCCACACAGCCCTGCATTGATGTGAAAGTGTTGCCCCCCTCCTCAGTGACCCTGGAGCAAAGGGGAAGTGGGCTAAGAGGGGCACGCTGAGGGCCCAGGGTGTGATGGTTATCTCTGGGGTAGAATTACAGCGAGCAGTTGGGGCCGTTGTTAGGTGGTGGGCTTGGGGACTTTGTCGCCTTGTCTGTTCGCAGTTGGAGCCACATTTTCTCCAAGGGTCCATTGCTTCTGCTTGCCCTCCATCTCCTCCAATCCCACCTCACAGCTCAACATCCCGCCACACAGTCTGCTTCAGGGGAATGAAGAATGTACGCCAACTGCTGCCTCCGACCCAGACACCCATCGGCTCAAACACAGAAACATGATTTAAAGAGGATCGGGTAACATTTTAAAGGTAAAAGGACTATAAATAAGTTCATCTTGTGTTCAAACTTCAAGTAATTTTTCATCATTACAAGTCCCAAAATGCTAATGTGTGATAGCTGTTACTAGTTTAAGAACTGTGCTTAAACAGGTACTGATGATGTAAAAAGTAAATATTTAAACACTAATCTTTTACCCAAGCAAGGGTTGCATGAGTAGATGTACTGTAAAATAGGTGGTTTATATTTGCAAATCCAAAAAGATTTCCTGTGTGACTGTATTATCCCTCAGGTTCACATTTTAGCATCTTTCAGCATGTTTTCTGTGTTTTGATGGAGACAAACCGCTGTTAAAATCTGAGTGAGTACTGGACTTGGACGGACAAATGTTCTGCTGTAAAAGTGTTGCTGTTCTTTCACATTAGGGTTATCAGCCTGAATGAATTGGGAAAGGGGTTCAGCATGTAGTTATTTTTCAAAGGTTTTCAAGTAAATACGCATGGAGTCGAGAGTATGAGTGAGTGTTAGATCAAATGGTTTGTTAGGATGCTTTTTTTTTGCAGCACAGGCTCAGACAGAGCATGTTGGGGCCTGTCTGTTTGGGCAGAAGTCAACGGCATCGTCTTCTTTCTGAGAGCAACATCTTATCTCCTCTCCTATCGTACCCACTCTTGAAAGGAAGCTGCTATTTGCTGGAAGGAGGACTGTGTGCATGATGTGTCTAAGAGCCCGGAGTCTGACATTTCTGTAGGACTTTAGTTTTAAATGGAAGAAGTCATCCTCGTCCATTGGTTCCATTGTCTTTTTATTAATTTTATTTAATACAATAAAAATAAAATGAATTATTTATTTACTACAGTTTTTCGATGTAAGTCTTAGTTGACCCCCCACACCTTACTCTTCCCAGTGTACAAAGTTAGTCTTCATGTTTTAGTTACCTCTCCTGACCTGCATAAACTTGTTGCTTTCAGTAAAGCTGGGTACACAGAGGAATAAGTATAACACCACACTAATAAGCTGGAAACACCAAGGAGTGTCTTTGATAGACGTCACACCCCAGATTCTAAAGCCACCGTCCTCTGGGAATATTTTGTATAAGTGAAGCTTTCAAAAATGGAAAAGATTCTGTTTTATGACTGATGAACAAAGGAATGGACTTTACACTTGTTGATCGAGAGCCAAAATACGATACCTCCAAAATATCTGTGTTTTGTGCTCCCAACAAGTTTAAACTGCTATATTGCTGTAATATTGTCTGATTGTTTGCTGCAGTGCCATCCTAAGGCCAGAATGTGTATAAATAAAATAGCAGCAACTTTGTATCCAGTCAATGTGAAAACAAAAGTAGCAACAGAAGCTTAAAGAATCTTTTGAACCGTCTGTCCCCGTCTTCTTTTTCTTTGAATTATATAACAGTATATATGACAGCAAAGTTATGTAAGTCTGATGAAAATGACAAGCATAGTATGCACTTTCCCCACCTGCTTTTCAAGTCTCAGTTTATTTTCTATACATAAATCTGTCACGGTACTTTAGATCGTTTAGAGAATGCTTTCACTTTTTTCCTCAGTAATAGTTTCCTGGAGCAAAGAAGAAAGCGGGTTTGCAAAATGATTTTTATCCCCAGGGGGGATGTAAAATATAAAACTTCAACCCCGCGTTGTCTTGAGCCAAACATTGCCGCTGTTTCAGAGTATAAAAAGTATCATTAAGTAATTAACTAATTCATAGAATCAGATTTTACAGGTGCCTCAAAAAAAAACAAAAAAAAACAAAAGCATCTTAGAAATAATTCTGATTATCTCCCCCTATGTGAGAATTTTCTACAAAGCTCAGGTCCACAACTTCTTATTTTAACTTGCTAAGTTTGCAGTAATGCAGTGATTGTGATTTTATTACCAACTTGTAAAGCTTTTTCTGTTTTTTTTTTTCATCTACACTCGCTTCTTAAAGACTGATGAGATGTAAAGTCCAGTGAAAATATATTCTGCATTTATCCTTAGCTTAAAACCAGCCCTACTGCAACTACATGGAACAATTAAAGTTGGTTATCAGCTTCTTTTACTATACACTAATTGGAAATGGGTCACTAACTTAGCATAAAGCATAAATCTGTCTTCCTCCTGCAGTCAGCACACGCTGGCTGGTGCGGTGACCCATAAACCAAAACTCATGACCAGAAATCAGTGATCTAATGATCCTCGCTCTGCTTGACTGCTTAAGAAGCCAGAGATGGTGACATGAAGGCCATCATACTATTGACCCGCATTCCACTTTATATAACAGCCATTACTCTGATAACATTTACAGCAGCTTGTTAACATCAGCACACAATCCACTCCAGCTCCTAAATGATCCCCTGCATTACAATTAAAAATCAACACTGACCGCTCTCTGCTGGCTCTCGTAATGGGCTGGAGAAAATGGTGTTGAGTTCATGCCAGAGTTGTGTCGTATCAAGAAAGAAATATGGACAGAAAATAGTCGTCATATTCAGACTGTGACTCAGGAGGTTTACCCTGAGACAGCAAGTGTGATACCGCAGCCAGTATGTCTTGGCAGCTGCACAGGGAGCGAGCATAAATCTAATCTGTCTGGATGTGGTGCACGGAGCCAACGGTTAACCAGCCCGCTGTTTAGCGATAGCTCTCAGATAGAGCAGGCTTGCAGGAAGCTGATTAGATACACTAAGAGTAAATAAGAAGCAGGCCAGTGCTCTCTGGCACCGAGCTGCAATTAGACTCTCAATTATCATATTAAAAACACAAGGAAGGAATGTGACTCCCATTTCTATTTCCATCTGTCTCAAACCGGGCCTATCTGCTGGATGCTAACAGGCTGAGCAGACATTACTTGCTTCTCAAAGACTGATGAGCTGTAAAGTTACTTTTAAGTTAATCCAATAGACTGAAACTAATGGATTTATAGTGACAGCACGGTGGATGTGTAGTTTTGTTTATAATAGTTGAGGTTTATTACGGCATTGCAACAGAATTCAACTATCAGCTGCAAACCGAGCCTCAGTTTTTAGCACAAGCTTATTTGGAGCGATCAGAGTTTTGCTGGAGGGCAGTAAGCTGAGGGGCATAAAGTAATTCCCAGCAATTTTGTTTGTTGAGGTTGAGACTTCATGTTTGCTTAATTTGGGGTTTAGAAATGTGATTTCGAGATTAGTTATTTGTACGTGGAAAACAGTTATGACTGCAAGCATTCCACGAGTTTGCCGGCTTTTGAACTTCGGAGCGTTGATTAGTCAACACAAAGGGAAACTTTCTGCCCAAAATGCAGAGTTTTAGCAGTTTCAGGGATTTTTTCAGCCTAACAGAAATGTGCTCAAGTCGTATTTTCAGTGCTGACCTCTGGGAGCTGACTCTTCCCTCCAGAAAGTCTTACTGGGAATCCCACTATAACCCCTTTGGCTGACTTGTTAAGAGCTCTCACTTCCCACCATTCCCAGGGGACCTCTGGTCCTCGTGGTTTGGCCTAGCCTACCACTTTTTTTGTCTCATCTTTCTTCCTATCACTCTCCTCCCAAACCTCTCTGCCAGCTTGGACCACAGGTGAGCAGTAACAGTAAGCTGTAGTGGGCAAAGCATGAGAAGATGCTTTAAGAGAGAGAGAGAAAAACCTGAACTTCTTGTGCTTCCTCTGGTGTGTATTTGTCATACTCAGTGGTAGCAAGGCTACACTTAATGGCTTCCGCAGATGTCCCTGAGTGAGGAGAATGAATGAAAGCAAACAGGAAGTGGAGAGCATAACACACAGGGCAGAGGTAACATCCTCCCATTCCTCAAACGGTGTTTGCTAATTGGCTTGGTGGCTTCAAGGCTTTTAGCACATGGTGAGAGACTGCTGGCTTCCTGATAGCGCAGTCAGCAGACACTGCAGCGTCATCCCTGACAGGAAGATATGGCGGCCAGCTGCAGTGCCACTAAAGCACTTTCACAGTTACAACGCAAACACCAGTCATAGCTGTCTTCCAGCCAGGCAGTGTCAATTATTTTCATGTTTGTTTAAACTGCCTCCGACTCCCCCCAGACAGTTTCCATGTCGGGCCGGGGAGCTATTCTCTTTTGCCTCTCTGTATTTTGTGAGCCATGCAGGGCTCCTAAATTAGATGCTTCGGACTGGTTTTACTGCGGCCTATCATCTCCTCTTGGCATTGTTGCAGACGTCAGGCTCTGTAGCCCCTGTTTGGCCGGGATGAGGCGATGCTTTTGGAGGATTCTCTTTCTCTCTCTTTAAACTTCATCATTCCTTTGGTTGAGAAGCCACAGCAGCTGTTTCAGTCCTGAGCCCGAAATGGACTTCCAGGATATGGTCTTTCCACCAAGTGATCTTTTTTCTTCGTGAGACACGTCTATGCAAACCCTTCCTTTGGTATTGCTCCGACTCATAATACCTCATCTGTCACGTCTCGGTCTTAAGTGTTCATTTTGAGATGGCAGTGAGTGATTATCTGGACAACAGAAAAGAAAGGAAGAAACCTCCGTAGAACTGGCAAAGGGCTGTGATTATAAGTTGTTACAAACAACAAGAATCACAAAACAACACTTTCGACATGTGCATAAATCTCTGTGCCTATGCTGCATGGTTGAGGTCAGATCGCAGTGGATTGTGGGATGCCTGATGCGAAAGAGCTGAGCTGGCAGAGCAGACAGACATAAAGAGCAGAATGCAAGATAGCAATAAGAGACTGGAGCAAAGAGCTAAAGAGGGAACAAGATATAGGAGGCAGAGGTGGAGCAGATATCAAGAGAAAGTGGAGTGCTGAGCTGTGGACAGAGCACAAGAAGGATGACAAGGGAAGCAGGATGTTAGCTGCTACTGTCAGACTGTGGAAGCTCAGCAACACCTCATGGCAGAGAGCCTTTATCGCCATACCTGATAAGACAGTAGCCACTTTCAGACATGTGCAAATCCATACGCATGAAACGCACACAGGAATCACCACATACATGTTCACCATACAGTATATACAGTGTTGGGGAGTAATGGAATACATGTACCGCCGTTACGTATTTAAAATACAAAATATGAGTAACTGTATTCTGTTACAGTTACCGTTTAAAAAGGTGGTATTTAGAATACAGTTACTTTGTTGAAATAAATGGATTACATGGCGGTACTTTCCTGTTTCATATTGTGGCGGGTCAGGCCTGTTTGGGTTTTGTTTGACAGCTACGTTCTGTTGTTCCAGGTGGCAGCGTTACGGTTGCCATGGTTACAGGGTGACGCTCTCTCTCTGCGTGTTTCCTGGGTGAGAGAGGCCTTTTTGTTGTTGTTGTGCTAAGCTAATAAGCAAAATGCTACAGGTATAGCCAGTAGCGGTTTTAGATACGGGCGACACGGGCGGTTGCCCGGGGCGGCATTGTGGTGGGGGGCGGCATCACGGGCATCGGCAAAAAAAATAAAAAATGCTCGTACTCAACCAGCGCATATTGGGAATGGCATAGGCACCGATCGGCTTTCTATCGCCCATTTGCTGGGAGTAAGGGCGCACTCCGTTTGCGAGGTGCGCCTGCTGCTTGCGGCGCAGACAGGAGAGGGCGGGGCGGCGGGGGATTCTCTGGCTGGATGTAGCAGCATCTAATAACCAACTCGCAAAATAAAACAAAATAAAAACAAACCAACAAACACAAAAACACCAGACATTATGATACAGACTTATAATTTGCACCGATGTTTTTTCGAAATTCTATACCCGAAAAGTGAGCGCGAGAGCCTTCGGTGCGCCTGCTCGCTGCTGAAGTCAAAGTAAACTTTATTGTCATCTCCGCTACATACAGTCCAGTATATAGAGAGACGAGACAACGAGGCTCCAGTTACAGCAGTGCAAGTAAACAAACAATAAATATAAGAAGAGTAAGAAAATAAATATACACTTTAGGACCAGGGGTAAAGGGATCAATAACAATTTAAAATTTTTAATTTACAGTTTGATGATTCAAAGTCTCACACACAACCCATCAAAAGGGGAGGAAGACCGGCTGCTTCCAAATAGAGCACATTTCATTCATAATGTTGTAAATCCAAGCCCATTATGTATTCATGATTTGAATCCTGGGTTGTGTGAAACCTCAGAAATGCACCTTAGACAAAGTGAATCTGTGAACTAAGGTGTAGGTCTATTAGGTTATGTTGTGGTGATCCTCGGGTTGGGGGATTTGTGTTCATACTAGAGTGCAAAATTAAAACCAATGGAAGATGGACAAGAAAAGTTCAAAGCCATCATGCCTTCAGTTTAGAAAAAAGAGAAAAGAAGAGGAGGAGAAACGAGCAAAAGATACAGGTAAGCAGATGTGTGATTGGATAATGGCAGGTCATCCTGAAACAATCAGAGTCAGAATACTTTATTAATCTCTGAGGAAATAATGTGTGTTACAGTTCCTCCAAGAAGAAATGGTAAAAATAGCAACAGTAACAGACTAAACTCCAAACAATACATTATGTTACAGATTTTAATATTAATGAGTCATTGTCAGTTGTTGATTTGTCCTGTTCTCATTGTATGACATATTATGATGGCTGTTTGGTAGCCGTTTGCATACTATGCATACTCTCTCTCTCTTCATATGTGTGTGTGTACAACAGTTTTATGTTAATGTACAATCCTTAATATGTTTTGTGTGTGTGTGTGTGTGTGGGGGGGGGGGGGGGGGGGGGGGGGGGCGCCAGAGGGAGTGTTCGCCCAGGGTGCCAAACAGGCTAGGACCGCCACTGGGTATAGCTCTGAAGAATGTAGCATCATGGGCAATGTAGTCCGTGCTGCAGGGAGAATGGACTGCCATACCCGTTATGTGTCTGTGAGCGAGGGAGGGAGAAAAAGGAAAAGTACGAGTTGTCATCGAGCAAAAACGGGAGCTGGAAGCATGTAAATATAATAATAACCACTGCAGCCAAGAAGAGTGCCTGACGAGCCCAGTTGTAAGTAAGCTATTAAGACTCGACTGTACACCGTGTTCGTGTTTTCCTCCAAAAACAATAAGTTCTGTTGGAGCAGCCTTTCAACGCCTCTCTCTGTCTCTCGCTAGCAAAGTTGACCCAGACAACAAAGTAAAGCTAGTTTTCGGCTACGAGCCCGACACAGAACCCACCGTATTAGCCAGAGGTCCCTTTACTACAGTTCGGAGCCGCGAACCTTCAGTAACAGTAATAAATCACAGCAATAGTACATTCATGTAGTTGTAAACAGCATGATAATATATTAAGTAATCCAAAGTATTCAGAATACGTTACTCTCATTGAGTAACGTAACGGAATACGTTACAGAATACATTTTGGGGCATGTATTCTGTAATCTGTAATGGATTACATTTTAAAAGTAACCTTCCCAACACTGAGTATATACCCATTCTCATTCTCTTAACAATCCCCAGGACGGCAGTAAAACATTTAAGCTTAGCATTAGCGTGGCATCTATTTAACAAAACCCAAATGTAAATCTTATAACAGAAGTCTTATAACAGACTCTATGGACAAATTGTATGTAATTTATGATCTCTGGACGAGTCATGCAGGTTTACAGATTTACAGCAACCACCAATTGCAAAGGGAAAATATGAATTCCACTACTGGTTTGCAGATGGTTGCCTGAGGTTGCTGCTGCTGCCAGGTGAAATCAGCTGCAATGACGTTCCTGCAGCAAAAACCTCATCGTGAGTACTTTGGTCTCTGGGAGATCGCCACAGTTACCGTTGATTTTCATGCAAGACACTGACTTATGTGCAAATACTCACTGACTGATCACAGAGCAGTATTGAAGCTTGAAACCAGTATTTGTACGATTTCTAAAATATTTGTGTTATTTTGTTTTTATGACAGGTGGCATATTCCATCCATCCATCCATCTTCATCCGCTTTATCCGGGGCCGGGTCGCGGGGGCAGCAGCCTAAGCAAAGAGGCCCAGACCTCTCTCTCCCCAGCCACCTCCTCCAGCTCGTCCGGGGGAACACCAAGGCGTTCCCAGGCCAGCCGAGAGATATAATCTCTCCAGCGTGTCCTGGGTCTGCCCCGGGGCCTCCTCCCGGTGGGACATGCCTGGAACACCTCACCCAGGAGGCGCCCAGGGGGCATCCTTGTCAGATGCCCAAACCACCTCAGCTGGCTCCTTTCGATGTGGAGCAGCAGCGGCTCTACTCTGAGCCCCTCCCGGATGGCCGAACTTCTCACCCTATCTCTAAGGGAGAGGCCAGCCACCCTGCGGAGGAAGCTCATTTCCGCCGCTTGTATCCACGTTAAACACTGTGTACGTTTTTTGTGTTCTCCAGTCAAGTGACAATAAAAGGTTTGTGTCAATGGCATCAAAGGGTGCTGGCAGATGTCTAATAGATTAGGTATTGTTTATAATATTTCCTTTATCCTTACAAAGGTCTACATAAGACGACGTCACAGCTTTTGATTTATTCAGTCTAGTTTGTTGCTCTTCAATAAAGTTCTGTTTTACACAACTACATTTTCACAAAAAACTATGGCAAAACATGCCTCATGACCAATTTCCTATAAAGAACTAAATGAAAAAAATAAAAAAAAATAAAGATAGAAGTATTTCACATGTTTTTCTCAGCAAATAAAAGCCAAACATTAGCAGTGAAGACAGAAAAGCTAGAACCTGTTTTAATCCAAAGTTCAGTAACCTCAGAATCTGTGGAATTACACTGCAGCTCCTGCACATTTTCTTTACTGCCCAAATATAGCTCTGGTTTAGAAGACGCTAAATGCTGTTAAGACACTTAGTTTATTTACTAAGTTTTATTAGCTGAACTAAATGAGAACCAGATCAAAAGTGATGAAAAACTATAAATATTAACAATAGCTCTGTTCATTAAACAAATATTTGCTGTAGTAAAATTTTCACCAAAATATCGTCCTTTGGTGACCAGTTCGGCCAGAGTCATATTTTTCATTAATTGCTACTCTTCTGTAAGGAGGACTGATGCTAATGCTCTGTGTGCATTAAAAAATACCGGTATCGGCAGATATCCATATCGGTATCGGATATCTGCCGATACTGATATGATTTAAAAGGATGTCTTTGTGCCCCCTTTTCCCTGCTAATGCCCTATCGGCCCCCCTGGCTAAACTTTGCTAGATCCGCCCCTGCACAGTTACCAGCCGTCAGCTACGTAGAAAAGGATCCTGGTGTAGAAAGTAAATGAATTCCAACAACAGCTTATCAAGCTTAAACGTGCTGCTGTTGTTCAGCCTCTGGTTTCCTCTTTCTGGCGCGAAGTGGGCGATAAACAAACAAGAGAGACGGACTCTCGACACATAAGCCAATCAGCTGATCATTGATCAGTTTCATGATTGAAGTAGCAACAGGAGAGGGAGAGAGGCAGTTGCTTCATATATTGGTTGTTCAGCTTAACATGGGAATGCGTTACAAACATTCAGAGATGAACTTACACACTTGCTTTACTTCTCAAAGATGAAATGCCGGATTGGTAGCAAGGCTACAAATACACACAGCCGCTCTATCACGTGATGCATACTGCTGCCACGTGCTACCGTTATGAGCCGAGTTACGCCATGTCGCAAGTTTTGTGAGGTGTTTTTTTGATATTTAATGGATCGGATGACATTTTTTATTTCTCTCCGATATCCGATCCAGTAATTTACGTCAGTATCGGACCGATACCGATACGTAATATCAGATCGGTCCATCTCTAATTTAAACATCAAATTTCAATATAGTTTCAAAAAATATATCTCTTGTAAACTCTTGTAAATTAGCTAGTATTGCATTTGTTCAAATTTTCGTGCAAGTCAGGGGTGTTCGAGCAGGACTAAAAAGTTGGCTGCTTTGAGAGGGATTGACCTATAGTTGAATCCCCCCAACAATCATCATACTGATGACATCACAGGACCTACACACTGGTGTTAAACCAGGTCCATATTCTGCTTCACAGACGCCTGCTTTGTCACCCTCCAGCACGTACTGTGAAACGAAGGCACCACTTTAACCATTGCATCATGTGTCAACTGTCAGGATTCATAAGCCTGAGGTCATTTACCTCATGTCTAGAGAGTAAGCGTTTATAGCAAGCAGTTCAGATTTTTGAAATTCATTCATTTATATGTCAGCACTGGCACCCTCATCCCTACCATGGGGAATTAAATGGCTGTCTGAGCCCCCCTTTGAGGCCATAAGTCTCTGTGCCGAAGCACAAACTTGGCTGTGGTACCCAGGTGGGGTCCAGGAATGGAGACCCAGGCAGGACAGCTGGCAATGCCATGCTCATTCCTTCACTCCCTTCTGCCATCTTTGTCTCCCTCTGGGTGCAGGAAATCCCCCGGACTGTCCCGGATGAGACTGAACCGTGGCTTTAATGAATGCACTGGCTTGACAGAACGGCCCTTTTCCTGTTTACTGACGGCCCGACAGCGGGCGAACACACCTCTCTTTCAGCCCTCCCTTCCTCCCTATGTCTATACCTCCTTGCCTTGAGGCTGTTCTGGCCTCTCCCAGGGACATCCTGGTTTGTCCCTGCCCAGGACTGTAGTCAGCAAAATGCTCAGACAAAGATCTCAGTGTTCGGGGATAAAGAAGAGCATGTGCAGTTAGTTTTTCTGCTAAAAATGAAGATGTGTTTGATTGAGCGACTTAACTGCTTCTGTTGGAGACTAGGAAAAAAAAGGAGACATCAAGAGAAAAAGAAAATTTGATGCATAATGCATACTTTCATGGATTTATATTTAGCCAATCTAACCAGCTCCTCCCCCTCCTCTATTCTAACCCCAAGGAACCCAAATCACCCAGAATAAAAATAATTGGTGGTCTCGTCTCCAGTTCTGACTGGAATAAAGTCTGGATGGAAGAGGCTCAGATTTTGGCAGTCTTCCCCCCTCAAGTTTTAGCCTGAGGAAGAGGAGATTTGGCCTCGGAGCGGGTAAACATGCCGCAGTTTTAACCTCTGTCACCCAAAATCCCTGACATCCCTGCTGTGATAGATCCCTGACGTGGATCTATCGCAGCACAACAAGCAGTTGCATTAAATGCCACAGGGCAGGTCTGTGAGCACAGGGAAATGACGCTTTGTCTTTGACCTAAAATAGCGTCCAGTGTTTGATACATTTGACTTTATGTAACCAGACAAATACACGTGATTGTCAAGTGTTTAGGAATAACTTACCCATGTCAGGATGCCCACTCAATTCAGGGCTTATTGTTAACCTTATCCAGAATGTCTGTTCAATGCTGATGTCTGTAGCAAGCTTTTTCCTCTTCCGCTATCAGTGCAGGCCCCTACGACAAGGTGTCAGGGTTCATTTTAAACAGAAAGCCATGCATGTAGAGGAGTTCTGGATACATTACACAAATTTCATGGTTGAGAATACTTCTGAGATTTAGAGCTGAAACCTTAAACTGTATGCTTGTCGGCCTCAGATACAAATAAAATCTTGTTTAAGATTTTGAAACGCCACCTCTCAAATCATTAAAATTATGGAACTCTTTTCTTTTTCCACTGTTTCTTTCTTTTTCCACTGAGTTTTGTTTCTTAGACATTAGTGAGGCTGCCCTAGCTTTGATACTACAGTCACACTAGTGCAACAGTGCAAGGCCAAAACTGTTGGAACCATCAGCAATTAAACTGATCTTGTTGTCTTTGAAATGGTCGCTTCCAAGAGGCAGGTCTGCAACC
This sequence comes from Neolamprologus brichardi, assembly GCF_056152115.1. Taxonomy (NCBI): domain Eukaryota; kingdom Metazoa; phylum Chordata; class Actinopteri; order Cichliformes; family Cichlidae; genus Neolamprologus; species Neolamprologus brichardi. Next base: position 11,675,218 of record NC_142112.1, on the reverse strand, counting down.
ACTTGCGGTTGTCTTCAGAGCAATTGTGGAGCATCCATAAAGACATAAACAGTTGAACAGGGTCAAGCTGTCATAATATAGTCATTAACTGTTATTATCCATCCATCCATCCATCTTCATCCGCTTTATCCGAGGCCGGGTCGCGGGGGCAGCCGCCTAAGCAAAGAGGCCCAGACCTCCCTCTCCCCAGCCACCTCCTCCAGATTGCACAAAAAGTGATTAATACAGGACGTCGTTTTTATATAGGAATATAACCACAATAAGTTGGCAACCAATTTTAGTCAAGAACCCAGCTGTAAAGAAACACATTTCAGATGAGTTGCAGTTATTGCTGCAGATTGACTCAGATTAAATGGGATGTGTTGAAAATGTGTCTATGTTTGGAAGTTAACAGTCATGCAAACCTTCAATAGTCTGTCAGAGTGTGACTGCAGTCAGTCCCAGGCTGACTGCAATTGTTTGGACGTTGTTTGACAAGGTTGCTTCCAGAAGCCAAATGTGGAAAAATTCAGTGCAATTGCTGGATGTCCACTAATTTTTTTTTATCATCATAAAGAGGCAAGTTTTATGAGACCAGCAGTAGAGAAGCTCAGTTACTTTTTATATAATTAAAGGTACATGGGTATTGTACTTTGGACACAAAGAAGTTAATCAATTATTTAATCAATTAGTCCTGACACAGACAGAGGACAGGCCAGGACCCAACAGTAAGTCACAATCTACTCTTTTAAAACTGAGTCATGTAATCAGTTACACTTATAGTCTTAGTCCAAGAGATGGTTACTGAAGGCTGAACCCTGAATGGCTACTACAATTGGTTATAATAGTTAATAGCTTTCATTGAAGCAATGCTTTAGAAGTTTACTTTACATATATTTAAAGTATGTATATACTGTATGCTGTATCAGATAGGGACAGTGAAGACATACATGCAACAAGGACCCATATGTCTTCCCCAAAGGTGAGACTCGAACCTGGGCGGGCCATATGGCATATTGTTTGTCATCCCAAAGAACAATATATATATGTATATGTGTGTGTATATATATATATATATATATATATATATATATATATATATATATATATATATATATATATATATTAAAAAGAAGAAAAAATGTGTAGGGTGTATAAGAAAAAAAATCCCCCTCTCACCCCTGTGGGCGGTCTATTCTTCAAGCTCGGGTCTTCTACCAGAGGCCTGGGAGCTTGAGGGTCCTGCGCATTATCGCTCATCTGAACAGAGATCTCAGATGTTGTTCTTGGGATCTGCTGGAGGCACTCTCCTAGCTTTGGAGTCACCCTACACATATTCTGTGAGCCCTTAGTACTCCTCTAGCTTCTCACGTTCCTTCTTCCTGACGTTGCTGTCATTCAGTATCGCTACGTCAGTCACTACAGCCGTGTCTCTCTCTCTCTCTCTTTCTCTGTCCATATATATAGACCACTAAGACAACTTATTAGAAAATTCATTGATATAATAAATGCATAAACAGTGTGTGTGTGTGTGTGTGTGTGTGTGTGTCCCTTCACGAATGAAACCAAATCCTTAATATCCCTGGGTGTGTCAGTTGTTTAACCAAAGAATATGTCGACTAAGAAAAAAGTACAAAGCATTTGGTAATAACTGCCTGGATTTATGAAGCGCAATGAGAGAAGTAAAATCACTATTTCAGAAACATTTCTAAGGAACAATAATAAAAAATAGAGTAAGTCAACTGCACAAAAGATGGAAAAAGACACTCTTATTTTATGTTTTTGCAAAGTGGAAACACTTAAATTATCTAACTTTTTCAATATTGAGTCTCCTGTTGATTTATGAGCTATTTAGACAAAACTATATTCATTCTGCCAACTCCTTACTTTCCATTCATGGCTCAAAAAAAAAAGTAAAGAAGTAAACATAATTCCCTGTTACGCAACAGGCAACACGGAAACTGGGCCAGGGTGTGGAAGGCTGATGTGGAGGTGTCAAGCAAATTTGACAAACGTCACCAGCACACCGTGAGAGTGTGCTGAACAGGGAGTGAAGGTGTACTGGATGGAAAAGGAGGGCCCCTGCAGGACTTACAGCATTGTGATCAGCATACAGAGTGTGATGACACTCTAGAGCATATGTGTGTGTATATATATATATATAAATCAGGAAGAAGGAACACGAGAAGCTCGAGAAATACCAAGGGCTCAGAGATAATCAGAGCACTAGGTGCGGTGACTCCCAAGCTAGGCGAGTGGCTCCAGCAGATCCCGGGAACAACAGCGGAGATCTCTGTCCAGAAGAGCGCAGTCCTAGGAACAGCTAAGATACTGCTCAGGACCCTCAAGCTCCCAGGCCTCTGGTAGAGGACCCGAGCTTGAAGGATTGACCACCCACAGGGGCGAGTGGGGAATTTGTTTTATATGTGGGTGGGTGTGTGTGTGTGTGTGTGATTGCACATGCATTTTTGAATATGAGTGTGCTTATGTGTCAGTTTCACCATGAGCCAGGCACCAGAGGAAAACAATGGGCTTTCCCTGAAGGAGGCAAAACAACAGAGGATTTATATTTCCCTTCTTACTCCCCCCGCCCCATCCCATCACCGCCTACAACATATTACTTACATATTGTACTGGAATGCTCTCTCACCGTGGAAAAGCTCTGGCAAAACCCTCACATCCCTCTCATGCAGAAAGCAGCGAGACTTGGAGGCCTCCCACTGCACTAACGCTGCCACACACGTAGCAAAAGGGGAGCGGACCCCTCGTTGCGCTCCTCTCTTTTCCCTCTGTGGATGTTAAAGAACTGATGACTATACAGCAGTAGGCCTTCTCATTGTATTAACTACCTATGACTGCTGTTGTTTTCATAATTTGGCTGACATTTATTCTGTGTAAAAGCAGCTTTATGAGCTTATGCAAGGCCGAGCATAAAAGTTACAGCGGGAGGGAAAAAGGCATAAATCAGTTTGCTATATATGTGTTGGAAATCACAGGGTTTCACTAAATATTACAGCCGGTATTAAATTTGAAGCTAACAACACTGTGAGCATGTAAATGTCTGCAAAAGCACCTACATTAATTCATGTCAGAAGCTTGGATGGGAATGGCACTAAATTCTGTTACCATCAGTTTGAGAACCTCTGAGGGCTCATTCAAAAGAGTCACGTTATTAGAAAAGTGCCTCTAAAAGTGTAGCTGTGTCCACACAGGAAACGTTTTCCAGCAACTTGGCGACCAGTCACCTTAGAAACTCAGTGACATTCATCAACTTCAAGAGAGTATGGGCGAAAAAACTGCGAACAATGCGAAGTGGGCAGGTCAGGAGATGGCAAGCATTTAAAGTAACTACCAATAAGAGCACAGGATACCCGTGATTGACAAATGACAGGGCATTAAATACATTAGAAGGTTACCTAGGCAATGGGAGCCTGGAATCTTCACAAACAACCATCTTCAAAGCAACATGTAACAAGTGACTCGCTCCCTGTGTGGATGGAAAAAACTAATAACCCTTTTAAATTTTTTCTCATACAGCATAAATGTTACATTTTATAGAGAAAATGCAAAGTGGTCTATAGTAGATGTATTGTTGATGTTGGCCTTTGTGGCTCGGGTAAATAATGCTTTCTATACGCCTCTCTCAGTTCTTAGCATGGGTGCCTGTACACTCGTTATATTGACTTAAAACATGATTAGAAATGTAATATTACATTTTCCCACGTTTGAAAGGTTAGTTTGTATTTCATATGAAAAGTAGCAGCCCTGAACTTGCCCAGGTGACAGTGCCAAGTTTGAAACCCAAGCCCTTCACAGCATTTCAAATTTCTCTTTCAGTAATGCCTGATCTGTCTAGTTTTCTTCTTCAGGTATGTGCATTCTAACAGGTGCCATCTCTACTTGGCACAACTGACTAAAAGTTCTGTTTTCTGGTGCTTTGACCAAGCAAAATGAGATCCAAAATCCCTCAAAGCACCCTTTTGAGAGTTAAATTGAAAAACGGGAAAAAAAAGACACACTGACTCAAAAACACCTTCACTTCGAAGACAAGGTTTTACCAGTAGATCTTATAAAATGACTCCCCTAAGGACCAAATGAGCTCATCACTGGGCAGAGCCACACTGTGTTAGGGTGAATATGTGAATAAAAGGTGAAAAGTCCAGTCAGATAGCATGCATTAAGTAGCTGTTTGCCTGGTGAGGAAAAGCCCCTGGCAGTCAGGCTGTCTGGGGTTGAAGTTTCATTATCATCTGCTATCAAGTGTCTTCCATTGAGCCTGATGAATCACAGGATTACAGGGGAAACAGTGCATTGTTGTCTAGAGGCGTCAGTGCCTCTGATCCATGTCTCTCCACCCGCCCACCTCTGTGCCCCTTTGCCCGCCCTGGTCATAAACCCAGGGAGTACCCGCCTCTCATTCTTCTCTTTGTCTATAGGTCTCTCTACTTCTCTCATCTTCGCCACCAATGACGGAACCGCCTTTGATGGATCATGAGCTGTGGCCTCACACTGGCATAAACTGTACTGACCTCGTTATCAGTGGTCATCAGTGGACTTTTATTAAATGCATAAATCATCAGATTTTGTCAATCAGCATGAGAGAGCCTTTTTAAGGCTGGGATGTCTTTTTCACTCCCATGATATTTATGCACGGTTAACAGGATACGGAAACTAAAGAAAATGTTTTTGATGTTTTAGTCACTGCTAGGAAGAATAAATCTGTAAATAACACTAACATGTTATCATATTACAGCTATTGGCACATCCAGAATACATTTCACATCTCTAGGAGTCATTTAGAAAACTATTTTGGTTTCCTCTGACTCTTTAGAGATATATCTGTTTCTTCAGATGTTGAATGTGTTATTACTAACTCTACAGTTAGGGACCAGAGTAATATTTTCTTGCAGTACAGTTGTTGTTTTTTTTTCAGAGATTTTTTGTTGTAAATAGCTACCAGATGTTACAAAACCTGAAGCATCAAAGACGTTAAGCCATAGCTCAATGTAGCGTCAAACACTGCAGTTCTTCAAGTGACCACTCGAGGCTGCAGAGTTTTGGTGTAAAACTTGCGATCAGTGGTTGGAGACGGTAGCACAACCAAAATTATTGCGACCATGCTTTGAAGATGGAGACCAGGGCGGCAACTCCTTATTGTCAGTAGTCAAAATTACTTTGATGCATCAAGACGGTGATAAAAGCAACTGTCTGCAAACCTTCACCAATCTGCCTGAGTGTGATTGCAGTCAGTCAGAGTGCAACCTCCCACTCGGTGACCTGTGTAGTCACCTTGTGAATGAATGTGGTCACCCAGAGTTTGATTATGTGGCACACTCAGCCTCTGATTGACCAGTTAGTCCCCACCGTCACTGAATAGAAAAAAAAATTAATGCTATCACCGGGCAACCACCAATTTTTGGTAGTTACAAGGAGGTATCAGTCCTTATTTTATTTTAGTGTGACTGAGCCACGACACTGTATTCTGGCTTTAAGTTACATATAATTAAGGGTGTGGCTGTTTTTCTCTTGTTGGGTGTAGTAAAAGACACTTAAAGGAGTTTAACTTGTTGTTTGCTTGCCAGCTTAGCATCCCCTTTAATAGGAGTATAAATTATTGAAAAACAACTTCTTAACAAAGCTAGCTTGCACTAGGTGATAATTATCTGGCTATAATAATTCAAATATGGTCACATCTGATTTATTATGAAAAGGATGGAGTTTTAGAGGATTTCTTTGAGTTTCAGCTGATTTTCTCATTTAAAGTTGTTAGTGTGTTTTGTGTATTCACTCACACACTGTCTGCCTGGCAACAAGGCTTTGTGTATACACCCGAGCATAAAGCACAGACTTGTCAAAAAGGAGGTGGGTAAATGGAGGTGCTCTGTTTCATGAACTGTGACTGAACTTGTTTAAAATGGGTAGAAATGTTAGACAAATACAGTGTCTGAAAACCTCCAAAACGCTGTTCTTCCGCCTCTGCCTCAAGACCCCTCTGCCGCCACCCTCCACCCCGAGCCTCCTCCCACCACTTCTGCGCCCACAGCCCTTCATCCTCTGCCAGTCCACGGCTTGACATTTTCCAAGGCTGCCAGGTCAGGGGCCTGCATGTAAGAGAAAGAAAGAGACAGAGTCATAGTAACGGAGAGAGAGGGGGCCTCTTAAACTAGATTTACAGTTTGTTAAGGGCTTCTTTTTCCCTCTAGCTGAGCTTTTCCACATCGCTCAGTTCACAGAGGTCAACAGTCAACTTCTCACCTTCTCCTATTTGTATTTTTTGATGATTGGCTGAAACTAAATGCCCTGTAGTTTTAGTCAGTAAATGGAAATACATATATACTAATTTATTTTATTGTATTTACATATATTTCTTTTATTATTTTTTCATTTAAATTTGAAATTATTTTTTTTCTAATTTATGACAATGAATTTGTTTTTTTTAAACAAACAGAGTAAAAGCTCACGTGGTTGGTTAATAATGTTGCTGTGTATTTGTGGACAGCCAGCAACACTCTTTACTTTCTTCTACAGAGGAACCAGATGTATAAGTGCAGTAAATTTACCCTGTTATTATGCTGAGTTAGTCTACTGTAGCTGTAGAAAGGCCGTGTTTCCCCACACCTCCTCACCCTACAGCGACATGAATAACCTTCTATTTCCCTTGCCTCCTCTCCCACACACCGAGTCGGCTGACAAAGGCGCCTATTTCATGTGCCATGTTTGATTTGATAAGTGGCAAATCTGAGTGACGGGACGTCTTTGTGAGACAGAGGGGGGGAAAATTCCCAGCGCTATTGGCAGAGGACAATTATGACCGAGGGACTTCTGTAAAGTCTGCAGTGAGAAGTGTGTGTGTCTGGGAGGGGAGGGGAGGGGAGGGGAGGGGGAAAATTGAGATAATAACCCAGTCTATTGTCTCGCATTCAGTTATGAGACAAAGGTGTGTCTTTGCCAGGGATGGGGATGAGTGCGGTGCAGCCTGAGGCTTCTCACGGAGCTAGATGGCATGTAATTTACTTACCTGTGGCTGTTTGAACTTTAACTTCTTGGAGGTTCACACAGAACAGTCCCCAGTGTTTACACAAAACCTTAAATCCTTTTGGACTTTTGTGTTGTTCGCTACACTCATTCCCTAAATGGTGATCATCTAATCATAGCTTAGCAATCGTCACCAGATACAGTCGTTCAAACTTTGATCTTCAGTACAGGCCCGATCCGTGCGTATGGCCGTCAGGTCCGCTTCCAGGATGAACTGACGGGGCAAATCAGTGTGTTGTGTTTGGTGTGAGACTGTGCTGGATGTAACCGTGCAGTTTGCTCTTAAAGGGCATTAGAGTTTATGATAGATTTTAACCGAAACTACTTCCCTGTCATTTCAATTCTGTGGGTTGCTACAAGGAGAAAAGGAGAATTGGTATAATAAATTCTATTTAAAACCACAGGAAGAGAGCAACGCTAAACCATAGTGAAGTTTTTAGTCTTTGTCTGTGCTGCTCTATTCAGTCCTCCAGCATGGTTTTTGTTTTACAAATGCAAATGTGTAAGGAACACATTAAACTCTGTTTGTTATGTTAGCATGCCCAGCTAATACTTGTTGTGGTAACACAACACTAAGGCAATTCGTGGTTTTGAATTAAAATTTACTATCAGCCATAATAAACGCTAAATTTGGAATTTTGCACATTTTCTGGCTCGAGTGTAGCAAATGCACCAGAGGAAGCTAGTCAACAAGTAGCTTCATAAATTACTGAGAAGTTCCATCAGGTCTTCTGAAGCAGCGTCTTTCTCTGGTAACCTTCCAGCAAGAAATGTTTTCCCACAGTAAATGCAAATGGCTCATGTCAGGCTCACTTAGACTCCAGATATGGTTCCACGTTGATCTACTTCCAAACATGAGACCGGCAGTTCATGGACTGTAACTCTCTCTTTTTATTGGACCCGTGTTTTATAATCATGAAAGGTCACCCATTCTTCCACACACCCGAGGTAGAGCTCTCTGCAGGACATCTTCTGCAAGAAAAACAAGGAAAAATCAATTTTCACATCATATTGCTTGACCCAAAACGGTCTCAAGTGAGTCACCTGATCCACAAAGCCTTCACGTTTCCTTTTCTAAACCTACATGTGGTGGCAGGAAGAGACACAGCAAGAGAGAGAGAGAGAGAGAGAGAGAGACCATTAAGAGCTGCTGTCAAGTAAATTCTTTGTGTCTGAATAAGCCATTTAGAATAGGAAATGTTTTGTCATTTGAAAACCTAATTTCCCATGACAGAAAAAGCCACCACAAATGAGCCTTTCTGGTGTATCAGATGACATGTATTTATGGGCAAATATTGCTCAAAAACACAAATCCTGGGGTGCACCAATTTAGGTTGTTGTAGTTTCTGGCAACATTATGAGTCCAAGTCAACAAATATCATATTACTGTTATGCCTCTTTTGTGTCCCTGCCATTTCTAGACTCATATATGTATGTATATGGAGGACATAGTCTTTATCAGTGTTAATTTGAATTTTGACTGGGTTTTCATTTAGTTTTAGTTGACTACATAAGATTAGAACAGGCTAAATCTAAAGTTGATTCAGCTGACTGAAGTATAAGTCAGTGTGTTTGTTGTGTTTTTACTGGTGATTTGTAAAATGTGTCCACATGTCTGTTCTTCTTTTCATTGACATAATGTCACTGCTTCATGTGCTTCAGAGGTTTCATCAGAACCAGGGAGCATGGGAGCGAGTCGTATTGTTTCCTGCCAAAGTTAGCTTTCCTGTTTGTGGGGCAGATCAGATGTGTGCATGTAACCAAATAATTTACTTCCAATTGAAAAATGAAAACTATGATAAATATTATCTCTGCACACAATTAAAAAGCATCATAAACCCCTGAATTTTGAATAACCCACTATTAAATGGAAATAGCAAATGGTTGATTATATTTTTTCTATACAAATGGTAGAGTTGTACTTATGATAAGGGAAACCCAGTTAAAGTTAGAAAGTTTTCATATTAAAACATTTATAATAGTTATAATAGGACGATAATTTAAATAATTTAACATTAATTTAATTGCATTAATCGTTAAATTACCTTCTTTCGATCAAATTAAACGTATTTCTGTAAGAGTAAAAAGCTGTAAAAACTCACCTTTGTACTTTTAATGGTTGTTGCTCGCTCCTTTCAGTGGTATATCACTTTATATTTGAACAGGTCAGATCACATAGCAAGCGTTCCTGGGCAACATAGCAATGTGATGTGACATCAGCTTATATTTATTATGGATGAGTCTTTTTGGACTGGGCAGTTTTTGTTTACATTAGCACAAATGACCACTAAGAAAACCTGACGGTGGAGTTGAGTGGTTAGAGCTTAATGTATTCATGAATTATTAATCCAACCTTAAAAACTCATCCATTTGGATACTAGTAAGGCTAAATGTTAGGGGTGCTTTGGTTGACAGGTGTGCCGACACAGAGAGCTGTATCCAGAGAGCTGTGTGCTCGGCCTCTTTGCTAAACGGAGTTAGTGAACTGGACTTTCCCACTGGTTTTGTGCTCTCTCTATTATTTAAAGGCAGTATATGCACATTAAATGTACAGTACATTTGTCTTTTTTTGTCAGTAGAACATCTCCTGTGAAGACAGACCGTAGTTTATTCCATCTGTGTGAAATATTTAAAAAAATAAAAGAGCAGCTGTTGCCGGGTAAAATGATCCCAACCGTTGTTTAAAGTAACCTGTCAGACTTTTTATTGTTTTATAGATTTCCACAGAGTCAAATGTTGTAACAAATACAGTAGCTCACAGAAACATGTTAAGTCTGTGTGCCAGAGATCCTGTCTGTGAGATTCTTTTATTTTATCTAGAGGTGAGAAGAAACCCCGAGCTGACAATCTGGTCGTTAAGTCTGACGTCACTAGCAGCAGGTCCATATATCAAACGATCACTATGGCATTACTGAGAGTTGAAAAACTGTCTAAAGTCTTTCATCTTTAATAAAATGATCAGCGTTCTGCTCTACCAGGTGTAACAATTGAGTTTAACATCCAGGCATCCATGAAAGGCAAGGCAAGGCAAGGCAAGTTTATTTGTATAGCACAATTCAACAACAAGGTGATTCAAAGTGCTTTACAGAGACATTAGAAACAAAAACAAATAAAAAGCATGATTTAAAATTTATTAAAACAAGCAAACAAACTAACTAACTAATTAACAAACAAACAAACAAACAAAACAGTGAAAACGGAATTTATGACATTTAACGGAGTTAGAAGTTAGCAGGAAGTTAGCTCGCTAGCTTCTATCTAAATACAATATAGCATGTCCTGACTGCAGGGTTTTGGAAACAAATTAAAACGTACAGCTCTGTTATCACTTCCAACATAAATGAAGACAGAAAACTAAACAGCAGTGACGTTTGTAGGGTTACTGAAGTTTGGCTAGCTGGTATATAATGATGTGCTACGTGACCGCTAGCGACACAGCTATGTTAGCATAATATAAACAAGCTAACTTTTTTTCCACTCGATAAAAGTTATCGTGAGTGTTCTCGGTGGTCAAGAACAAATGTAATCGCATGGCAGGATGCTGTAAAAGGACCAAACTTCAGCCAGGAGAACAACTGAGATAATCCATCCACAATACGAGGTTAGTCATTCATATACTGCTGCATGGGCTGGGCTGTAGTTACATCGTAAGGTTTTAAAAACTGAGCTTAAATAAATGATTAGCGGTAATAAAAGCCGAGGGAGGTCAACAGTGATCACTGACTGTTTTAGGAGCTTTTTGAGATTAAATAGAAGAAAATACAAAACATTAAACATGTTAACAACACAAAAGCCATATTAAACGCAGACTACTTTAGGCCCGGAAGTAGGATTCGTCACGTCATTACTTAACGACCGGATACAATGCAACACGTTGGACCTACAATTACATTCTTTAATTACAGCAGGAGTGGCTTTTCATTCGTTGTTTTGTTTTCTGTTGACTTGATAGTGAGTTATGCTTTCACTTTGAGCTGAACTTTAGATTATGATGACTGGAGGGCGGCAAGGCCCATGTGCTAAACTTCTGTCGGCTGACCCGCGGTCCACTGCAACCAGACATGGTGGAGTATGCCGCACATGCACACCAGTGTTGATGTGATGCTGACCAAACAACCATCGGCTGGAAAAAAAACACTACTTGGTCCCTTCTGGCTCCAACTACTCCAGGCTTTATTTACTAACTGAAGTGGTAATGAGGAGGAATCACACAAAACCAGAGGTGGTGATGACAGAGGAGAGGAATAGAAGAGGTTCTGCTGAGGGATGAAGTGAGACTTGTTAATCCAGCTGATTACTTTTGAGAAATGGGAGTTAAAATTGTGCCTCCTTTTGCTGGAGTGTCATTCAGGATGTTTTTTTCTTGTTAGGGGAAATGTGGGATTAAAGGTTTGTTTGTTTGCACAGGTGGGAGGGTGTGGCATGTGAGGAGGATGTGAGGAAGCAGAGGTCCAGAGGAGGGTTTCGGGGGAAGGAGGTGAGGACTGTGGTGGTGGTTAGTAGCTCTGTTTGGGTTGAATGCTTGGAGCAGAGACGTGCGTCATCAGCGTTTTACTGGACCCACTCCACTAGTGCGTTAAGAACAAAGGCAACAACCAAACTCACTGATGAATCACAAATGTCCCGGCAGAGCTCCAAGAAAGCTTCCTGGCCACGGACATATACACACACACACTACAGACTACCACTGCAGAGAGTAGAGAGTATAGAGACAAGAGGATTTGTGGGAGGCTCGAGTGCTCGTCTACATGCCCCATGAGCGTGTGTGGGATGGACAGGGAGGAAGCATGGACGGATATAAGAACTCCAGAGAGCTACAGTGTTTTTATGCCAGTTGCGATCAATGCACTGACTCATTCATCTTCATGGGCCCAGGCCTCAGCGCTCACCGCAGGAACCATGGAAAACAAAGAGAGGCCTTTTTACAGTGGAAATTTCAGCTTCATGTGGATAACACTTCGATTTTCAGCCATTGTTTAGAGAGAAAAGTAGATGCTTTCAGCATTGCAGTCAGACATTTTGAAACTATACATAGTTTATATAAACATAGACATTCCCCACATGGGTACACTTTCAACACTTTTTTTGGTTTTTGACCACAGGAAACATCAAATTTCACCAACCAGTGTTGTAACTACTTTAGAGATGGAAAAGAATGTAGTATTTGTGAGATAATGGAAGAATAAAGTCACATGTGAAAACCAACCTTAAAATTTGATTGGATTATGGAGTTGTCATGTCACTTTTCAAAAGATGTACTAACCGAGACACTGCTTTTAAATGTAATCTGCAGTGATCACACTGTTACATGGAACATGAAACTGATAACCACAAATACAAACTGCTCTCTGTCAGAACTAACTAGAACAGACCCAATAATGGTGGGTTCCTGTTAGAGGTGGGCTGACCAATCCAAATACTGATACTATCAAAACCAAAGTATCGAAATGATACTAGAGCAATAGGACCGATATTTTGAGGATGGTGGACCAGGACAAAAAATATAATTAAAATGTGTTCAGAAATTGCAAATTGATTCAGCTCAGTTCAACTCCATGAGACTCAGGAGCAGCACATTTTAAAAAGTGGCCTGCAGATGAAGAAAACAGTTAGACGGACTTCATGTCTATTGCAACTTATGCGAGAAAATACTCAAATTATGAAATTTAGGTATGAAAAAATTGGAGTGATAAGATCATTGATCATTAGATCATTGGCAACGTTAAAGTGTAAGTGCAAAATGCAGTAGCCAACCATCAGTCATGTAAATGCAATGAAGTAATATTTTATGTGGCCTTTTTCAAACCTTGTTTTCTATTCAGCTTCACCCAGAGGAGAGCAGAAGAAAACATGGAAAAGTCTGAATCAGCGGTGCCAGCAGGACTTACTGTCACAGCATGCACATACCCTCCCGGGGAGTGAAAAGGGAGAGACTGATTCATACTGCCCACTTAAAAGTTACACAAACCTTACTGACACATCACCGATCTTTGATTAGGCCGACACGACCAAAAGTTAGCTAACCATCTTAGCAATATCGTATCATCTATATTATACATACCTCAGAGAAATTCACACATCGATATCAAAAACACATTATTGTCAAGAACAAAGACAGCACCCACACATAAAACATCAGGAGCAAGACACAGAAAAATATTAAACTGATTACTGTTCCTACCAGTTGAAAGTTCTTTCTGCATCTGTCTATTTTACAAGTCTACCACTTCATTATCATGAGAGATGTCCTCCAATTCCACTCCTTTGTGAGCCATCGCATCTGTGACATGTACTCGAGCACCACAAACAGATTAAGGAGCACTATTCCAACACACAAAATAGGTGAAATGTGTCTGTCTGATTTTTGTCCATGTCCGTCACACATTTTTGCTGTCAGAACGCATCTGTGGGGCTTAAAATGCATTCATAATTGTCTTAAACCCAATTTAGCTTGTCTGAACCTACAGAAACCTTAAGTGCTCTTGTTTCTTTCTTTTGCTGATGCATGGTGATATTTCTTCATGCATTATTGTCTCCAAATGCCCATGAGGGGAAGGCATAAAATTGTTGGCAGGAATATGGGTTACATCACCAGCGTGCTTATATGTATATATGTATGCTCTTAAGATCAAGCAATCTCTTGGGATTTACTGGGTTTCCACAAGTCAACATTAGCTACTTTGAGTTGCGCTGCATTTTTTATGCATTACTCACTGTCTGAATTGAAGCCCCCCCCCCCCCCCCCCCCACACACACACACACACACAAACAACATATTCCAATATGCAAAAGGTAAAAATAGATGTTTTTAGAACGATTCATGATTCTGTGTGTGCCTGTTTGTTACATGCAGTGTTAAAGATGAAGGTAGCTACCATTATGTCACCCAATTGTTGAGCAGTGTTTCCTTTCCATCACCATCGTGATGTTGGTAAAGTGGATGTGACAAACAAGTAGAGAAGCTGACTGTAAAACCATACACAGGATAATCTTCTTTTCCAAACCTAGAAAGAATAGTTACAAGTTACAAAATGGGGTTCAGCATGAAAGTGTATCAAAGTGTTTATAGAGGTCAACTCCCAGTTCTGATTCATTATAGAAGTCTCTATAGAAGTCTCTATAGGTCTGTGTTATTATGTAAATACTTACTTACGCTTTTGTGTATTTCACACAGAGAGATGCCAAACTGCCTTTCATTGTTCTTGTAACAGTGACAATAAAGAGCTATTCTATTCTATTGTATTCTATTCTCTAAGTCTCTAGGGACCACAGGTATGCCATTGAAAAGATTGCAAGTTTAAGATATTTCCACATTAGCATTGCCTTTCAGAGCCAGAATTAAGTCCATATTTTATTCTGTCTGTGGTCTGTTATCTGCCATCTGTACACTACATATACAAGGCTGATGTAGACTGATATTAGTTTTGGACTCTTTAATGTCACAGATGTTGTCACAGCAGTATTTGTGTTTTTGAGTTAAAGAGACCAGAGAGAAGTGTAGATACAACAACACAGTATCCTTCCGTTTGAACAACAGTGAAGTATTAAGCTGCTGTTAACCCCCACACATTAATTGTAGCTATTTAATATCAGTACACAGATATTTAACTATTAGCGATTATTCGATAGCCACTTTAGCTGTCTGTTAAGTTACTATTAAAGGAGTGTTTAGCAGCGATTGTTAATAATGAAATGAAAATGATACTCTGGGAGCTAGGTAGAAAACATTAGCAGTCCCACGTCTTTAATGTTAGCAAACAGTGTTGACTGAACAGCATAACATTTATTTGTCTAAGAAGTGAGATTCTTAAAGTTCCGGATTGAACCAGAGAAATGCATTACAGTTACAATTATGTCATCGAAAAGCTGTTTCAGTTATTTTAAACCCAGAGGAAAAGAAAAGGAAAGAAAAAAAGGGTGGAGTGATCTACAAGTTTTGAGGAGGGGGGATATGGAAATTACTTTTATTTATATTGCACAAAAGGACAAGATGTTTGCAAGAGAGGAACAACTACATAATACTGCCAGCACAACTCTGACTGCAAACATCTGCACAGACAGCATGCTACCATAAAGCATTGTTAAAGCTGTGTATGTGCTGACCCCAGCCCAGCAGCCAGAGCCAGCACCTCAACAGGTAACAAAGGCAGTGATGAGCAGCCAGGCTTGCAGCATTTTAGCCTTTATTTCCACTTGTGCATGTTTCTACAGAAGAATCACTGTGACAGTTGCTTTAAAGTTGCTTGTGTTGTTGATTTTGTGCTCACACGTTAACACTACAGGACTGCATGCATGCCCTCATTAGGAAAGAGTAAGAGTAAAGAGCTAAATTTCTTTGTCACTTTGAACTAAACAACAAGACTTTGCTGTGTTTGTATCAGCTAATTCCACTGAGTAATTCCCAAAGGTACCAATGGGACAAACCTTGTGCATAGGTCCAGTTCAGTGACTTGAATTAGAAGTGGAGCTCTTGGTGCATGTGTCAGGACACCAATCAGTGCAGCTAAGCCCCTAATGTTATCAGCATACAAAGTGAAGAGCTTAAAAAAATCATCCTTACACTTGTTATGACGAGTAAAAGAAACCACAGTGAGCAAAAATATTATTTGCACCAGATTGTAAAGCCTTTTTGTTATGCTGTTTAGCTTCATATTTGGGATTAACTCTGTTTTAGAGCCAGCACTGAGTGGCCATTAGGGGAAACTGCAATAATTGGCACTTAGTTATGCTATAAACTAAAGTATTGAACCCATTAACCTTTTACCTTGATGGTGGTGTTATATTAAAAAAAAATTAAGGTGTCAGCACAGGGTTGTAATATTACCATAGTGAGATTGTCTGTTCCTGGGTCAGGTTCAAAATCAGAAACCCACAAAGCCTAGTTTGCGTGCTAGTGGAGCTGAAGCCAACACCTACAACTTCCATGTGTGATACAGTCTTAATTCAATATAAAACAAAGACTCACAAAACTCTGAGTATACTATGCTTAGGTAAGTGTTTATGCATGTTTGTGTGTGTGTGTGTGTTTTACCACCATTGTGATGGGCTATTGTGGCTCATATGTTAGAGATTATCCACTGCCTTTACCCTTATAAACACAGCATCCACAGCAAAGGTGAGCCCAGGAATGACAAGACAGGCAATTTACTCATTTTACAAATTGGTTGGTGCTGCTGTGATCTTGTAGCTACTGTGTCCAATTAATGCTGTGCTCTGCTGCTGAAGCCAACGAGGGCTGAACTAATGGGCCTAAGGTATGCCCTGGCTCTGCATCCCCATTCCCAACACACAGTTACACCCCCACACAGTTACACACACACACACACACAAAGGCACGCAGACATACACCACATGGGCCCTCGCCACCGCGACCCGGCAGTTTGGCACCAGTATCCACTGGGGGGGAGAGAGGTGGGTAGGGAAGAAAAATGGGAGCAGGGGGGGCGGCTCAACTTAAGTGGAGTTGTTCTAACATAGTACCCACTCACTATCTCTCTTTCTGTTTCCGTCTGCCTTCAGCTCGTTCTCCCAGTTCTCCCCTTTTGTCCCCGTGGAATCGGAGGGAATTGAAACTGCCTCCTCTGCTCAGTTGCTTTGTGCTACTTATAGAATCAGTCCTATAGTGATGAGGAAGTTTGTGGTGGTAAACACTGGCCATTACCCGGCTCGCTCCAGTCTCAGAGACGTCAGTATGGCTTGGAAAGCCTCTCTGAAATGCGTGGAATTATAGCCCTTTGTGTCAGTCACTCGACCCGGCCGAAGACTCGCAGATTTGTGTCTGCTTCACTATTTTTTATTGGCATTGGTTAGTTTGTGTGTATTTGTGAAGAAGGGACATATGGATTATTTCTATGTGTGTCTTCACTGTTGCATGCATTTCATCCCATGTGTGTTTGCTGTATGCGGTGAAGTGATGTCTCACTCATGTGTGTGTTTAACTCTGTGAATGTGTAAAGACACTGTATTAAAGGGCTTCTGTTTTATGTTTGACTTTCCATTGCCTATTTCCCGATCTCGTAAATGAGGTTCATTCACAAAAAAGGGCATCGTAAAAAGCACATCCTATTTTCCCTCACAAACACTTGAAGGGGCAAATTTGCCCTGAAAATGCCGGACATCTCCTGGTATACCGATAGATGTTCATCCAACCAGAAATGCCGAGCTGGCTGACATGTGCGCGTCCTTTAATTGGATGTTCTGCCAGGTGGGTGGGAGAACAGGAGCTCGGAGATTAAGCAGAGCGATTGTGCCACTGAAAGACACGGCCCACCATCTGTGTGCAACTTGCTGCAGTGCTTTCTACACTGTGTGCTTGCTGCCTGCATTTGAGCCAAAGCAAACACAGTGCTCTGATAGCGTCTTTGAGACTGCTCGGCATAAAGAGTCCAGAGCTTGTGGCGAACAAGACCGCTCCTTGAACCAAAACCTTCCTGTGTTATTAAATGTGTCCCAGTGCACACTCGCTCTGTTTCTCTTTGTTTCTCTCTGATGGAAAGAAATAGAAAGAAAGACAGCATGCATCATTTTTCAAGGTGGAACAAACAAGACACGGTGGACACATAGTTTTAAAAAAAATCAATTTAACATCTTGGGACGGACTCAATTTAACCCAAGCTCTGTCCACAATTGCTCAGTTAATTAGCACTAAACAGAGAGTACAGCGGAGAGATAACATTTTTTTTGCAGGTATTTGGTCTCAAGGCAGATTCATGGCTGTGAACCTGACACCACAGAATCCACAATAGGAAAGAGCTGGAGGAAAAGGCAAGTATGACATCACTCCCAAAGCTCACCACGTAGAGATATTTGGTGAAGACCCTTTAGACACTATAATGACTTAGGTGCCCTTTTTCTGTCAGACTCTTGAATTGGATAGACCTTCTTTACTGATGCCGCTGCTCTTGAACTCTATTGCTAGGTGTGCATTAGAGGTTTGCCGTCTAAAGCTGTAAAATGGTGCATTTTAAACATATGATTCAATGATCCTTTTCTAGACCCAGCAAAGGTGTTTTGTTCCTAAACCTAATCAAACAGGGAAAACGGGTCAAATCAAAGTCCAGAAATATCAACCCCAACACAGACTCCTGTGATCTGTGTGGGAGTCGTGGAATTTATGCCATACCCACTCCACCCTTCCTCTCTTTAAAGATTTTTTGAAATAAAGAAAATTGGAAATTGGCAGAAACACCTGAATCAAGTATAGGAGTTTTAAGTAACAGTTTAATTAAAATCACTTGAAAAGACAGAGCTGCGTAACGTACTAAATAAAGATAAATGGATTGTTTTTCATATTGAAGCAGCAATTAATGATAACACTTTTTGTCTTAGAGGGGGTGTGTCTAATACATACACTGATGGTTTGAACAAAATAATTGCTGACATTAGTTCATTAGACATTAGAGCAAATGGAGAAAAGCTGTGCAGATAAATGTTTGCATTTATTAAAGCTGCCGTTGGGGATTTTTCTTTTTCTCCAGTAGCTACTTAAAATTTTATTTGTATGGCATAGCATCAAGTGTTGTCACGGTGGGAGTGGAGTTTATGTAGCTGCTTTGTGTAATGCATTGTGTTGCCATATGACACAGGAGGAAGTAATTTTGGAATCATTTTCATCACACATATGCAGCACATTCAGACAAGCTTGAATGTTTGACGCTAGCATAGTCCAAATGTTTCTTGCTAGTACATCACTGTGGCAGGTTAATGTCACCAGCCATTCTGAAACAATAAGGTGTGTAAACCTGCCAGCTGTGTGTGTGCTATTTTGGGACAAATGCAGTGATGCAAAGACTGGCACCCGAGGCATGTTTGAGCCTGATGAGCTGATAACTCGTAAATATTTTTTCTAATCTTTGTGTATCTTCTCCTTTTTTGCCTTTGGGTTTTCCGTATTGGAGGCTTGACAGCTGAACCACTCTTAATGTTTACTTTCACTAGTTTTTCTTTTGCTTTTCATTTGAGAACTGAGACCAACAAACGCGTATTTTTTTCTCTTTGGTGAAGTAATTTTTGGTGTTTTTTCTTGATTCGATTCATTTGATTCAATTTTATTTATACAGCACCAAATCACAAAAATAGTCACCTCAAGGCGCTTTATATTGTAAGGGAGACCCTAAAATAGTACATACAGAGAAAAACCCAACAATCATATGGCCCCCTTTGAGCAAGCACTTTGGCGACAGTGGGAAGGAAAAACTCCCTTTTAACAGGAAGAACCAGGCTCAGGGAGGGGCAGCATCTGCCGTGACCGGTTGGGGAGAGAGAAGGAAGACAGGACAAAAGACATGCTGTGGAAGAGAGCCTTCCACAGCATTTATAAAATGTCTTAATTGCATAAAAACTTGCTATAATTCTGTAAAGATGTGCAGCTTCAGCTATATAAAAATAAAGTGCACAGTATACACTTTTTTGCTCTGGTCTGTACACACACTTTCAGTCATGAATCCAGACAGTTTTGTGCATCTGGCCCCTTCTTCATTGTTACAGCACAGTATTCATTAACACAATGTCAGTGGCTTTTTTCTTATGTGTTATACCACCATTACAGTAGGGGAGAGAGACAGTAGAATGAAAGAGGGGCGGAAAGCTGATAGTGGACTTTATCATAAAGACAAAGTGCTTTTTGATGAACCATGTACCTAATTCCTAAATAAATCCTCCAACTAACACAATATTTCATTTTATTGCTTTGTGGGTCCAGGATGTGTAGGTGATGCTGTGCACTATTAAAAGCTTGTGCAGTCAGGCTGTTGATCACTCTCCTGCTGATAGGCTGCGTATTCCTCAGCCAGGATCAACTGGGTAATGTAAAACATTAGCAATATCCTGAGTCAACAGCCCCCATGCTCCGTTTGTTTGGATATCACATTTCCCTGGCAACTGGATATATTGTCAAGGGTACACTGGACCTCGGTGGAAGGTAAAAAAGGTGCACTTCTTTCCAAATTGGTCAACGAAAAGAGGCCACCAGTGGAGCTTGAAAGTTAATTTGACACATAGGTAAACAGAGTTATGGGGAGAAGCTCAGGCTGTTATTGTTTGCACAGTGGAGGAAGGTGGTGCCAAGTCAGAGAAAGTAACGGACATCAGCCCACGCTGATTACTCCAAGCTTGTACAGTAATGCTGAAAATCCCCCTTTTATCTTAACAGGTTTCAAAGAACAACATTTGGCTGTCGCATGCTTGAGGCTTAAACAAGACTCCAGCGGCTGTGCCCACTGACTCATTTGAAGCATTCTACCAAACAGCAAACAGGAGCCAAGAACTTCACGAGGCAGGAATGTAGAGCTTAATGCTGTCACTGAGTTTCCAGTGAGCAGAGAGGGTGGTGATGGTTGGGGATATTTTCATTAACGATGGAGGTTAAAGGAAGTGAGGGACCTGGAGAAAATGGTTCTTGGTTTACAAGGTTCACTTGTTTATGCAACCATTTCTCTTGTATAATCATCCAACTGCTGCATTAGCCTGTGATGTGTGAAGCCTTTTGGAAACTGTATCCCAACCTCATTACCGGTAATCAGAAGCACTTATTTAAGTTGCGCTGGCCAATCCAAGAAAAGCAACATGAACAATTTACTTTTGGATTAAATATGCTCTAATTCTAAAGTTGAAATCAGAGCCAGTTGTGTTCATTTTTCTCTACTAATGGAAGGCAAACATTTAAGTCACAACAACCAGCCACAACATTAAAACCACTGACAGGCAAAGAGAATGAGACTGATATAGACCGATAGTATATCCAATAGGATACACTATGGGGAAAAGTCAAGTTGGTATAGGCCACGTGATGGTCCAGGCAACGTTCTCTTCAAAAGCCCATCTGACATTCATGTGGATGTGACTTTAACACATTCACCCACCTAAACATTGTTACATTGTTAAAAAAAAGCCTCACAGAAAACTGTTTGAGGCCCTGACCCATAACTAGGGGACTTACAGAATCTCCTGCTAATGTCTTTGTGGCTCATCCTGAAAGACCCCTTCAGAGGACTCCAGGCCTCAACAGGCCAGAGACGTTTGGTGTCACAACAGGTAACTTGGGTAATAGCTGGTTTTAGTGTTGTGGATGTACAATGTTCATTTTTTCCAGGCACCTCATATTATGTAACTGTCCAAGTTACAAATGATCATCCTTTGATATTACATATCTGTGCTCGTGTACTGCAGTGGTTTAAATCATATCTATCTAATGGATAGATGTGATTCATCTAAATGGGGAGTCTTGTTCCCACACAAAGGTTAATTATGGAGGTCCACATGGTTCTGTGCTTGCAACAAATATATTTACATTATAAACGCTTCTCTTACACAGTATTATTAGAAGGTATGGCATACATGTCAGGGTTCTGGGTCTGAGCAACCCAGGATCCCTGAGCAGTTATGGACTGGTCATATTATATGTATATTTGGTGTTGCTGTCCCTCTTCTCCCTGTTTGCAGATGTGTGTATGTGTTTCTGCAAGCGCCGGTTTGCGGGCGCCTTCAGGCCTGGTGGGTGTGGCCCTGCTGGTGGACTGGCCACACCCGAAGCCACACACCTGCTCCTGATCAGGCCTCATCGGGGGAGCTACTTAAGAGAGTCTTGGAGCTCCCACCGACGCGGGATCAGTGCGTGAGACTCCACGAGAAGTGTGGAACGCCAGATCGCAGCCAGCACGAGGAGTGCTGAGACACGGGAGCGGAGAGCACTGAGACACGGACTGTTCACGGAGAGACACGACACGGGAGTCAGGGGAAAGCACGGGGATTTATTGTTGTTATTTCCACACACTGTAAATAAACGCACTGTTTATACACAGAGCACCGCGCCTGGGTCCTCCTTCCCCACACCCCCCACGGTTTGCCATGCCAAACCGTGACAATACATTTTAACTGTACAGATGATATCTGACTTTATCTATCCCTGAAGACAAATGACACACAGATGACCAGCTATTTTCACTCTTTATGTGTTTATACACCACTCTCCATTTAATCATTAATTATCATTAATCTCTGGCTCTCCTCCACAGTGTGACTTTTGTCCTGTTTTCCTCCCCCTCACCCCCAACCTGTAGTGGCAGACGGCCCTCTCTTAGTCTGGTTCTGGCGGAAGCTTCTCCTTCCCACTGTCGCCAAGTGGTTGCTTATAGGGGGTTTGGGTTTTATTGTAGGGTCATCAATATAAAGCGCCTTAAGGTGACTGAGTGCCTACGGTGAAAGTTAAATGTTGCCAAATCACAACAACTTTAAAATTAAACTGAACTGCATTCAGTTGAATTGAATTAACCCTAATGGCACATGTGTCCAGCACATGCTTTTTAATTCATTGGCTATGTAAACAACAAAGAATGCAGGTTGCATCAAGACTGGATGTTGAGTTACTTTAAATCAATCAGTCAATCTTAAGAAGGAAGGCTTCAGAAAACACAAACGACTGTTGGCAGAAATACAATTTGTTGAACTGTTTTTCTTAATACAAGAGAAGGTTTACAGCCAGAGTGGATTCTGTAAGCAAAGGTTTTTGACTTGCCAAGTGTCCAGTGATGGGAACCATATTGATGCCTCACATGAAAAAAGCCATTCTTCATTTAGGACAAAAACAGGGAACTTTTTTTTTGTGGGGGGGGGCAAGTTGATTTTGATGTGTGTCAGAAGGTAATTTTAGCACAGCATAAGGTTCAGGATATTTAGACCTCAAGAGTGTTCATTTCATGCCATATGCTAACGAATATTTGATTATGGGCAACGCAGCACTACTGGCATCCTGAGAAAACATCGCCAAGTTGGCCACAGTTGGCTGTAAAAATAAGCAAGTGATTCCTGTGCATAAAACAGGAATGATTTCTGTTCTTTGGTGCTTTGCATTTAGGTTTTATACATAAATACAAATTCCTAGTTTGAGTCTTACAAACTCAGTTGTGGTTTGTTGTTAGAGGACAACTTCATGATAGTACACTGGAAATAAATTGTACTGTTGGGAATAAATGATTAATTTCATCAATATCTGAGTAAATATCTCCTTTTCAATGGTTATAGTTTACAACAGTATATCAATTTTTAAAGCACATTGAACCGCTGTTGTGATTTGGTGCTATAGAAATGAATTGAATTGAATTGAAGTGAAAAGCTATCATTTGTCAGTTGCTTACAAAGTCATCAGACAAATTTTGGAAAATGCTGCCACTCATTTACTCGCCACACTGGCTATTTACAGTTGGTCTAATAAACTCAGACTGCAAACAAAAAGAAGAAAGTTTCAATAAGAGCACTCAAGAGCGAAACTCCCCCCAAAGGTCTCTACCAAAAATCTGATGTTTTATGTTTTTATTACAACATGCTGATGTCTGACCTTTAGCATTACATAATAAATGGAGTATTTGATTGTCTTTAACCATGTAATTGGAGCAGAATTGGCTGAAACTTGTTCATCTTCTCTGTCCTGTAAAAAAACGAGATTTTAAAATTAATTTGTGTGATTCTGCGAAACTTTATGTTGTCACTGTGATGTCATGAGGTGTTGTACTCCACACCCTTTCTATGATATATTACCTGATATAGTTTCTTGAAAATTATTAGCGTTAACATTGAAGGCCAAATGCAAGCCAACGTGCTGTGAAGATTGATGGTGATCCATAAAAAGTTATGGGTATTATAAAGTATACCATAATTAAATCAGCTTGGGCTGTTATTGGTTTCTACCATCACAGAAAATTTGAACGTAATATCTTAAAAACTGTGGACACTAGACTGCTAACAAACAAACAAACAAATTAAACTGATTACATACTTTTTACATACAAACCATTTGGGCGGGAAACGGAAAGAAAACAGTTCTTGCTTATAGAATTTACCCGTTTACATGTAGATATTTGATTAAAGAAATTAGCTGTTATGTAAGTGCATTTTCTTATCAGAGTTTCATAGCACTGCCTAATCTTGCATCCTAATAAAATTGGATTAAATGTTCTTCTTCTCCTTGTCCTTAGCAGGCGACCAGCGGCGGTGGTCTGCCGCGCAACCAGTACGCTGCTGTAGGTGCCGCAGGTTCTCTTGCTTGACCAGCGATTATCTTCCACGCTTTTCGATCTAAGGCAATGGTTCTTGCCTACTCGAGGTCAAGTCGAAGGGCCTTCAAATCATCCTGGATTTGTTTCATCCATGTCTTCTTTGGTGCATTTCGATGCATCCTCCAATCGGTGGGGCGGGTCAACTAGAGTAGGCCATGGGGGTAGCGGCTCGGGTCCATTCGACATATGTGGCCAAACCAAGTCGGCGGCGCTGGATTAGGTCGCCGATCGTCGGTTGGCTGCTGCAGCTGGTGATGATGGTGTCATTCGAATGACGGTCGCAAAGGGAAACGCCGAGAATGCATCTAAGGCAACGCATTTGGAAAACTTCGAGCTTGCTCAGGTCGCGTTTGAGCATTGTCCACGTCTCTGCGCCGTAAAGTAGAATGGGCAGGATCAGGGTTCGGTAAAGGCGGATCTTTGTCGCCAATGAGATGTTGTTCTTCTTCCAGACGCACCAGTGCAGGGAAGCGAATGCTGCCACCACCTGCCCAATTCTGGAGCGTATCTCCACTGATGATGCCACTTTCTTCTCCTCGACAAGGGACCCCAGGTATTGAAATTGTTGGACTTGTTTGATCTGCACACCGTCGAGGTGGACGATCGTTGGTGAGCCGTCGGTGGTCAGGATTTTGGTCTTCTATCAAATGTTCTAACTATGCATTTCTTTTTATATATACTTTATGGTGGACGTTCATACCAAATAGGGTCAAATTTACAAGCAGTCCTCGTTAGCCAAAAGCTTGGGCTTCAGACTGCTCTGAATGCCCTGTTTCCAACTAATTCTCCTATTCTTGGCTCTGTATGATGTCCGTGAGAGTGGAGCTATCTAATATGGTCATGTAAGGCACACAGCCAGTAATCTCGCTATGTAAAAGCTCACACTGTAAAATGTTATGAAATAAAGATTGCATGCACGTTCGTGTTTTTCTTCACGCTCATTTTTTCAGAGACCAAAGATAATCTGTTTGATCTACTTGGCCGTCCAACTGACTTGGCAGTTAGTAATGGTTCTGGATGTAATCGTGACAAGTCTGATATCTCGATATCTTCCAGACCACCAAATATTCCCTTGATACATGCATCAGCAAAGGCTGTGGTAAACTCAACAAGTAAACTGAAAAATATCGAAGATATTTTTTTGTGTGTCATCAGTTTGTTAATTCAGTTGTTTTCCCATCTACATCCATGAATGTCGTCTTTCTTAACATTTATTAAAGGAAACAGTAAAATTTGCTTGCTCACTAGATCCTGCAAGGACAAACCAGTGGAGGTTTATTCAGAGTAGAATAAAATCTGTTTTTTTTCTCTTGGGTGCACTAACGGCATCTCAGCTCCTGCAGAATGAAACAACTATAAATGCACTGTCAACTGCTGTGAACACACTGCGTGACTGTGTTCACTCTACGCTGACACAGCATCCGAGTGATGGAAAAGACTAGTGGACGGGCGCCATAAACAACGAGCAGCGGTGGCCTCAATCAGAAGCCATTCATTTTCAACCGCTGCACTACATTTATTTCATTTCCTGTCTCACTTTGTCTTTGCAGAGGAAATAATGGGCTGGGTAATAAGAAGGGACTCGGATAATGGGAAGTTCTGGCCCATGCCTCTGTAAGGAGACTGTGGGACTGGAGGGGAGAAAGAAAGGTTTGCCAAATGTTGGAAAAAAACAGAAGACATTGGGAAGTGTTGATTGCTAGCATTAGCTTGTTATTGTTACACGAATGGCGAAAATGAAACATTTGCTGAAAATTGCTGTGCTGTGTATGATTGGAGAGCAGAACAATGATGTAAAAAGTGATAAATAAACCTTTGGGGTGTTGGCAATGAAGAGTGAGAGGAGGACTGGAGGGAAAAACCATCCTTATCTGAACCCATCGTGTAAGTTTGACCTTTAGTAAGAATGATTATTATGTGTTTGAGGACATGAGGAACTCCCTCTATAGATGCAGAACACACACAGACACACACATACTGCTGTGGAACTGTCTCCAGGCAGGGCTATTTATCTTCATGAATAAAATGACTATGGCCAGCAATGCACACAGTTATTTTTATGAATGGACAATCGGACAGCTGTGAAATAGATTTTTCATGTAATTAAATAAATGGCCATGTGCGATGAGAGCTATTAGAGCTGCTTTTCTCTGAGCTCACAGCAAAAACACACTGTTCCTTTCTCAAGCAAACAAAGCTGGCAAAGCTTCTTAGTTGGGACCAATGGCCTAGCAGTGTTATATCCAGTTTCACTGTAACAGATTTTGTTTTGTTTTCATTAATTAATTTATTTCATGAAAATAAGTCATCATAAAAACTAATGTTAAAAATTAAAGTAGTATATACGAGGTGACTTTGAGCTGCTTGACTGTGTTTGTATATAGTGTGTATAGAAATGAGAAACTGTGGTGTTAAATAGTCTCCATGTGGCTCTGATTAACAAAGAGGGGAGAAGCAAAGACCCTGTGGAAAGTGTCCCACAGCAGGTCCCCACCCAGCCACCGCAGGCATCAGAGTCCAGGGAACACCCAAGATGGCACCTTACATGGGGTGGAGGCTGGAAATTTTTAAGCAGCGTCATTGTTTTTTAGTCAGTTGCATAAGTCCATGTGGGGAGATCCTAATCAGAGGAAATCAAGTCCGTCAGGTCACAATTCAAGACCAACAAGTTCAACATCGAAAAGCTCCCGAAATCGAATCAAGTCCAAAGTGTAGCTCTGGGTCTAAAGGCCAGTAATGTACCAGGATTACAACTCATGAATCAAGTGTGTGTGTGTTTAGTCTGCCTTACTTTCTGTCTTTCCTGAGCCTTTACAGACGTTAACTGACAGTTATATGTGAGAAACTGAATCTCAATGACATTAGTTGATCTTTAACTTGGCAGCTCCTTCAAAGCCATGTGCTGTTAGTTTGTGTGAGTGTGCAAATAGCAAAGGTAATTCCCTGATGAATTGCTGGCCGGTGGGGTTCATTTGTGTGTAGCCTCTCGTGCCCTCTGTCCAGGCAGCTCACTTGCCAAAACAACATTGACTATTTTCAGTGGTATGAACTTGTCTGAAGCTGCTGTGTGGTATGTGTCATGAATGACAACTGGAAAAATATCTTGACCTGATTTTTCATGCGCAAAAACAGCTTTATACTTCAACGACTGAAAAAAATGTCAAGATTGCTGCAACTTTTTTTTGAATAACATTTCTAACATTTGGAGTTCTGAAGGTTTTTGTGTAAACAAAAGCAGAATCATAAGTCACTTGTATCAAAGTCAAGGTGCAGATCAGACACAGGACTCCAGTTCAGGATTTAGGGTGTGTCAGAAGTCAGTGCTGTAACTTCTGTGCTTCTTACAGAGACTCACAAACAATTTATGTCCAACAAGGTCTCCCACTATGTTCACATTACCTAATCAGCAAGCTTATATAGCCTGCCAAGCAGCCAGCACAACTGAAATACCGGGACAGTCTAATCCTGTAAGAATTCAGAGTACTTAAACGGATTCTTCTGTGTTTGTGGGGACAATCGGGGTTGTGCTGTCGCATGAAAGCACCTCTGGAGATAGACGCATATCTGTACATTGTCCGTTTTTTCCCACGATGTGCTGGTTTGTTTGGTGTTTTTTTTCCTTCTTTGTTTTTTTTCTTTTGTGTTGCACAGTCAGATTAGAGACATTTGTTCCACTTTTTATTTTCATCTTTGTTCACAGACATCAGTCTGTCATCTCATCTCATTGCTAACATTGTTTCTGTCTCTCACCGTGTGTTTGTGTTGGTCTTTAGAGGCCTTTGATTCTAGGGGTGGGGGGGGATGCAAAAAAGAGAAAAGGATGGGAGGACAGGAGGCTGTAGGGAAAGAGGAAGGGATCATAGAGGGAGGAAGACCAACAAAAGAATGTGTAAAAGCCAAATGTTTTGACAAATACTGTGCTGGTGTGTGTCGTGCCAGATACAATCAGGCGACCTGAGCGTCTGCCAAGTTGCTGTATCGCAGAGATAGTAAATCAGTGCCGTATGAGACTCACAAGATTAGAAGAGCAAAGGGAGAAAACATCCCATAAATTCCAGTCCAGGGTGACACTGTGAGAGAGCACAGAAAGCACATGGATGCTTGTGCTGCAACCAACTTTCAATTTAGCATCAATCTGACAGCTTATTACGTCGAGCCCTCTTTTCCCTTTACTCGTAGTGTCCAAATCGGAAACCAGGAGGTTCAGCTTAACAGTTTGCATCAGTCAAGTAAGACCTCCAGTGAAAGAGAAGAAGGACAAAGTAAAAAACAAAAACGAAAAGTCAGACACTGTGTGTGAAGGTGGCTTGAGGAGGTGGTTTCCAGGGAAATGAGGCCATATCTGATTCTCTCTGCTCACAAACATGCTGCCAGGTTGAGGCCTGTTCTTAGGCAAGACCCACAGAAGCCACATCTCTCTGCCTCTCTCTCCGTTGTTATTTGAGGGTTTTCTTGGCAGTGCTCAGGCACAGGATGCAGGCCATTTGCTGCAGGAAAGTATAACCGCATTGTCTGAGCTCGGACGGCCTAATTGCCCCACAACAAACAAAGTGTAAACTGAGGCTGATTATAATTTGAGCCCAGGGCCTCAGTCTGCTGATTGTGGAGGGGGGCCTCCAGCATCTATTTCATTAAGTCCCCGGGGACCAGCGCACTAAAGAGTAGGAGCTCTTATGGATATATATTTACCCACATTTCTTGTGGCGTGTGGTCAAGTGAGGTTAGGTCCAAAATGAAGGCCTCTTTTCATTCCTCGCAGCCCAGCAGTAAATACGTATGTAACACAAGCACGGGCTTGCACACTGTAATAAGCCAGCCGCAGCAAGCTATGGGCCGCTGTGTGTCTGAATGCCGAGGTGACACAGTGGAAGGAAAGAGTCCGTCGCCCAGTTTTGGGCCGCCCCCCCGAGCTGTGGCGCTCCGGCTTCAGCTGACTTGTTATTAATGAACAACATCCCTGACATCAAAGATTTGCTTCACACATCTTTACTTCTGCTTTTAATGGTGTCCTAAAGTGTTTGTACAGCACCCCCCAAAGAAAGCAAACACTCCCCCCCCCCCCCCCCCCCCCCCCCCCCCCCCCCCATCGTGACTTCTGTTTTGAGTTGATCGAGATCCAAATAGGGGCCTCGCACTGTCGGGCAGACTGAAAATAAACAGGATGTCCCTCACATGTGTACTTCTAAGATCTATTTGTTTTTCTATGAATATCTAAACTTTATCAGTCCATGTTTTACCAGTCACAAGGGTTTTTCCAAACTAAGTGTTAGTTTTTAATTTATTTTTTTAACTTTCTTTTTGTGTCATGAAAAAACAAGCAGTTACATGTACATATCTACATATCCAGAAATGCATTTTCAATATGTCCGTGTGTCTCTCTGAGCAGGGGACTTTCACATGAAGATGTTTGTTTGGGATTTTTTTTTGGAATGCCCCCTTTAGTGTCTACAACTCTATTCGGTATTTAATTGTAATATTTAATTGGTCAAATTCAATTTTCAATTCAATTCAATTCAATTTTATTTATATAGCGCCAAATCACAACAAAAGTCGCCTCAAGGCGCTTCATAGATACAGAGAAAAACCCAACAATCATATGACTCCCTATGAGCAAGCACTTTGGCGACAGTGGGAAGGAAAAACTCCCTTTTAACAGGAAGAAACCTCCAGCAGAACCAGGCTCAGGGAGGGGCGGGGCCATCTGCTGCGACCGGTTGGGGTGAGAGAAGGAAGACAGGATAAAAGACATGCTGTGGAAGAGAGACAGAGGTTAATAACAGATATGATTTAATGCAGAGAGGTCTGTTAATACATAGTGAGGGAGAAAGGTGACTGGAAAGGAAAAACTCAGTGCATCATGGGAATCCCCCGGCAGCCTACGTCTAAATCATTTAAAAGTAAAGATGCCAAACATCTGATCACCTCACCCTATTTAATGTTAGACTTTAATGTTTTTGTTCGCTTGGTTTGTAGTAACGCGCATACGGATTACAGCGGTTGATCACCAGAAAGTCTCAGAAATCAGGATTATGTTTTCACAAAATTATTCAACCAGATCCCAAAAAGTTGATTCAGTTCCTTTATGAAACTGACCTCCCAGCCCACTGTTCCTTCAGTGGTGCTAGTTTCAGTCATCAAGCAAACATGCTGTTTATAAAGTTGGGAAACCTGCAGTCAGCTGAGACTGAAGTAGTCACTTGGATGAGTGATGAAAGGTTTCTCCCACTGGAAACGCTACATCCAGATGAACAGAATACCTCGATGATGGAGCATCAAGATATTAAACCAGCTCATCTCCAGACGAATTAATAATGAAATACACTATAAAAAGAAAAAGTGGAGAAAACTAAAAAAAATATCATGGTAACTTGATTTGAATTTTGACTTTGCTGAGATATAGTTTTGTCAGCTTGAATTTTCTTTTTCATCTAATTACAAGATTCTTGTGAGGACAACACTAAAATCTTTGGTTTGGATTCATGTTGGATCTAAGAAACGCTGAACGAACAAGCCAGCGTGCAGCCCCTGCCTTTTTGTATAAGGCAGAAATACACGAAAACTAGCATTTTATTGCTAAACTCTCGGATAAACTGTGAGCAAAAAATTCAAGTTGCCAGAGCTCTTATCTAAACATGTGAACTTTCCAAATCAACCTCAACAGTCACAGGCTGAGAAAACTCAGAAAACACTTTAGTCGTGCTGCCGTGTCTTCTCACTTTTTTTAATAGTGTAGTTGTAGCCTTTCTGAAAGACAACACGGAGCATCAAATTATTAGGTCACCCTAGCAACCATCTAGGAGAGATAAGCAAAACAAATCACACAAACTCGCCCAGTGTTGTCACGGTTTAGGAACCTTTTGCAAATGAGAATCTCACTTTGTTTGAGGAAGAGCGATGGGTTGAATCCATGAAATCACTTTGAAGTGTCTTCAGTACTACAGGCTGTGACAACCTGACATTCATGCACAGCAGAGAATCAACAACATCTTCTAGACAAGAACACAATCATACTGTGAGCAGCGGAAAATCTTCAGCGTGTAGTTTTCATTTGATTTCTCCCTCTAGTCATTTTAGCTTCTCTTTATTTCCAGCTTACATTTTAGTTTTAATTATTTCAAGTATATTTTAGCTTTAGTGTTAGATTTAGTTTAATTTATATGTTTTGAGGGATGTATTTGTGAAGGAAAGATCTCAGAACAGATCTGTCTTAGAATCTTAGAACAAAACAACCTTCAGTGCATCAAACAACAGCATGTTTTCTTTTCCCTGACTCTCAGCACTATCACTCTTCTTTGCTCGGTGACGTCTTGTGTATACATACAAGATATGATAATGCACTGCGGTGAGGTAGTGGCGGAGTGTGCACTCCTGACCTGTGGAGGACACGTACCATCCCGCGAGGTCCTCTCGCATTAGGGAGGGAAGATGTTTGCCCATCGTGTCACACAAACTGTCACATTTGGATGAAACGCAGAGAGAGAATTTTAAGTGGGATGATGGGGAGAGTAAGTGGAGCAGAGGAGAAGCCAAGGCTCGGAATACCCTTCACTCACCCTCATTCCCTCCCAAAGCCCCACCCTCCCTCCTATTCTCTCGGGGGGTTATTATTGTTAATCATCTTATTACTGAAGCCAGAGCGAATCCCAGGTTCTGGGCCAGATGAAAGGTCAGCCGCCGAGCTCCGCAGACACTGAGCCGTCAACAGATCAAAGCTGATGCTCTCTGATGATCCTACACCATGTTGCTTTGATACTGTAGCGCACAAAGAAGCGCAGGCTTTGGCTGGATGACAAAGTTTGATCGTATTTTTCAACCGATACCTTTACCCTCTCCTTTCAAAGTCACGCAGAAGGCTGCCTTGATAATGCGTGCCTTTATGAGTGGATGTTTTGTGGTGCGTGGACAGGTCAATGTGCCTCACTCACCTTGTTGTCATGAGAGAGAGTACACAGCTCTGAAAGAGCTGAACTGTAAAGCTCTCTGTGTTCGCGGCGTTTGAAGTCAGTGCTATAATTACCCAGGGATTACTGCAAACTTCAGTTGTTTTTGAAAGGCGTGGGACGTGCACAATATTAAGCAGAAACCAGTAGCTAGTCTTTGTTTGTTTTTTTGTGGGATTGTTCAAATAACAAAAGGCTCTTTTGCGCTCAGAGGTTTATTCAAAAGCAACGCATTTATGATCTGCACCAGCATCAAAGGAGGTGATCAGGGTGTTTGGTAGGTATACAAAGCTCTCCGTTTTACACAGGCTCACATCCAGAGGCCTGTCTGACTAAAGCTCTTCAGTTATCGTCACAGATCGCGTCACCAGGGTTCAACCTGGTGGTCCAGAGGTTATGAATCACCATCAGTTTTACAGCCTTCTTACAGATGTTACCAAGACATCACCCTTGGCCAGTCATTTAGCACCAAAATAAGTGTGAGACATAAAAAAACAGAACATTCGGTGGGTTTTCAACATAAACGAATTAATGGATAATTTCCCTTTTTATTAAACAGGAAAATTTTTCTTTGAATTAAAAGAAAATTTCAGATTTTGAATCACAACTCTTATTTACTACAATAACATGTCTGAGTAATGAAACAGTTAAGGCCCAGTTAAGGTCAATTTCATCTTCATGTTGTCCGTTCACTAAAATGAGCTTGACACCTCTGCTCTGTAGGACCTTCTTTCTCATTCTGGTCTTTTGAACAAAACAGGAAACTCAAACATATTTAGATTACCTGTCTTGAAATATTACGTAACAGATATGCAGGCCTGTTTACAAAGGACAGATAATTCCTAATTCCAGCTCCTGTAGGTGTGAGGAAAATGTCATGGTTGCCTCACAGCTTATTTGGACTTCTGCAGTCAATCTTTCTAGGGCAGGGGTGTCAAACTCAAATACACAGAGGGCCAAAATTCAAAACTGGAACAAAGTCGCGGGCTAATGTTAATATTTATTGAAATATATTTATTCCTCCAGATTTAAGAATGAATCTTTTCTTATGGACTCAAACACGTTTTGCTGAAAAACTGAATATGGAACAAGCAAAGCTTAATACTAAACAATATATATATTAGCTGTATAATACCAGTAGGCCAGCTCTAATAGTAATTTGGTATGGCTTCACGGGTCACATGTAATTAGGCTGCGGGCCAAATTTGGCCCGCGGGCCAGAGTTTGACACCTATGTTCTAGGGCCTACGACATGACCTGTGTGAGTGCCTGACATGTTTTATGTGTTAATTAATTTGTGGTGTATCCCAGTGTTTCACAAATGGTGCCAGCTGTGATTAAATGAAATAAAATGCTCGTTTTTTGTCTCTCCTGGGTCCCTACTCGTTCTTTTTTCATATCATATATTCATCTCTCAAGTTTTTCCACTTGTTTGTACATTCTGATAGTTTCAGCAGTCTCCCTCCAGGAAGTAGCTGACATTCGTGAGCCCTTATATTAGTACTAGTAGTACTGATAGTAGTACTGGACAGGCCAGTCACAGTAGTTACAGGCAGCATCAACCTGACAAGTAGCTACATAGGGAGGTGCACATACGTATGGCATAGATGAAGCACAATCTTTAAAACCTTCTGGTGCTACCTAAAACAAACAAATAGAAAACTTGTCATATTGCCTAGATACTGAGAAAATGTGAGGAGGAAAATTCCTCTACTTGAAGCAGTTCTGGGAATGCACGCTCTCAAAATGTGCAAATAAAATATAAAATATACAAATATATATATTTGTATATTTATTCAGTGTGTGAATGTGTGTGTGAATGGGTGGATGACTGAATGTAGTGTAAAGCGCTTTAGGGTCCATAGGGATCAAGTAAAGCGCTTTACAAATACAGACCATTTACCATATAAAAATCATTTTTTAAAAGTTGTGCTCACTATAAACATTAGCGCTGCTAGATAACACATTAAGGAAGATCAAGTTCTCCAAGCCACATACTTGAGTGTCTAGACTCCTGACACACGTGATATCAGCTATGATATCGTTGCCTGGACTCTGGCTTTTCATACAGTGGCTGTTTAGCCACTCACCGACCCCAGCAGGAACCCACCTCCCCCTCCTGTGGTGCAGTTCTGTGAGGTGTGAATGAGTCTCTGTTGTGACCCCACTGACCTTTTCCTGTCTCAGGACCTGCAGTCAGCATGGGGTCAGAGGGCATCTCTTCCCTGATAAAGCCCCTGAGTGCTCGGTGTTTCACACTGCCAGAGACTGGACACAGAAGATTAGCCTGCCTTTGATCGATTAGACCCCGCACCCCCTCCTCCCGTCCAGGCAGGAAGCGTTTTTTTTGCAGACCTGATGCTGATTGGGTGAAATATGCCGCAACTTGTTTTTCATTTTGTGTTTACATTCCCAGAATCTCCAAAGATAAAGGAGCATTTATACATCTTGGTGCATGTGTGACTGATGGTTAGGACAGGAATGTGTAAAAATGAAGTAATTACAAGGTGGATAAATGAGCACAGAGCAAGAAGGGTTTTGATGGAAGCTGTGAGGCTGTCCAGACAAGATGTGATATGAACTGCAGCAGTCTGCCGGAGCGATGTCTGGCCTGTCAAATCAAACCTTAAAGCTCCTGGCGCTTTATTTCAGAACTGATACAGAGCCTAAAAAAAAAGGCATTCCTTTCTACCAGGAAAAAGTGTTACACTCGTGACTGCCACCATCAGGATAATGAGGTGAACCACAGGTTTGACTGAGACAGATCTTCCGTGCGCCTGTAGGAAACCTTCAGTCTGGTTGTAATTATCTTTTCACCAGTAAGAAAAGTTTGCATCTTTATGATTTTAGGGTGAGCAGGTTTATTTGGCCAGCCTATGCACTCGAATGATGACAGACATGTTACAAATGCTTTTAGTTGAAGGCAGCAGAGCATGAATTAAACATGTTTTGCTGAACAGATTTCTATCAGAACTGGCTGAGTTTTGTCATCACATTCTTTTGTTATTTCATTAGAAATCAACACTAAACTCCATGTGTTTGTGAAAATGTTCTTCCCCAAACCATGACTTCAGCATTTGGCTGCCTCACCTTTCTAAGGTCAAGGACGGATGAGTCTTTCGTGTCCAGAATCACCAGAGTGAACCGGCCTCCCTTGACCTGTGTCCACTTCCCGAGCTGGAAGAAACAAAGCTAGAGCGTGATGACAGTGACATCAGGGATGCTGACTGCAGGGGCCTGTTTATGTGTTTCTGTTTCTGAGCTTGGAGGGCAGAGACCGACTTACTGACAAACAAACAGTGCGAGAGCTGAGGAGCATTTGACTCTGCAAAGTCAGTAACCTGAGAACACAAAGTCATTAAATACAGGAAAGAAGATAACAAGAAATATATAATATTCTGTGCACGTAGGGTATATTCTATGCAAAATAGTCCACTTATTTTATTTAAGTGTAATAATCATTAAGAATAGAAATTTTAAACTAGATGAGATGACTGTTTGCGCACTAACGGATATGTTTAGACTAAAAATAGACTATGTGCAGTGCAGACCAGTGGATGCAGTTCTCTGTTGGTGGAGTCTAAATCAGAGCTACAAAAAAAGAAAATACTAGAGTGACACTTATCAGAAACACAACTCCAAATTAAAGGTAATCTTCTCTTGTGTCTTTTGGATAAGGGGAGTGTCATCTTCAAATGATATAATAGCAGTAATGTCAGTTGACAAGTCACCTAGACAAAACAACAGCCACTCAACAATGGCTGACGCTTTACAGCTAAAAAACAAAAGAAGTCCTATTATTAACTTTCAGCCGGAGCTGACTCATCGGGCTGGTTTCAGTATGGTTTGATCAGATTTAACTAAAAGATATTTATCTGGGTAGATGAACAAAGAAGCCATCCACTGTTGCCCCATTACATTTTTCTACTGTTTGGTTGTGAGTGGCTGAGAACAGACTAAGAAAAATTGCTGGTTTATATAAAAATGTCAGCATGTGAGCTCGAGTGGTCGGTGAGGAGATGCAGAAATCGTCCATACGCTCGATAACTTAAAATAACCATTATCATCTCGCTCCATGGCAGAGTGAGGTTTGCCTCCATTTCTAGTGTTTAATTTAATTTCAGGATGTCTGTTGTATTTTCATTAAGTCATTAAAACTACCCCCAGTGGAAAACAAAAAAGAAAAAAGAAAGAAAAAGCAAGGGCAGCCAGGCTTACTCAGCCAAACCAAAAAGTTGGCTTTACATATTTTTCTCCCAGAGAAGTCCCTCTAGACCCCTAACTGCTCTGTGAGAAGAGGAAAAGCCCCCGTCTGTCCACATTTTGGTTGGGAAGAAAAGCAGGAAGCCCAAACATACGTACACACATCACTTGTTTTCTGAGCTTCTCACATCTTCACCACCACAGCTGTCACATCTGTCAGCCAAAAAAGTAAATACTGGCATTTGCTGAGTTTCCTATTAGTTTTTTTCTCTTTCCTAGCACCAGTATGAACATCTTGAATGGAGCATCATGCTGTGCGTTCAGCATTGGATCATCCTTGAGGGGTGGCAAGATGAACAGGGTCTCCTATCAGCTTAGTTTAACTCTGAAGCTTTTTCTCCTCTCACAGGAGACCCCTGCAGTCCTCCACTGCAGCTTTGCCCCCTGTCCCAGACAAGAGAGGCTTTTATCAGGCAGACTGAGTGTTTATAGATGCATCTCCATGTCTGACGCGGAGCCACGGCTTCATCAAAGAGTTCCCATGTTGTCTTCAGCGGTGGACAGTTGCTTTAATGAGCTGACCCTTGTGGCCCCAGGATATGGAGACTCTCTGTCCTTCTGCCCCCTTCCACACGAGGCATGCATTAGCCATTTACTGTACCATTTTATTAAACACATCTAGCTTGGTCCATAGAGTGTTGAGAAGACACAGCACTCAACCACTCAGCGCTTCTCGCAGCTCGCTGTCTCGTTCGGTTTGCTCTGTTTTTTTTTTTTTATGTGTGGCTCTTTTGTTCCAGTACCACTCTTTCTTTTCATCTTTCTTCATCCTTCTTACCATACAGCAGCTGCAGACATGACGGTATACCCCGCCGTATCACCATGACGCCTGACCTCCTGCCTCTCGGCCTCTAAGACATGACGTTACTATAGTAGCAGAAGCACTTAGACTCATATCTTGCTTCCTGATTGTCAAGGACAACGCCATCCAGAGTGTCCCGGCCTACATCACCTTTATGGGACCATTATGGGAACGTTAGACCACTAGCTTGGAGAACTATGTTGTCTTCCTGGCGGGGAAAATCACGTCAGTATTATTTCCTTCAGTCGTCCTTTACCACATGGTGCACACGGCAGGAAATAGCCGACTTCAGTATTCACGCTGCTGGAATAACTCAGCATGGGTTAGGGTTATCTGAAAATTACTGTATGTACTGGAATATTAGCTCAGTTGGTACATTTAGACAACACAAATCCTTCAAACACATGGACAGGAGCTTAAAAATTGGCAACTGAGGAGATGAACCACGGTTCATGCGTGAAAAAGGGCTTATGGTTTAATTTGTGTCTGTCTATCTTACACAGTCCATTATCCTGACAAATCTCTGTAGTAGCCCTGGATCTCGTCACCCCACCCCAAGCCTGCATGCTGACATGTTTATATCAAGTGGTAGTATGATTTATCTCCTCTACTGCAGAGCCACAAGAGTGACAGAGGTCACTGTGAAGACTTTGCAGAAACGGGAGCTGCACAGTCTGGATAAGGTGGGTTTGTGTATAGAAGTGGATAGGGAATGGAGTTCACACAGGGGATCTAAGCTGGAAGTTTCTTGTGAGTTGGACAGAGCCTCACTGGAGACTATGTGGAAACTGTGTGTGGTGCAGATGAAAAATGTAACAGGATAAAGGAAAACTCAGGTGGCCGTGTGGCAATTTATATACAAAGACAGCCACAAACACACATTCATGCACATACATGCGTTTACACACGCAAGGGAGTCAGTGTGGGTTGCTCTGGTTGAGGTGCCCCAGCTGCCGAGGCCCCCCCGATGGGGTGAGGAGGTCAGGAACATTACCCACCATTTGTAAAGCAGAGAGTAGGCATGTCCAACAAGTCCCACCTGCCGCTATATTTGTGAAATTACTCATTGCAGGGTTTGGCTTCCATCAGGCTTGACAGTGGGAACCACAGCCGCCTATTAACTTGGACCCATATCTACAGGGTTGCCGGCCGTTTAGAAATCCAAGAAGTCCAACCCTTCCCCCAGTCGACTTTGCACCCATCCAAGCACACTGTAGTATCAACAGAATGCCTCACTCACTAACAGGGGTGACTGACTTTTCAGTGTTGATCTGCAGGATTTCCAAGACACGTGAGAATGCTGAAAGAAATGCACTGCTCTGTGTCTAAGGTTTGCTTGTTTTAGCAAAGCTGTATCTGTGCATTTAAGCTAGCAATATTTTTTTGAATCCATCTGAGGGAAAACATAAGTAACAACTCTGAACAGCATATAATCATGAGCTACTTTTGCTCTTTGATGTAACAATATCAGAAATAGTGAAAAACCCTGAAAAGCGTGCACAATATGTCAATTTTAACCTTAGTTTACTGTTCTTAGCTGACAGCAATGGCTGTCTACTGCCTGAGATGGGCAGTAATGAAGTAATCTGATTACTTTTTTAAAGTAACGAGTAAAGTAAGGGATTACTATTGCAAAAAAGTGATTAGATTACTGTTACTTTCCCGTAAATTACTAAACTGTGATTTTGTTTGGGAGAGTGTCTCATGACAATGACATACGAGCGTGCGATGTCCGTGGCAGCAACAATGGATAATATGGAGTGTGGGAGAGAGTACAACTTCTTTCTACAGGGACAAATTAAACTTCTAATCTGAGCAAACACCTAGCACGCTGCCACGGGAATGTGAAATTCACAGAGAAACCCCAGGATCCCCCCACTGACATGGGGGGCAAACCTCCACCAGCCCCACTCCTCATAATCAGGTGAAAATAGATGTAAGAGCGACAGGACTTAGTGCTGCTGAATCTTTAATTTTATTAATCTTCTGCTGTGTTTTACTTGCATCTCTTTGAAAAAGTGAGTGTAAACACACAAAAAATGTGATTTTATATGCTGGAATATGCAGAAAATCAGTTTAAATGTTAAACAAATTATTTCAAGTCAAACACAGTTGCATATAATTTCTTGCTTGATTCAGTGTGCATGAAGTTAAAAGATTAAAACTAGTAAAACATATCAGTGCACTAATGCTATTCATGCATTAATGCACTGAATCTCTGCCATGTGATTGGCAGCCATCACATGGCAGTTAAAAAGATGGTACGAAAAAGTGGCTGATGGGTGTATTATACGGGAAATTGTAAACTAGACTAAGAGTAGTTAAATTAAAAGTATTAGATTTCAAAGTTAAAAGGACAAGTTTAATTTGTTATCAGTCTTGTATGTCTGTGGCACATGGGCACAGAGGTTTGCACTGATGACTTAAAGAAGAAAGGTTCTCACTTGCTCTCCCTGCAGCACATTCTCTGGTTTTCTCCCACAGTCCAAAGACACACATATTATGTTAACAGGGAATTCCTTGATAGCTGGAGATGCTGACATAAGATGGATAAAGTGGTGAGTAAGATCTGAAAAACACTATCAAATGCCAGTCTGCTTACAAATGCATGAAACAGTAATAAATTAATGGGCCGGTCCGAGTATCAGGTGAACTGAACTTCAGGTAAGAAGTTATGACCTGCAGTCTATCTGAGTCAGATATAAACCAAGTTTAGGTGGAGTTTATTTTCGTTATTCTGACTTTTTCGTACAGTGTACTAGCTAGCATGACGGAGTTTCTATACAGCTGGGTGGGTGCTATGTTACTGATGTTGAACTTTATTTTGTTCATATGGTTAATTATTAGAGTTTCCAACCGTCCTGTAAAAAAACAGAATCGTCTCGTATTCAGAGAAAATATTATGCGTTTCGTATTGAGGTGAAAAGACACACAGTTTGTCCCGGACTTCAGCTACAATGAAAAAGACACAAAGCTGGAGTTATTCTGTGTCTTTGCTGCACAGCTGCCTCTTCTTCTCTCATTCTCTCCCCCTCCCTCTCGTTTCTACTTCAATCATGAAACTGATCAGTGATCAGCAGATCGGCTTTTCTCTCTTGTTTATTTATCGCCCAATTTGCGCCAGAAACAGGAAACCCGCAGCACGTTTAAGCTTGATCAGCTGATGTTAGAATTTATTGAATATTACTTTCTAGTATCAGCTGATGTTTGTTGGAGCCAGGGCTGCTGGTCCTGATATCGGTTTGGTTATCTGGTGAGAGGGAAACATGAGGATGAAACCAGGAGATGTCCTTACTGAATCATCAGAGCTGAACCGGTGATGGAGAAACAGGTTTACCTTTTAGGTGACATGAATGAGTTGAAGGGAAGTTATGAACTGTTTCTGAGAGACAAATAACACCAGGATCCTTTTCCAAGTAGCTGACAGCTGGTAACTGTGCAGGGGCGGGTCTAGCAAAGTTTTGTCAGGGGCCCAGGTAGGGCATTAACAGGGAGAGGGGGGCACAAGGAAATACTTTTCTTTCTTATTCTCATTTAAAATGTCTAGCTTTTAAAATATAATTATCTGAATCTTACAACAAACGATTGATAGATTGATGCATATATACCATCAGAACAGTGTACATCACTGTCACAACAGCGTTTGTTTTCATTCAAAGGCTTTATGATTTTTTCTATAATGGTGGGCCGGTCTCTAGTCAAATTCCCCGGGACGATTTTTTTTTGTCCCAGTCCAGCCCTGTATGCAGCTCATCTGCAGTCTGGTGTTACCCACATCTTCCTACTCGGAAGTCAGAATTTACAATCGAAAGCACCACGACTGCAGTTTTCATGTTGGATGTAAAAAGCAGGCTAGAATCGGTCAACGACGGTCCAGGCGTGGGATTTCTCTCGTGGAAATGTGCACATTATTTTTTTCCTTTCTATTGGTAGGTGGCACAGTGCACTTGTGGCAATAAGCAAGCTAGAAGACTGGCAAAGTTATGGAAGCAACACATTAACAAGAGAATTCTGAGTAAAACCAAAGTTACTTTCCCTAGTAACTAGTTACTCTGAAAGTAACGAGTAACTTGAAGTAACTGAGTTACTTTTGACAGAAGTAACTAGTAATGTAACTAAGTTACTCATTTAAAGTAACTTACCCAACACTGCTGACGGCACAACAAAAGAACAGACAAAAACATCACGAAGGTCATTCTGTGGAATACTCGCTCATCCCTAAAATAGCTGTCATAACTTTTGGAAAACTAAAGATATAACAATAATAATAAAATCATTTAAAAAATCTAAACTGTCACACTTCTTAATTTTTCATTCTGCTAGCTTAAGTGATAAGCATGAGGAAAAATCAACGTCTGACCATGTGACAGCACCTGAGCAGCTTGACATTTAGTGGACTAGTATAACTGCAATTGCATCATGAATTTCAGTTTGGTGAAAACTATGAAAATCCCCACAGCTTTTTCATAAATAGAAAGATGGCCTCTCACGATAAAGCACGAGGTAAAATGCAAACAAGACCGTTTCAGAGCTGCTGGAGGTGTGTTTTTTGATAAATACTTCCTGCACCCGTCTGTCTGCAGAATGCACCGATGAAACTGTTATCAGCCTCGTCTCATCTCCCTCTTGGTGAGATAGCAAATAAAAGCACAACCCTGGGAATATTCTCTTTTTTGTGGGGGTGGGGGTATCTTAAAATATAAATTCAGTATTTTTTTTTTAATACTACAGTTGAAGATGAAGCCTCAATAGGTAATAGGATCACTGGTAAAGTCCCAGTAATGCAGGAGTAGCTAGTGCGAGGTGGGCCCTTCAATGCTCTGATCCTCTTTAGCTCTGGTTAATTTAACTGAATCACTAAATGCTTCTCACACACGTTCAAACACACACACACACACACACACACACTTCTGCAGCAGCGCCTCTTCTCACACCATATATTTAGATATGTAATCCTGTGGGAAGCTCACAGTGAGTGGCTCGGCTCAAAGACCCCTGGCTACGTGTACAATAAGGGAGACTTATTGAAACAAGGCTGGCACTGAGAGCCCAGCAGTGGGGGGGGGATTTATTTGGAGAACAGCAGGGCCCTGGCTAAACTTTGATCAGTACTCGTGCTCTGCCTCCCCCATTTTTTTTCTCTCCAAACCACAGAGCAACCAATGAACACTGTCACCCACAGGGGGTGACCCTGGTATCCCAGCAACAGGGCCAAGCCTGACTCCAGCTCCCATTGCGTGCTGGCGAGAGAGGCTCTCACTCTCTTTATGCTATTTCACTTAATATTAAAAAAGGAGATAAAAAAAACAGTAATAGAGAGTGTTGCATTTGACAGGGTGTTTGGTTTAGCCTACCAGCTTAAGATTATTTCTTAACTATCTTAACTATCGAACATACTGCCTAATTCCATTAAAATCCCTTGAAAGCCAGGAAAACAACATTTCCACATTCTAGCAGAAGAAATTAACTGCTTCGTCGCTCAGTTCTGTCTGGTTGTGTATCTTTGGGAATTGTAGGACCCCCATCATACTGACAGTCATCACAACCAATGTTCTTATAGAGACTGACTTCTCTGGGTAATCAGTTTATAGAAAGACAGCCTTCAAAATTTTTGCAAAATTTTGCAGCTATCTTAGGCTACGTCCACACGTACCCGGGTATTTTTGAAAACGCAGATTTTTCTATGCGTTTGCACCTTTCGTCCACATGTAAACGGCGTTTTTGGTCACTGAAAACGGAGATTTCTAAAAACTCCGACCAGGGTGGATATTTTCTAAAACTCCGTTTTTGCATTTACGTGTGGATGAGAAAAACGGAGAAAACGCAGCGTCAAAGGTGTGCGCCTTTTTTGCCGTCACACTGTGCGCCACGTTATTGTTTCGGTGAAATGAATTTCTACAATACTATTAATTGTACTCTCTGCAGTGTTTAAATGCTTACATATACACACACAGTTACTGTCCCTCCACACATACAACTCTGTTCTGCTTCTATGCCCCAGCTTTGTTTACTATTTCCCACCGAGGCTTCTAGACTTCTGATTGGCCATCATTTCTGCACGGTTAGGAATATATCGCCACCTGTTGCTTTGGCATGTTCCTAGCAGCGTTTTCCTTCATTTCTGCCTTTACGTGTGGACGGGATTATTTTTTAAAACGAAAACGGAAAATCTCCGTTTTCAAAAATACCCGTGTACGTCTGGACGTAGCCTTAGATTTGAGTAGAGCCGGTCCGCTGATGCAGTGATGGTTGTCAGGTAAGGCTAGAATCTTTGGTTTTTTAATTGAACCTGGCCCTACTTTTGCAACACTATCAGCATTACTGTACATGCAGAGGTACACTGCTGGTAAATACTTGTTATTGTGATAACTCCTTTATCTTTGCGAGGGGCCGGAACTATTGTGCTGATGATGCATCAATCTCTTTCTCAGACTGCTCTTCCTGGATTCTGTTTCTTGGGCGTTTTTTCTTTTTTGGTGTT
The DNA here is from genome assembly GCF_056152115.1 of Neolamprologus brichardi. Taxonomy (NCBI): domain Eukaryota; kingdom Metazoa; phylum Chordata; class Actinopteri; order Cichliformes; family Cichlidae; genus Neolamprologus; species Neolamprologus brichardi. Next base: position 11,631,670 of record NC_142112.1, on the reverse strand, counting down.
TTCAGACTGCATTCTAACTGATATCAGACATCATTCTTTTTATACCGTCAGTATCTTAGCCTCTTGCCTACATTAGTTAGAAGCTTTGCACCAATTTAACACCAACTGAAGGAGGTCAGAAGAATGAACTTAAAATGACTGGATCAGGTAGCCTGCAAACATCAATCATAATAGCCCACTGAGAGACACCCACCGCTTTAGCTCAGCAGAGGCTCCTCTTAACCTCACTGAATTAGACCATTGTGCTAACTTGACCTTGCAGCTTCTTACTTTGGTAATGACACCCCATCATTTGGCTGTGGGGCAGCCTAAAGGTGAGCTTAGCCAAAATAATACTTATGAGACTGCAGTTAGGAGAGACACTTTTCAAGATGGAATTTCATTCCAAAGAGAGAGCGGAGCAGAGGTGGAGGTCAGCAGGTCAGAGCATTCGGCAAGCTGCTATAGACCCAGCAATGAAGATGAAAGTTAGCTCAAATAATCCTGTAAAGTGTTCAGACGAGGCAGAAATTCCCCCGAGGCCGGTTTCCCGTCTGACCTAAACCCCTCTACCCTCTTTGTCCCTCCCAACCCAGATAGCTACAAACACTTGAGTCCACATACATTAGGCAAATTAGTAATTAGAAGAGTACTGAATGTAACCAGTCAATGTTTGTAGAGATTGGAGCTGATGAGTGGTATGGAGGGGTATGTGTCGCAGCCAGAAGGCATACTTTGACATTTTAAGGCTGGATGGCCTGTCACTGATGAGAGTGCTGAGTGACTAGTTTTGGCATGTGATGTTTCATACGCCCCCTCTATCTTCCCTTCCCACCATCCTCTTCTACATAGTTAGATAAACATTCACAGACATATAAAGGGGCAACTTAAGAGACTAATGGCGCTAAAAGCCCCAATGAAAAGGAACACCGAGATAATAAATGTCATGTTTTAAAGAGTTGAACAAACAAAGACCCAAGGGCAGTTTGGTTGTGTTTACTCACTAGTACTTAAAGGACATGAGGATCCATGGCGCAACATGAAGTCCCTTAAGAAACTCCTCATAAAATTTCATCAAAGGTTCAGTCTGGGGATAAGTGTGTTTTTTTTCTCCAGTGTTAGTTTTCCCAAGTCATTAACATGAGTGTTGTTTACCTGATTGAACCCTACAACTTCCCATACATACATCACTGTTTTCTTGAGGCTTTTGAATGACTCATCATTTCAGATTTTTAGTGTTATACTGTCGGCTACAAAGGTCAAATAAAACCCAGCGGTGTTCCATCGGGACAAGCAAGGCAAGCAGTGCTTGCCTGGTCTAATTTAAAAACAGAAATAAATAAAAACATATCAGAGTAAAGCGATCTGTCTCCATTCTTATTAGGGAGCGTTCTCATAAAGCTCCTCCTCTGTTTGCATCAATCTGTTACATTACTCCCATCTTGTGGCCATATTCGGCTATTGTTGCTGAAAACTCCACTTGTTACACATTCACAGGAAACTGTAGCTGTTCCCATTAACAATGACTTGAGTTGGGTTCTAAACCACTTTGTCCAACATGTGAGATGTGGGGAAGATGGGGTGTGAAAAAGCTGTTAATAACTCCTTTAGTACGTTAGTAAGGAAATAACTGACTATGATGGAGAGAAGATGAAAGCTCTGACCATGTCCGGTCTAAGAAAACATGTCAATTGACCAGGTGTGGGCTCAGAAGCAGATTAGCATCTCTGAGAAATCATTTGGTTGTAAGGCATTAACCAACATGTGCCAACACCCCACATTCATTTTTAATTTTATTTTTTAATAATAATATTATTAATGCCACTGGCGATGGCAAGCTACATTGTAGCCACAGCTGCCCTGGGGCAGACTGACAGAAGCTTTTAAGATTAGGCTTAAAACTTTCCTTTTTGCTAAAGCATATAGTTAGGGCTGGACCAGGTGACCCTGAATCCTCCCTTAGTTATGCTGCAATAGATGTAGGCTGCCGGGGGATTCCCATGATGCATTGAGTTTTTCCATTCCAGTCACCTTTCTCACTCACTATGTGTTAATAGACCTCTCTGTATTGAATCATATCTGTTATTAATCTCTGTCTCTCTTCCACAGCATGTCTTTTATCCTGTCTTCCTTCTCTCACCCCAACCGGTCGCAGCAGATGGCCGCCCCTCCCTGAGCCTGGTTCTGCCGGAGGTTTCTTCCTGTTAAAAGGGAGTTTTTCCTTCCTACTGTCGCCAAAGTGCTTGCTCATAGGGGGTCATATGATTGTTGGGCTTTTCTCTGTATCTATGAAGCGCCTTGAGGCGACTTTTGTTGTGATTTGGCGCTATATAAATAAAATTGAATTGAATAGAAGCGAGGCTGCCATAACGCACCATCGGCCCCTCTGGCCACCACCAGTAGGTGGTAGGGTAAGGTGTCTTGCCCAAGGACACAAGGACCAGGACAGAGAGCCCAAGGATCAAACCGGCAACCTTCCGGTTACAGATACGCTTCCCAACCCCCTGAGCCACGGTTGCCCCCTATTACTTATAAATACCATAGATATGTATTGACAGCTAACCATGTCACATACTGCTCAAGGCTTTTAATTCAGACGACTTTTTTGTTATCACTATATTTTAATATCTGTTTTCTTTTCAAGATGTAGACACGTGTTTTTGAACTCAAGAACAACTTATTTGTTTCAGAGAGATGTGGTCCTCTTAAACATAATAAACATAACAAATTCATAAAATATGATACTGGACATTAAACAAAATATAAAGAATTTAACATGAGCTCAAACTTATAAAGCTGTTGCAATAATATTAATCAATTTAATGTTGATAGGGAACATTTTTCTGGAGAATAATTATTTTTGTCTTTGATACTTCAAGTATAATTTTCTAATAAAACAGTTTTGTGTGTACTGAGGCATTTTCATTGTCTTTTATTGCTTCTTTTCTGAAAGGATTGGTTTGAAACATTCCTCCACTACCTGCATCGTCAGCTTATAGTAAATATTTTTTGGTGATACAGTAGATATTTATTTAACTGTACAAGTAAAATTATTTTACAATTCTTTAGCCAAGTAGGAGTGCAGAGAGATGAAGTCCATGTAGAGGGACTTCACATGTCCTCCATAATATTTTCTTCATCCTGAACAGAGCTTGTGCCATGTTGATCTGGGGCAAATGTCTTCCCCAAAAGGAGGTTCAAACCTATATCACCTTTGACCCCAGCAGCACGTCTGTAGCCCAAACAACTCGCCTCTGTTGCACCTTTTCTAGTTTTAATTACAGGCTGAGAAAAGTTCATGTTTGATGTGGATGGGTGGTTAAGAAGTACAGAAGAAGAGAAGGAGGCAGGGGAAGGAAGGGCTTGCTGTCGGAACTGGGTGACCAGTCTATTTGATGTCTACCAGACATTCAGGCTCTGTCACTCAGGCCAATTCAGGCTCCTTTCAGAGGCTGTCAACTTCAAAGAGGGGAACCAGTCTGTCTCTTGCAGTGGTCTTGTCCAAGCTCAGACCACCAGGTAGAAAATGCAGAGTGAGGAAAGAAGAAAAGATGGGGTCCCAGATTGGATGGCATGAAACAAGGATAGCACTATACTTACCATGCCATGAATAGAAACTATAACTCAGAGGACCACTTTAAGCAGGGATGGTGTTGGGATCGTGAAACCTTGTAAGTCAAAACCTTAATAAGATCACATGACAGCATGTAGCAAAGTTAGACCCTGGCGGGACCTGATCCATCCTCTTGTGGACCACAATACTACATGCAGTGTTTCCTATATTAAGCCTCTCGGCATCAGTGTGTTCACACACTGTAAATATTATACCAGAACCTTAGCGGCTATAGAAAATTGACTTTCCATTTTGAATCTCTGACGTACGCTGACATGGACGCTCTCAGTATTCCAGTCTCCTGCGCTTCCTTCCCTTTTACACTGAAGACAGACTTTGTGTGTCCTGCTGAAGAGGCTTTTTCAGAGGCAAACAGAAAGAGGGAAACATAAAGGTACATCCTGTAAAAGTTCACGCCAGTGTGTAAAACTGTTCTAATTTAGTTTTTTTTTTATCTTAGAATTGTTTCGAGAAAGTTAAAGTGTTGCATTGACTTGGTAAATAATTGGTCAGATGTCTAACTTTTGAGTTTGCATTATTTTAAATAGTGGTCACTACATTCAAGCCTCCTGAGCTCTGAGATGGGTGTGCACACTGAGGTGAAAGGAGAGGATTTACAGTGGTTTGAAAAAGCAGTTGCCACCTTGCTTATTTGTTAATGTGCATCCACTTAACGTCTTCCAGTGGCTTTCTAGTATAATAATGTGTCATGTCCCAATGCAATTTGTTCGGCAGATTTTATTCCCTCCCCAAACACGAGGTCCAAATCCAGAACTCCTCTGAGCTGTTGTACATGAGAGATCAGCAACATGATTTCAAACTGACGACATGATGAGCTGAATCCTGTCAAAACGGAGCAGAATCTCAAATTCATGCTCCTAAAATCACTTCAAGTTTCAAAGATTCAAAGTGTTTATTGTCATGTGTCACAAGAGAAAAGGCATTTCTTTCTTTCTTTGCTGTCCACCCACAGATGCCGATTAATATATACAATAGAAATAGAACATATAAATACAAATAGTACAAAATAAATAGCTGAAGACAGAAAAGGAGACAAAATATGGAGATTTGAAACAGATGTTTGCAAAAGAGCTATAGCTTAATATGCTGGCTTAGTATGTAAGATGACCAGACGTGCAAACAAATTATTATTACTGTTCAAAATGGGTCAACTGTTCAAGAGTCTGATGGCAGTGGGGAAGAAGGAGTTAGTGAGTCTGGATGTTCTGGATTTCACACTTCTAAACCTTCGTCTCGAGGGCAGAAGTGTGAACAGTCCGTGTTGGGGGTGTGTGGGGTCTTTGAGGATGGAGGCAGCTCTCCTCTGGACTCTGCGATGGTAGATGCTCTGCAGAGAGTGCAGCGGAGTTCTGATGATCTTCTCCGCAGTTGTTATCACCATAGCAGTAGTGCTGCCGTACCATGCAGTGATGCAGCTGGTCAGGGTGCTCTCCACAATGCAGCTGTAGAACCTGCTGAGGATCTTGGCCGACATACCAAATTTCCTCAGCCTCCTCAGGAAGTACAGCCGCTGCTGAGCCTTCTTGACCAGCTGTGTGGTGTTCAATGTCCAGGTGAGGTCCTCAGAGATGTAGACGCCCAGGTACCTAAGGCTGCTCACCCTCTCCACTTCAAGGCCCTGGATAGACAGCGGTGGGCGAGGCGTCCTCTTCTTTCTCGTGTCCACTATCATCTCCTTTGTCTTGTCAGTGTTGAGGGTGAGGTTGTTGTCCTCACTCCATGACACCAGACCGGCCACCTCTCTCCTATAAGCTGCTTCGTCCCTCCAGTGATGCGACCGATCACATCAGTGTCGTCTGCGAACTTCAAAATATGTTCTCTTTGTTGGAGGCGACACAGTGGTGGGTGTAGAGGATGGGGCTGAGGACGCAACCTTGTGGGATGCCAGTGTTTGTAATAATGCTGACTGAAGTCCTGTTGCTGATCCTGACGGGCTGGGGCCATGAACCAAGAGAAAGGAAAGGAGGCTAAAACTGTGTTATCATGTCATAGTGTAATATAAAGCTGTTGCCATCTCTCTGTTACACAAATGGTTTGCTTTGGTGTCTGTGCCCTGACACACCAGCTGCAGCATTATTGGCTGCCTAAAGCCAACAAACCTGCATCAGGAGGCTGGAGTGGGTGAAGCTGACAGCAAAGAGAATGTGGTTTACAACATTTTAGTTTGCTTTTCTTTTCTTTTCTTTTCTTTTCTTATTTGTTCCTATTTTTACTTCCTGGTTTAGACATCAAAAGCTATATTGCTAGGTTCAGAAAAATATGATGGTTTGTGTTCAAATACAGACGTTTTTAACTGTCGTGGTGCATGTCGATAAATGAGGAGTTGGGAGTGACAGACTCGTCTCACAAATGTCACAACCTGGCGCATCACACTCTGTTGCCGAAGGACAAGTTGTGCGTCAGTAAGCCCTTCCAGCAGCTCTCACAAGACGATGTTGACGCCTCAGGAAAAAGAACACACAGGCTGTACAGGAACAGGTATGTACCTGGAATTAAAGTATGGAAACAATCTTTTTGCTTATTAAAAAAAACAAAACACCAACAATCTCTCTGCTCCACTCTAATTTTTTCAGAGATAACCAACAGGGCATCCTTTGAGCACTGAACCAAAGCGTCTGAAATCACAACACGACAGCGATGTCTTCTCTTCCGAGACGGAAACTCAGCACCCGCCAACCGGGCACAGCTACACCCCCGTTTTTTAGAACAAACTACCTACACAATGGGAACCTTCTTTGGATGAAAGGACAGGCGGGGTTGGGAGGGGAAGGGTGTGTTTAAGGATTGGGGGTGAAGGCAGGACAAGGGGATGACAGTGCTGCACCGAGTGTGTGTCAGTTTTGGGAGTTAAGCAGGGTTCGGAGGCAAGTTGGAGTGATGGGAGGGGTTGGCGGGGAGGTACCGCTGGGAGACAGAGCCGAGGCCTGTGCGTCCGACACTTTGAATGCAGATTATGTTACACTGTACACGGCTCCCCCTGAGTTCAGAGGGAGCGGGTCATTTATTTTGTGGATATCATGAATGTCGGGTTTGTGTTTGAGTCAAACCGAACGAGGAAGTTTTCGCTTGTTTCTCCACACAGGGGCTGAGTGGTGGGCTTTTATTTTTCTCATATGGAAACCATAGGATTAATCACTCTGTAATGTAAAGCCTCCTGCAGTAGAAGTGTTTACACTAGCAGAGAGCGTTTAAAGAAAAGTTTCGGTGTGAAAAACACTAATGATAGGAACTTAAAAGCAGGATAAAGTGCTACATGTGCACAGTTACAGTGCAATGTACACAATCTGGGAATTACAGAGGGGTTAAAAGCTTTTTCTCAGCTGACCTGTTGATCACAGGTCAGCAATAATAACCCAAGGCAGACTTTGCTTGATGAGGGAGGAAGATAAAGCCTCACATGGCAAAAGTAAGGCCTGGGCCAACACAACGCTAACATTATTGGCCCTTTTCTTCCTCTCTCCCTTTCCTTTGGCTAAACAATGTCTGCATTCATTTTTCCTTCTTTTCTTTTTAAGCAACAACGATATGAGCGAGCGCTGAGACACATTCCAAGCAGAGACGGCATTTTTCCACTAGAAGCATCGCCGAAAGAAAATCAAAAGCTTGGATTTATCGGGGGAGATACGGTCACATTCCACGACGTCTGTGTGTGTTGTTTTAACGCGCAGGCAGTGGAGGAGGCCGAGAGAGACTGCTTGTTGGTTTTGCATCGATGGTGCATATTAAATATTTTCAGAGCGACTACTTAGATTTAGAGGTCGAACGAAGGGGTTTGATCACTTTTAGTGGAGTGGCTATTTTAATAAACTGAGCAAACAGGAGTTGGACAAACCGGCCTTTGTGTGGAAACGGCGCGGTTGTGAAAAATGTTTAATAATAACTCCTGCGACAGGCTGAGAACAGAAATGTGTGAGAGCATTTTGGGTGTGTGTGCATACTTGTGTGGGAAAGTTATGTCCCCAAAACGCTCACTCTGTTTTGTTTTGTTTTTTTTGCTCTAATCCTTAACTTTTCCTACACTGCGAAGATTTTTTGCCTTCTTTAGTATTATAATCCAATTTTCCACCTCAGTGTGATTTCCTCCCGCAACAGTATTCTTAATTAAACTGGCTCTGAGTCTGGGGGGGAATTAGCACATATCACTTTTAATGCCAGCAAAAGAAATGACTGCCATTAACCACATCCCAGCACCATCTCAGCAAGTCCCATCATGCTTCAAATGTACACTCAGTGGTTCTCCTATTCTTTTTCCAGCTTCTCCGACCTAGAAGACTCTTTTTGCTACTTAATCACAGGCAGGTATTTGTAAGGCTCACTGCTCGCCATATATGATGGATCTCTTGCTACTAATAACACAGTGCCCACTCAACAACCCCTGGTGGGTTTAGGCCTGAGGGAATGGTGTGCGTGTGTGTAAAGATGGACAGCAAAGTTTTAATATAAAATACTTTTAGTCTGCTTCTATTAAACATTAAAAATTGTAGGAAGATTTCACGTCCAAATCTTCAGGCATTTTCTTTTGTTTGTCACCCTGACCTCACGTTAGGGGGCCCTCTCCCATTTCATTTTGACACCTTTGACAGCTAGAGAAAAGTCTTATTAAAAGACTGGGAGAGAGCTGGGGGGAGACCCCCTGCTTGTTAGCCTGGGAAGGTACTTTTTCCCCTATGAAACAACCCCAGCTGACTCTGTCACTCAGGAGCAAGCGAAGGGAGGTGTATGTGTGCGATAAGTGGATAAAGAGGGAGATGGAGTGTCAGCTGTACGAGCCCATATTGAAAGTGGGAACTCCCTATGGAGGGACTGCACAGACACGCTCAGCAGGATGATCACTGACGCCCAAAGTCTCAAAGCAGACTGAAGGTGGTGGAGCTGGGGAGGCAGTGGAGGCAAGTACATGGGTCAAAGGTCATCAGGACCTCTGAGTTTAAGGGAACAGAGGGGCCCTGTAAAATATCTCTGCACACTGGGGGTCGACAGAGTTTTAAAGAAGTCTTTAAACAATATAATAATATTTATGCTAATATAAACATTTACATGTTTTAATAGATTAATTACATTTTAATGAGCACGTTTTTTCTGTTACATTGTCCTACTAAATGTCTCTTAATTTCTTAGAAAGAAATACAAAATGTAATTACATCTGCAACAAGAGCAAAAATCGAAACAAAGAAAAATAAAACATTAATTAAAAATGACCAAAACAACCTATTTGCTCACTTTCTCTTGTTTTGTTTTTTTACAGTGGCAGCTATCAGCAGAAATCTTCAGTACAGAACAAAAATAAAAACCCTTTTCTCAACGTATCCAAGGATCTTGAAAATAACGTAACTAATTAAAAATGTTTAAATGTTTAGCACATATATATTTATAAGACTGTTGAACTACTTTCCAGACAATTTGATTAATGGTTTATTTTGTCTCAATAAAATGTAATGTTTTACACTGAATTTCAACAAATCTTTTAACAACGTTAAGGAAACAAAAAACTAAGGCTCATGCCACGGGGGGAAACGAGGAGCGTGGAGCCCAGGAGCACCATAATCGGGACCATGGGGAAACTGCAACAGAAAGTTAACACAGTTAACAGCACGCAGATTGTCAAGAAATGAACAGCTAGACTTCATAAGTAGCAAAGGCTTACAGGTAGAGCAGGACCGTGGAGCTTGGAGGGGAGAGGTGCCCGTGAAGGGAATCCTAGGGAGGGAGGGAGGCAGTCAGGCAGGATGACAGGCAGGCCACAGGCTTCCACGCCGACTGCTGGTCACACTGGGAGGAGACTTACAGACTGGCGAGGAGAAGCCGTCAGAGCTGGCTGAAGTAGTCCTCCGGTGATTGCCTCAGATGAGACGCAGGTGATTTGGAGGCGGCCCAGCCCGAGGGTGTGGCCACCGCAGCCTCCCACGGCTCCCTGGATGCCGAGCCACGGGCCGTGACAAAATCACAAAAACAGAAGGTGGTCAGTGGCCAATAGTTTTGTCACATCAACTTACTAAATATTCACAAAGCATATCATGAGACATAAGTAACAAACCAGTTTAAAACACTTATAACTGGTTTGTTTTTGGGGGTTTTTAGCAAAATAAAGCAAAAATCTTCAAAAGAAACTGCAAAATTTTTGTTCTCTCACATATCTGAACACGACAGCCACCATTTTTCCCCATATGAGCCAAAAAGGAAGTCATTGTTTTGTGATTAATGCCTCAGTTCCTGTTTTTTGCTGATAAATTGGCAAAAAAAACCTCTCTATATGCTGACTTAAAAGAGCACAATTTCCCCCTCCTCTGGCACTCGAGAAAAATCTTCTCTAAAGACTCATTTATAATGTTGAGCCAAACACGCTCTCTGGACCTGCTAAATATAGCATCCCCTTTGGTTCCTTACTGAATGTCTAACTCTAAACTTACAGTGCTGTGTAATACAACTCCACTCTTTTCAGTTGACATTGTCAGATGAGCTCGACATTATCTGCACAGTGTGGAGCGGCTGAGAGCCGAGGGTGGATCAGCACACAGTCACGCATGTGTTACCAGTTTTGAACACTGTCAGACACATATGCTGCACTTCTCACCCAAAACCAAACGGCACTCTTGGTGTCCCGTGTAAATCGTTTCAACTGTTTTATGTGCAAACAGGTCGACCAATTATGAAAGCATGAATCTATCAGCTGTCAGTGCACAGCAACTGAAGGCAATTATCGCTATGCTTTATCTGTCGTCAAGAGACAAACAGACCCAAGAGTCGAGGAGCTGGGATCCAATGTTCTCGCAAACTAGCCCTTTATTGTTTTTAAAACCTTCTTCAACATCACATTAGCTGCTGACTCCAGTTATGGCGTCAAATATTGAATTATGGCTGGAAATCACCAGTAATACTCTTTACTGACCTGTGGACGGTGGTGCGCCACGAAATCTGGATGCCCATTATTTGTTATTCAGTTTTATTTATATAGTACCAAATCACAACAACAGTTCCTCAATTTGCTTTCGTGCATATTAACAAATGCATTAATAATTGATGCATTACAGCCCTCTACTTTTGTGTTTTGGTTTACTTTTTTAATTTAAGAAAGAGATTTTCCTGTATTTTTAATTCAATTTCATACCCATGTCAGTTTGTCAGTTTGTCACAGTGAAAGAGATCATGGTGCTACATATAACAGACAATCAGCACAGGACTACATGAAGTGCAATGTGCAAACATTGCAACAAAAACAAAACAAAGAGACACGAGACAGTGCAGACACAACAGTGCAATAGAAATGTGCAAAAGACTCAGCATTGTGCAAAAAGCAACTTGGTGTTTAATGGTGTGCATAGGATTCACTTCTGTGGATGGATGCAACATGAGAGGAGGAGCTGTTATGGAGGTGGAGGGGTTTCAAAACAGCTTGCAATAACTGTTAAACAAAATAATGCTTAATGCTGGGTTCAGACTGCACAGTGTGATCAAAATAATAATCAAACCCTGAAGACCTGTAAAGCCAAATATCTGTTTCTTTTGTTCCCTATAGAAGATGACAAATCACGTCACATGACCTCACTAAAAAGAGACGAATTCCTTTTTTTAGAATTTTTAAATTCTACACACGTCAGATAATGACAAAGTGAAAAAAGGTTTGCTTGAAATCCGTGCAAATGAACAAGTACTTAAGCATTCACAATCTTTGCATGACACTCAAAAATGGGCTCAGGTGGATCCTGTTTCTACTGATCATCTGTCAGATGAGTCCACCTGTGGGGAAGTCAGCTGATTTGGACATAATTTGGAAAGGCACACACCTGTCTATATAAGATCCCACAGTTGTCAGTGCATGACAGAGCACAGACCAAGAAGTCCAAGGAATTGTCTGTAAACTTCCGAGGCAAGATTGATTGATCTGCGGAGGGATACAGAAACATTTCTACAACATTGAAAGTCCCTGTGAACACAGTGGCCTCTATTACCTGTAAATGGAAGAACCACCAGGACACTTTCTATAGCTGTCAGACCAGAGAGGCTCTTTGACCATGAAAGAATTCTCTGGTCTGTTGAAACAAAGATAAAAGGCTTTGGCCTGAAGGCCGAGCATCGTTCATAGAGGAAACTAAAGTAGCCAAAATCATCCTAATAGTGAAACAAACAGGGATGTTTTTAGCAGCAGGAACTGTGAGACTAGTCCAAGTTGAAGGAAAGATGAATGCAGCAATGCACAGAGACATCTTTGATGATAAACAGTTCCAGAGCGCTCAAAGCCAAGATAACACAGGAGTGGCTTGGACTTGAACCTGATTGAACAACTCTGGAGAGATCTGTAAATGGCTCTGCACCAACACTCTCCACCCAATTTAATGGAGCTTGAAGGGTTCTAAGAAAAGTGGGAGAATCTGCCCTAAAATAGTTGTGCCAACCTCGTAGCATCATACTCAAAAAGACTTATTTTCTGCCAAAGGTGTTTCCAGAGGGTATTGAGTGAAGGGACTGAATAGTCATGTATGTGCATATAGACACACCTCCCATGGCTTTTACTGTAATAGCAGTAGACCTTCTTTGTCTCTTGGCATTATAAAATGCTTACGTGGGTGCATGCGTGTGTGTTTTACAGTAACAAGCCCACCACCATGCTAACTGACTTGACCTGTAGTTCCACACTATACTTATCCAAACCGTTGTGGGGTCAGTTCTTGTGCAACAGCCTAACCTCAAAGCTTTAAATAACCTTGCCTTCACCTTGCTGAATCAGCAGCATCTGTGATGTCTCACAAACAAAGAGGCTTTATCTCCAAATAGCAACCCACTCTTTGGGTTTTAGACATGTTTCCCAAAAGTCCCGACTCGTTTCCTCCTCCGTGTTAATAAAGTCCATTACCGGGCCAAACGTCCTCCTCAAATCGCAGACACACGCCCAAATCGCACACAGTCTTGAGCTTTTAGTGCCCCTTTGGTTGAAAGAAAACAGGAAGCATGGAGACTCTGGGATGGGAAGGGATGGCTCCCCTGTCTCTGGATGTTTTAGTTGGATTCCTGTTTGGCCCTAAAATAAGCTTCACTCACTTTTCTCAAGACCTGATTTCATATTTTCATCAGATTTTAGAAATCCAAAAATACAACACAATGGTTCAGGCTTTGGGATATAAGAGAGGCAGCTGAGTTCGTTCCTGACATGTTTTTAGTATCCCTCCATCCCCTCCCTCTTCCCCCTCAAGGGGTACCTTGACTTGTTGCTGTGTATTCCCAAGAATCTGCCTCATGAATCCTCATGGCTTTTTTTTGTCCCCTGCCATTCTTGCTACTTCCTCTGTGAGTTGTATAAGCTGGCCTCTATGAACAAAACCTCCGCTGTGCTTTTTTTAATTCACAGCAGTTGAATTATGGTGTACACAAGGCAGCGGTTTCCACCTGTAGCCATGTTTTCCTCTCGTTCCCAGCTGATTTTTATCATCACAATGAGGACCACTGTGTCTGTCTCTGATCGGAACTTCACTCCTAGGCCAGCTGTCAACATTGTAAATGTAAAGTGTCGTGAATACTGTGTTGACTCTAGTGCCCAGGATGTGTTTAACAGGCATACCAATGACAAAAACAAACCCCCTGAGAGAGTTTGAATTGGACAGAGTTGCACGTGCCAGCTACATTCAGATCACGGAAAGTACAACAGAATGTAAAAAATGTATTGGCAGCATTTAATACATTCAGTCAGAAATGTGTTTTTAATGTGAAACCACTGGCCCTTTGGCATTTTTTCTCACTTAGGCTTTAAGCGTGTACTGACAAGTGGGATTTACATCAAAATCTGAAAAGTAAAAATCGGATGGGGCAAGGATAACTAAGGGAAAATAGAATTCAGCTCAGATGAATGAATATGATTTTTTATTTTAGTGAAAATAAATATGAGTCTTCTAATGTTATTGTGAAAATGTTGTTTTTTTTTTTGTTTTTTTTTACTAAAGTTCAGTCTATTTTTTCATGTTAATGATATAATTAAAAACATAAATTGCCATCTGTAGGGTTGGAGCTATTTTTTTAGCTGCATTTTCCAGATAATGTGTGATAACTAAAAGACAGCCTGATTTGAGAACTTACACAGCAAGCAGCAAGTTTATCTACAATCAGTGATATCAAAATAAAACATAATACAGGCTAAAATATTCTGTAACACCAGCTCACACAGAAAATAATTTGGAATAAAAGACACAAAACAAAATAAAAAAAGTTTAGGATGGTATGAGAAAGGTTAGCTTCTCATACCATCCTATTATAGGGTTTCTCTTTTGGATTCTGTACCCATTCAAAAATGTCCTGCACCCCCTCACCTGTTCTTTAGACTTTTCTCTGTCTATCTTTTGTCCTGTCTTCCTCCCCTCAGCCCCAACCTTTCACGGCAGATGCTGACCCTGACCCTGCTTCACCCTTCTGCTGGAGGTTTCTTCCTGTTAAAGGGGAGTTTTTCATTTCCACTTTCACCAAGTAGTTGCTCAGATGGGTTCGTTTGAGTGTTCGGGGGGGTTTTTTGAATTTCTGTAGGTTTTACCTATCAATATAAAGCACCTTGAGGCGACTGCTGTTATAATTTGGTGCTACATAAATAAAATTTAATTGAATAAAATTGATATGAAAGTAAAACTAAAATACTTTTAGAATTGTGCAATTAAGTTATACAGTTTGGTAATGAGAGATTTAACCCTACAATGCAAAATAAAGCACAGTGACAGCTGGCCATAAGGAAGTATTTCAAATAAAAACTGCTACTATCTCAGGTAGGTTGAAGGCACTATTGGGGACTTCTTCTTTGTTCTTCATTCTTTTTTTTTCTTTCTTTCTTACTTTCTTTCTTTCTTTCTTACTTTTTTGCTATCAGCAAAGCTAATTCAAAATTACTTTCAATTTATATGGACATGAATAAGCTGTCTGGAACAGCACCAACCCTAGTAAGAGGTAGCAGTAGCAACAAAGCTCAATGTTACTACCGCACATCACCCTGATGCTTGTGCTAAGTGGCTGACAGGCTGACATTTACCTCAGTGATTTTAAAGAGGGTAGACTATGCAAGTCAGAGTACTCCTCATCTAACTAATAAGAGGTCATTCATCAGCTTGTGCCACTAGCTTTCAAATGTGAGCTCACTCAAGTAGTGAAATGATTGTGAAAAGGTTTGTGTGGAGGAGATTCTTCACTCACAATGTGGTAAATTCATAAATCAACTCTGCTCCTTCATACTTTTTACACTATGCTGTTTAAAAAGGGTATTGTTTAAACTTTTGTAGCTGTGGCCACTGTTCTTGACAAGTTATTTGTATAATGAACATCATTTGGATCACTGCTCCCGTCAAAACTGAAAGCCCAACCACCCCATCCAGTGCTCACCCTGCTTTTGGATGAATGTAGCTTCATATTTGCATAAATTCTTCTTCTTTCAAAATATAATTTTGCTTTAAACAAGCCTGGTAGGTTTTAAAAAAATCATCACCACTGATGGTGAGCACAGCTGACGTAATTCGCCAAACACATTCATGTTCTCCTCAATATGACTTGGGCTTTGTAATAACTTTTAAGTTTCAGCACCAGTTTTTACTTGTAGTTTTTTTTTTTTTAAATACTTTGGGTTATGACAAAATATTTGCTAAGCTAATGAGCCCCAGCTTACTTTTTCGCTAATTAGCATTGATGTGCTAGCATCTGAAATTACAAATCCATCCATCCGTTCACCCTGGATAGATTCCCAGTTCATCACAGGCCAAACAGTACAAATTAACCACACTAAGGATTGCATCTGCAAGTATTCAAATTTAATTTGTGAAGTCCTCAAAAAACAAAAATAAAGAGCTGAGAAGTACACTAAATGAATCATGCTGAAATATTTTTGGATCTGGTGGACAGAGTGAATGACGTTTCTGGTTTTTCTTGGGAAAGAAGACAGTATAAATCCATCTCACTGGGACACGAGGGGGACGAACTGCCTCGCACAGACTCCAGTTGTTTGCGTGTATAAACGAGACAAACAGGCCTGTGTTTTTTTTATTGTACATCTCCAAAGAGCATGAATAGAAGACAGCCTCCTCTGTTAGCATGGCGTGACCCTCCTCACGCCTTAAGAAAAGGCAGAGCATTCTTAAGAGAGGTTATGACCCCAGCATAGAAAAGACACAGTGGTGAATGTGCCACACTGTTAGCTAAAGCCCAGCTAAGAGTGAGCAAAGGAGGAGGGATAGGCTAGTCAGAGGAAGAAAAAAAGAGGGGATTGAAGACCAAGGAATATCTGTGGTCTCACCGAGCTACATGCCAAACCTTACTCCGGATACCAACCAGCCCAGGATGCCATGTTCCTTCACTCAATCTTACCCTTTTCCCCCGTTTTTTTAAAGGACAAACAGACCTATGGAAAAAAGGAATGTATTAATTAAAAGTGTCCAGATGCAGGTGTGTGAGAGGTCAACCAGGATACCTCCACTTTGGATTTGAGGCCAGCATGCTAATGAACTTAGGCCTTCGTGTAGTGTGGTTAGGGCTACACTCACTGAGAAAAAACACAGGATGGAAAAGCCCCATGTTAAAAACATGGGGAAGAAGCCGAGAGAAAAATTAGAACAGTAATGATATCTCCCATAACGCTCACTGAGCCAAGCTTGGAGCATTTTATTTCTGATACTTGCCTGGCCCCAAATTGAAAATGACAGCATTGATCTGCAGTCATAAACTTGAAAGCAAGGATTCAGATTTGAGTTGAATTTCTTATATAGTGTAATTGCTTCATGTGTTTATCATTTCCTCTTGGAAAATTATTATTCAGCGGGACTAAAAGAGCCTGGGAAAATACCCCCCGCCCCCCATAGTTATTATCATTGCTGTTGAAGCAGAGTAGGAAGTGCACGAAGCCTTTTTCTGTTATGACTGTCGAAAAGCTTCAGCAGCCTCTTGCGCAGCTCTTCTGTGACTGAGGCTCAGACATGTAATTAGGAAAGATCTGAGGAGTTGTGGTTTGGCTTGGCTTTAGCCACAGGACAGGGATGGCACTGAAAGAGACGAGAGGGTGTGTAGACAGAGACAAATGGAAAACTAGCAAATGTTAGTTAGGAGGTTTTGATTGTATCCTGCTGAGTTGCCAGCTTTTCTAGGATATCTTCACAAGCTAGAAAAATCTTTATAACCAACATGCCTCCTGAGCATTTAAATATTAGTTCAGTTTCGTCAAAGGGGAGTCACTCATAGTCTCTGTATAATATACAGATGATATAATACCATGAGCATCACTCCAACCGGTCGCAGCAGATGGCCCCGCCCCTCCCTGAACCTGCTTCTGCTGGAGGTTTCTTCCTGTTAAAAAGGAGTTTTTTCTTCCCACTGTCGCCAAAGTGCTTGCTCATAGGGGGTCATATGATTGTTGGGTTTTTCTCTGTATCTATTATTGTACGAACTACTGTACAATATAAAGCGCCTTGAGGTGACTGCTGTTGTGACTTGGCGCTATATAAAAAAAATTTAATTGAATTGAACTGGTTCAGCTGGTCTAAGTTTAAGATACTGGTATATTTAGAATAATTTTTGACGATAGACTGAAAAATTTTCTCACTGTCTTCAACACCACCAAACTCATTTCCTAACACGAGGTTGCAGTGCATGGGAACGGCCACTCTAAGGCTGTCTCTGCTTTCCCGAGCTTTTAACCAGCCCTCAAAGGAGTGTCAATAAAAATAGCTCCATTCAATGATAATAGTTTTCCCAGAATTAACCGACGTTATCTACATTATGTGAGTGAGCACATATGATGCCAGTCAGTACAGGAGTAAGTATGCCCTCGTCCAACAGGTTGGGAAGAAGAAATGAAGATGGAGAGAGGGTGGTGGAAAGCACTGCTTCATTCTTGTGAATTGGAGAATGAGTAAAGGTTACAGTGACACTTGGCACAAACAAGACAAGTGCACAGGTGTGGCTAGCTTGCTCTTTGTATCTGTGTGAACACAGAAAGTGAAAGTGACCACAGGGTGTTTATCTCCAACTTCTAGCATGAGGAGAAAGATCCCACCAGAACTTGGTAGAGAGCCAGAGGCCAGTCAAACAGTTATCTGCATTCCCTTGGAGCAATGGATGGCAGAGAGAAGGATTATCCACATGCAACCTATGCAGACATACTTGTGTGCAGTCCTTTAAAGAGCCGACACTACGTAGCCAGATGGGGACGATGCCGTGTGTACGTTAAATGCTGACTGGTTGAAAAGTGGGCCTGAACAGCAGAGTTCACAAAGAATTGGTTGATGCCTAAAGAAATATTTTAGATCAATAAAACCACATGAAAAGCACAGACAGTGGCTGAGGTGCACATTTTTTATAGTTTTATCACTTCTCTGTTTCACTTCAGCTCTTTGCATGCTGTAACCATAGACAGTGTAAAAAACTGAGATAGCTACCATGATGTCATCCATTGATTTCTCGGGGCCTGTCTTGAAGCCTTGAGATCAGCGTCTTCACTGCTGCTTGGTTTCAAAAAACTAAACATGATGAGGAGAAGTGGGTCTGACTGTCAGAACAAGTCATCATCCAATGAGAATGACATAGATAATCATCTTTTTTGAAACACAATATGACCAAGATTTGCACAGAAGACTGGCTTTTTTCTTCAGTGTGATGAAAAATAGGGATGCGCTCCAGCCCCCGAGACCCTGAACTGGATAAGTGGAAGAAAATGGATGGATGACAGAAAATGAGTAAGCCCAGAAACTCATCATGTGTACAGAGTTCAAGAGAGAAAGCCATATTCCCACAGACTAATTATGTTTAATTAGAATATGCTAGAGACCTGTATGCTGTTATTATATTTAAGGTTTTCTATCAAATACCATCTGCTGAGTTAAAAAAAAATGAAATATGCAAATGTTTTATAGCTATATAATCTTCTTTATATCATGTTAGCTATACATGGAGTTTTGTGTGAACTTGTATATTTCTATTGTAGCTGATCAGGTATAATGCAAAGTTTTCCTGTTATTGAATTCTTTGAGCAACTTGTCTTTCATATTGCACCACCCAGTGGCAGCAGGGCTCTCTTGACTCAGGTACACTTGTTAATAGGGTGTTGAGTTCTGTTAAGTGCAAAGAAAGTGGATGAAGCCAAAGCCAGCTCGGTTAGCACCATGGTTCAGAGCTCACCTCTTCGGTTCAGTCCACCTCTTCGGGAAAGAATTAGGACATTTTTTTCCGCACGTTGTTCAGTAAATCACACATTTTTGGTGTACTTAAAGTAAGCCCCCCGGCCCCGGCAAGCAGTATTAATTTATAACAGCAGGGTGGTGGAAAAGCGTTAGCCGTGTTTATACATTTCAGCTAAAGGAATAACATAAATCCTTAAGTAAACCTAATCTGTCTGTGATTGTAAACAGTCTGTCGCAGTAATGGCCCCAGGAACAAATGAGGACCTCATGGCGGGGCCTCAAGTAAAAGCCCTCCACATACCAAACCCGTTATCCATCCCTCCCTCCCTGTCTTGCATTTTACCACTTTCCATTTAAAACGTGCATCATACTCAGCATACATGTCTATTTTAAGAGGGAGGAGATGTTAGAAACTTCCTGCTGCTGCTTTAAACTCTTGGGGCGCTGATTATGAAAATGGTAGGGCAATGCAGGGCCAACCCCCTACTCTGTCTATCTCCATGGGAGGCTGGGGGGGGGGGCCTCTGACACCAAAGCAGGCCAAGCCAGGATCTGTGCACGAGATAAGACAGGCAACAGGAAGGAGACAACCCAGAACCCCGTGCTCCCCGACGTGACAGAGCCACTATTCATTTTTCAGGAAGAAAGAAAGAAAAACAACATCAACAATATCAGATGCAGCATAGAAGAGGAGAAGGGGGATAAAACGAGGAGAAGCAGGCGCCTAATGGGCAACTTAGGAAAAAAAAACACATCTGTCTCTGCTTGTGTCGGCTTGCTAGAAACCGTTATTAACAAATAATTTAAAAATCACCATTTTTTTCCCAAGTCAGCGAATAATCACACAATATGTCTCCACAAATTAAAGTTGCTGTGGCGTTACCGTCTCCGGGCTTCAGCCAGTTCCACAGGATAAAGAAATGCACTGGCGCCACTGCAGTCCAAACACTTGTTGTTGTCACTACACACATAAATCACTTCTTTCTCTTCATCGCTTCACAGGAGCTGTGAACAATAGCAGGTAAACAGAGATGACGTTGGAAGAAGAGCCTGTTAGCTCAGTGCTGTCCTCTCCCACACACATTCCTAACAGCCCGTGTGTGGAGTAAAGGTGCAGATAAACAGCCACGGTGCCCTATGTCAGCAAAGCAAACATGCCGGGCAGAACAGGGGAGACAATTAGGATCACACACACACACACACACACACACGCAAATGCAAGAAACTGCTACATTTGTGTGTCAGAGAGCAGGCAGAGAGCCCAAAGCAAGAAAAGACCCATAAATGTCATGTACAGTGGCTTGCAAAAGTATTCGGCCCCCTTGAACTTTCCCACATTCTGTCACATTACAACCACAAACATGAATCAATTTTATTGGAATTCCACGTGAAAGACCAACACAAAGTGGTGCACACGTGAGAAGTGGAACGAAAATCATACATGATACCAAACATTTTTTACAAATAAATAACTGCAAAGTGGGGTGTGCATAATTATTCAGCCCCCTTTGTTCTGAGTGCAGTCACTTGCCCATAGACATTGCCTGATGAGTGCTAATGACTAAATAGAGAGCACCTGTGTGTAATCTAATGTCAGTACAAATACAGCTGCTCTATGACGGCCTCAGAGGTTGTCTAAGAGAATATTGGGAGCAACAACACCATGAAGTCCAAAGAACACACCAGACAGGTCAGGGATAAAGTTATTGAGAAATTTAAAGCAGGCTTAGGCTACAAAAAGATTTCCCAAGCCTTAAACATCCCACGGAGCACTGTTCAAGCGATCATTCAGAAATGGAAGGAGTATGGCACAACTGTAAACCTACCAAGACAAGGCCGTCCACCTAAACTCACAGGCTGAACAAGGAGAGCGCTGATCAGAAATGCAGCCAAGAGGCCCACGGTGACTCTGGACGAGCTGCAGAGATCTACAGCTCAGGTGGGGGAATCTGTCCATAGGACAACTATTAGTCGTGCACTGCACAGAGTTGGCCTTTATGGAAGAGTGGCAAGAAGAACGCCATTGTTAACAGAAAACCATAAGGAGTCCCGTTTGCAGTTTGCCACAAGCCATGTGGGGGACACACCAACATGTGAAGAAGGTGCTCTGCTCAGATGAGACCAAAATGGAACTTTTTGGAAAATATGCAAAACGCTATGTGTGGTGGAAAACTAACACTGCACATCACTCTGAACACACCATCCCCACTGTCAAATATGGTGGTGGCAGCATCATGCTCTGGGGGGGCTTCTCTTCAGCAGGGACAGGGAAGCTGGTTGAAGTTGATGGGAAGATGGATGGAGCCAAATACAGGGCAATCTTGGAAGAAAACCTCTTGGAGTCTGCAAAAGACTTGAGACTGGGGCGGAGGTTCAGCTTCCAGCAGGACAACGACCTTGGACATAAAGCCAGGGCAACACTGGAACGGTTTAAAACAAAACATATCCATGTGTTAGAATGGCCCAGTCAAAGTCCAGATCTAAATCAAATCGAGAATCTGTGGCAAGATCTGAAAACTGCTGTTCACAAACGCTGTCCATCTAATCTGACTGAGCTGGAGCTGTTTTGCAAAGAAGAATGGGCAAAGATTTCAGTCTGTAGATGTGCAAAGCTGGTAGAGACATACTCTAAAAGGCTGGCAGCTGTAATTGCAGCAAAAGGTGGTTCTACAAAGTATTGACTCAGGGGGCTGAATAATTACGCACACCCCACTTTGCAGTTATTTATTTGTAAAAAATGTTTGGAATCATGTATGATTTCTCACGTGTTCACCACTTTGTGTTGGTCTTTCACGTGGAATTCCAGTAAAATTGATTCATGTTTGTGGCTGTAACGTGACAAAATGTGGAAAAGTTCAAGGGTGCTGAATACTTCTGCAAACCACTGTAGCTGACTCGCTGCTGGGTTGTGGAGATTTTAATGAAATGTTCATTCAACCATGTTTGCACATAAATGAGTTCACTTCAGCGATTTTGGTAAACGACACTGTGCAGACTGCATTATGTCATAGGTGACAACTTAAATTAGGGCTGTCAAACTCATTTGACATGCTGTGCCACAAACACACTGCTTTGATCTTACGTGGGCCAGTCCAGTGAAAATACATAATAAATGTGTAAAATTACAGAAAATGTTTGTTGGTTCATTGTCAGAATGATAAAATATGTTTTCATTAATTCAAAGAAAATGTCTGTGTATCAAGTGTAAATTTATAAAGCAGATTTTGAATAAACAGGAACTTTCTGTCATTTAATTGTTCATCTATTACTTGATTGCGTTGCTGCAGTATGAATGGCAAATTATCAATAAAGCTGTAAAACCTATGGAAATACAGGTAAAAGTTCAAAATCCGTACACTCCTGCACATTTTCTAGAGCTGTCCAGTGGGCCAGATTGGAGTCTTTGTCTGGCCGATTCTGGTCCATGGGCCTTCTGTTTGACACCCCTGACCTAAATAAATACTTTTGCACCATTCACTCCTTTGAGCTCAGCTAACAGAGCGCACTGGTTAGATAAAGGCTTCACTATAGCTTAATATTAAGGAGACATTTCAATTTCTGTCGTCACTGCTGCTAAATTGCTTTGATGTAAGTTTCTAATTTTGCAGCTTCACATATTTAAGTCATCAACAAGCTTTTATTATGCAGCAGAAGAAATGAGGTCTACATTCCATCACATTGCAAAACCTCTTAACTTAGAATTAAATATTTTAAGATTTTTATTTCCAGAAAGAACAGACTTTAGTTGTCCCAAAGCACACCAAAAAGAACGACCCACAAGCAGTGAGCTTTGAAGTCATGCTTTGCCTGTATGTGCTGTCAGGCTGGTGGTCTCTGGAGTGGAGGATCAGCTCCTTGTCCTGCCTTCACAGTGGGAAGACAGAATGGCAACAGAGTGGACAGAGACATGTGGATTGAGGAGTGGGAAGAGGAGGAGGACCAAGCTGGACTGGACTGGCAGCAGCAGCAGTTTGCCTAGGGAACAATTTGGACCCCATCAGTCTTTGGTTCACTGTTTCACTTTAAAGAAGAAAAAAGAAAGAAAGAAAAAAGAAACACTTGATGTCTGAAAAGAATGAAAAGGCCCCATCTTGCTGTGAGGTTAAGGGTTGTTGTGGGCCTGAGTGCACGTTTATTTCAGACGGGGAGATCGTAGAGGCAACAGCTTGTGGTGAAGTACTGATACATGTCAGTGATACATCATTTGGCCATATTCACTTTATCAGAGATGTACCTTATACAAAAATAGCACAACGTACAACAAATAAAATTTTAAAAGCCTAATATATGCTTGATTTACATTGAAACATGCTTTTAAATAAAACTTACTAAAAACTATGTAAACCAATTATTTTATAGCCAATTAAAATTTATAACATGCTAAAAATACAGGAGTTACCTATTTGTTACGGTTACATGTTTGAGTTTGTGGCTACTTTTTTTATTCAATAGAACATACTGCTCTTCTGCTGGCCAGCTAATCCTAGACATATCTATATCTATTATTAATGATTTTTAAGAGAGCTTTTTGAATCTGCTTCCACAGTCTTGCACATCCACAGATACTTTTTGAGGGGCTTGTTAGATATTAGCCTGATGACATACACTTCAATAGCAAAAAAAACAGCTCCGTTGGGACGCTCAAACTATTGACATTGAATTTTCCAGTAACATACGAGTCTACTTTTATGGCTATGACGGTGTGATAAATGTAGAACTGCACTCCTGTTTTTCACAAGACCAATCTGTTTTTTTTTAAACATTATTAAACAGTGAAAATATGTACAATGGCAGTGTGACGATGCTGAAGAATATCTATCTCTCTCATTCTATCTGTTTCACTCTCTTGATTTTCGGCAGATGGCCCCGCCCCTCCCTGAGCCTGCTTCTGCTGGGGTTCCTTCCTGTTAAAAGGGAGTTTTTCCTTCCCACTGTCGCCAAAGTGCTTGCTCATAGGGGGTCATATGATTGTTGGGTATTTCTCTGTATGTATTATTGTAGGGTCTACCTTACAATATAAAGCACCTTGAGGCGACTGTTATTGTGATTTGATGCTGTATAAATAAAAGTGAATTGAATTGATTTATTGTTTACGGTTCTGAGGACGGTGGAAAGTGAATTGGACTCTCTCATTTGGCTTTAAGGGTATTTAATGTAAATGTCATTGTTGTGTTTAAAAACTGTTTAAAGACTCCAGAATTAACTAATGCTGTCAACTGAATGAGTAGAAATAACTGCTACGCCCAAAATATCTATGGTGTTGAAGCGATATTAACTGATTTTAAACAAGCGCTGCGCTTTACTTTTATGTAATACAAATTTATACCACAAGATGGCGCAGTTAGTGAGCAGAACCTATATTTGATTAGAATAGTGGCCTGACAAAAGGATAGGCCTAATGGTTAAATGTGTGTAGAGCTAAAAAGAAATCAATCATCTTAACGCACTTAGTTGCAAAGCACTGCACCTGGTGGTGACATTTTTAGTCAATTTCTACAGAGAATAAATATAAAAAGTACCTTTAACAATGCAACTCTGTTTTGTACATTTTTTCTTACCTATTTTATAGAAATAATAATTAAAATAAAATGTTAATTACGTGAAAATTTAAACTACAACATGTAAATTTCATGCCATTTATTAGACTCTATCGTTTGCTTTTAGTTTCAGTTTCAAGAAGGATTAAATGTTTGCTGTTTCATTTTCACTGAAATATACTGATTCAAAATGTGGATATTTGTTTCTCAAATATAAACACATCACTTAATCCAGCTGCAGTGTCAATGTGTGTTCCTGCCATATTTCTGGGGCATCCATTTCCAGTCCTGTTGGGAAGAACTAAAGGGATTTTGTGTAAGTTTTGAAGGCACAATCACAGATTACTGCCAGAGGCAACATATATGTACTGCAAACTTAAACTGAGATTTTTTCCCTTCTTTTCTTAGTATTAGGGGCTGCAGTGAGCTCTGATATTACATGTTTAAAAAATGCCCCGGGCACTATGTGTAATGATCTGTAATGTATACTGTGTGTCTAGACTCCATCTTCATGTTTCTCTGATCCCCAGATGATAAATCTCTCCACAAGGAACAGAATAAACATTCTTATTGTTAATTCAGATTTAGTGCTTATATTAGCATTTGCTGGATGGTGTTTGAGAGCAGATGCGTGGCAAGTCTTATGCAATAAAGATTAACGTTAAATTGATACTAAAATAACTACTGCACGACCTGTTAAATCCAACCTATATTCCCCATTCCTTCAAGCAGATCCTTCTTTTCACTTGTATTTACACAGACATGAATTGCACTCCAGTTTATATAGTGAGGAACAAATAATGAGTTGGCTTGTTTGCTCTGTAACGACAGAAAACTACGAGGGAGTCAGAGAATTGTGAGGTTTGAATTTCAGAGAGGGACCCAAAGGAAGTCATAAAGTTAATTCTCTAAGACAAGACAGTGGATGATTAAAGCTAAACAAACAATATTGTTCAGTGCAGGGAAGTTTGACAGGATGTTTGGCCAAGTAACAGCACAGAATCACGTCCGCTGGAAGGCATGGTGAAGTTTCTGCTCGCTTAATGGTTTTCAAAGTCATTATGGAAAACTTAGCAAACAGAAGCTTGTTTAGACATGCATTACTATCACTGGCATTCACTTGGAGCCTAGGAGCCGATGTAAGTCATTTATCTTATGACTTACAGAAGATGACTTACATGACTTACTTCTTTATTTATATATAAATAGAACAATGCATAATTTTAGATTACTTTTAGTTATTCGTCTATCCATTTTATACAGCTTATCCATGCCTCTTCTCATCTGCCTGTAGTACTTTCAGGTTATGACTCTTTAAAATGGGTACAGATTTGTTTAAATTCAGATCTATATTCTATGGACCAAACTGATATTAGCCATGTAAGCTCCATCAATAAAACGTCCTTTTTTTCCCACCCTCCAAGTCACTAGTGTTAAACTTTTTTAAGAGGCCAAGACATCCTCTAAACACCTGCGATAAGCACTAATGTCTCTGGGCTTCTACAGTAGCATTATGTTAAAGTGATGTCCATTGTTAGTCACTGGTAGCTTACTGGCTTGTGCAGTATTAAACAACACAAACACAGAACAGGAACACCTTAATCACAGAGCAGCTAGGGCCAGTAATGTGATACAGAAGGATCCAAACTAGTGACCTAATGAGAGACATCTGTGATTTCTCTACTGTAGTCTAGGTGAAAATGTCAATCTCACACTTCAGCAGATTGGTTCTTTATAGTGAATGGAGGAAAATATATCGGACAATTGAACTCTAGGGTAAATGTACCCAACATGGACTTTATGAAAAGGTGTCTAAGTAAGGCTTGATAAAATATCATGAACAACTGGGAGTGATTTCTTTGAAGAGTCTTTGGTACAAAATCAAAATTGAGAAAGAACATGTATTGAGGACCACCTAGCATAGCTGCGATGCCAACTAACATGTGTGAGGTCTGAGATGCACAAAGGATTCATTTTTCTAATGAGTGCTGACATTAAACTAATGTAAACTATTGGCTTGCCAATGTGACAATCACACCGGTGTCACCAGATGGGCTCTGTGAGTACTGTACTTGAGATAGTACCAGTACAATTTTCCACATGGTGGCATGCAGAGTGGAAAGTCACCTAAAATCACAAAAGAAGGCTTTAAAGAGCTTTTGTGTTTTTGCTGTATTTGTGTCTGTGAATCTCACCCAGAGAAATACTCTGGAAACAGAGTTTGTTTTCTTGTATCTGAATGTTTTGGCTTTTTTTCCTGCATTTCTCAAAGTGAAAGGGCATTGGAGTTCTGTTTGTAGGGTTGCTGTTCCCCCGGGTGTAAAGCCGTAGAGGCCATACCAGGATTGCTTCATCTGAAAACAAGCAGCGGTGCTCACACACACAAACTACACCCTTTTTGGCTCCTACCTCAAAGCACACTGTGCGCTGTCGATATTACGTGCTGCACAATAATGTTTAATATTTAGTATTTACTGTTATATTCCCATATATCATCGTGATGTTGTTTATTACTCTCGTTTTCTTCTGCTTGTTTTCTTTTTTCTTTCTCAACAGGTGATCCAGTTGATTGATATATGTATTTTTTTTGTCTGCTATTTAGTTGGTTTTTGTTTTTTTGCCCTTTATCCCCGTCCCTCTTCTCCGCTGTTTTTCCCCCTCTTCCTTTCTCCATTTTCTTTTCCTCATTCAAGTCTGTCCCGTATCTAGCAAGTGAAAATAAAAAAATAAATAAAATAAACAATAAAAGGTGAATCAAATAGACCATTACGGCAAGGCTGGGATGGGCAATTTGGTAAAGTAAATCCGTTGGGCATCTTTTCTCGCCTTTAGACAATAATTCTGATGGCAAAAGAACCAAACGGGACATGCAAAAAAAATAAAAATGAATTCTGTGTATTCTCTTGGGATATAAGACTAGCCTGGAATTTGATTTCATTTTCATGAAATGCAGATGTATAACTCACTTTGTAAATCTTTCTGAGTGTGCGATGAAAGCAGGTACGTGTGCACATTTTTAGCATGTTCAAGTGATATTTACAAGTTAATCAAACAGTCTTCAAGCAATGGCACAGGCGTTGATACCTGCCTACAGCCTCATGAATCATACAGCCCGTGTTTGGGTTTCGGTTAGGACAGTGTACGGAGAGGTTTTCACCCACTGCAAACATGGTCCCATGTGCATCGCTGAACATGGATGACAAAGGGTTGGTTGATAAGTCTACTGGAATAGGGAGGGGAGTGACAGTAGAGTTCGCGAGGAATGGGATAAGTGTGAAAAAAATCAAAGATAAAAAATGCAGCATGAAAAGTACAGACAGTGGACCTTTTCCATTGTTTTTAACACTCAGTTTCACTTCAGCTCATTCTATGTTATGACTTCACACTTCTGACGGACCAACAACAGCATCAACAAGAGTAGTCCACAGACCGGTTGTAGCACATGTTTTTGATACTACCCCCATCTGGCAGCAAACACTCTCTGCAGGTAGGCAATTATCAATCAGAGTTATAGTCAGAGTCAAAAGAGCAAACCAATTCATGCGAAAGCAAATAAAGTCAGAGAGGTTTGCAGTCCTCTGAAGGAGACAACAACATGCAAAATTTGTTGCCAGTGTAAGTTCAAGTGATCATTTCAGTGAAGGAAAAGTCTCTTTGTGGAAAAACATCACATAAGCAGCTGCGGAAATTTCAGTTGCTCTAAATGATGCCGTTCCATCAGGGCCATGCAGTAAATGTGCCCGCTGGCTTGTTCGTGGTAGCACAGACAGAGCTTTGTCGGCTTGACAGAGGAGCCCTGGCTCTGCTAAGAGTCCATATTTGTATGTGATGATGGAGCAACACAGACTTGAAAGAATAAAAACTACTTTTGTTATTTAATTTCCATCAGATGCTTGAATAATTCAGTTTTGGAAGGATTTGTTTGCTGTGACTGTTCGCATGAAAGAAGCAGAAAATATAATTTCTGAATTATCGTCCTAAATAACTTGTGCAAGTTCAAGTTGGTGGCACATCCACACACAGCAGCTCTAGACTCTAAAGATCGATGCTTTGTTTGCACCCAAAGTTCGGTTGGCTGCACGCACCAGTGCTGACAAGCTTAGTTGACCCTAACACAGTCACTCAAATATGTGTGCTGCAGGTTATCCACACTGTGCAGAGACATAAATGAGTGCAGTTAAGACTGGGTTTGCACACTGTACTGCCTTTCCATCACATGAGTTTTCACTTGCTGCTTCTGCACTCGACACAAAGACCTCATTGTGACCAGCGGGATTCCACTGCTATAGTCCGAGGTGAGATTATACAAACACACTTATATGTGTGCTCTACATCAGCTCTAAAACGATCTTACACCAACATATAAATACTTGCATTATAGATTTTTGTAATGTCTAAATGCACAGAGCCACACAAAGAGGGTGCATGCTGTTCATTAGAAATACTGCAGGTTGGATTCACATTGCCTCTGCGAGAATCAAAGCCAATATTGCCATCTTGTGGAGAAAGCCCCATACAGCACATTAAAATAGTTTAGAGATACCAAGTACATATGCTGTCCTTTTTAAATAATAAATGTTTGAAATCTAGTTTGGCTTTACAGTTGAAAATAAAGTAATTTAGATTGTCCTTCTAAAAGAAAAGGTTTAATTTCATACCTACAGTTGGTTCATCAAAACATTTCGCGGTAGCTTGTGTTAAATAAAAACACTGCCACATGTTTTATCTGGTCATTGTGCTTATTAGAAACTATATATACAAACTATACAAACTATATAAACTATACTAACTATATATATTGAAAGCTGGCTTTTAAACAAGCATGAAATAATTACATTTAAAAAAAACAAACAAACAAACATCTCTTTAGACCCAAACTGAAGGCGACAATCCCACACATTCAGACGTAGTAGATGGAATTATTGAAATTATTATTGTTATTGATAAGTACTCTATGTCTAATTTGGTTGTATGAGGTGTACATCGACTTTCTATGTTGTAAGTTATATTGGTTGCGCAGCTGTTAAGTATCAGATCTGTACCAACACTCTCCACATTATATCAAACAGTTGCATGTTTAGAAATGGAGCTGTTAGACAGAAAAACATCAACTGGTTTTCCAATATATTAGTAATTGTCTTTAATCATACTTTGGACCAACCTGTTTTACTTCTCCTTTCATTTGTGCTTTGGCTTGGGGAAATTGTTTCTTGATAAATTATAAATTCACTTTCACAATATTGTGAATTATACACAGCAAAATCGCCAGTGTTAAATTGACACTGTGAGTGTTAAATTTAACACTAGAAAAGTGTCTATATGTGTCCACTCCTTTGAGTGTTAAATTAACACTTTTCAAAGTGTTATATTTTTAACAATGACCTAGTGTTATTTTAACACTGTACAGAGTTAAAGATTAACACTTACTAACACTGACCAGTGTCAACAATATTCTACACTGGTGTTAAGTGTTAAAAAGTAACACCAAATAGTGTTGGTAGTACTTTACACTAGCCCTGGTGTTTAAAAATTTAACACTGAATAGTGTTGATTGTCTAACACTAACACTAGTGTCAGTCAAATCATCAATACTAGCCAAGATTACAATAAACTCCCATTAATCTCTGATATCTCTACTGCTACAAGTAATTAGAATGTATTCACAGCTACAGACACTCTACCCATTAAAAGAAACAACAGGACAGTGTTCAAAATACTCTGTATTCAAACAGCAGATACACCACAAATAAACAGCGCATAAAGATATACAAAACTACAATATCGGACTACTACATTTTGTCATTAGTGTCATTTGAAAATTGCCCATTGTAAGGTCTATAATACACCACATTATCTACACAGATCAGTGCAACAGCATCCAGTTTATCCTCAATAACAAATGCATTTAAGTGACCATTGATCATTTCTTCAGTCTCTAAATTATTTAGATCATGCACAAGCAGCTTTAAGTACATCAAAACACACAGGAAAACGTGCTCTACAGGTTCAGCTATTTTTCATTCTTGCTCAAAATGTCTCATCCTTTTAGATTCTGTTAAAATATGAGAATGGATTTTCAAGCTGATCAAAACATTCAACTTTTCCGAGGTTTCTCTTGATGACAATCATTCAACAACAGATTGTTTTGCATGTGCTTGTGCTTGTATGTCATTAACACTTTCCTCCAATGAACCAACTAAACACTGCACAGTACTTTCAGAACTCCTGAGGATTGTAGTTGAGAAATAACAGTCCTATACATGTCTAGTATTTGCCTGTCATAAGATGAGCCACATTTACAGGCTGTGAAACAGAGGTTCTATCATAAGGTGCAGGTTCAAAATAAAAATTACTATATATAGCTTTTATAAATTACACCCTCTGACCCGAGTTGTCGAAATCGACAGGTCAAGGGGATGTAGCTCAGTGGTAGAGCGCATGCTTTGCATGTATGAGGCCCCGGGTTCAATCCCCGGCATCTCCATTTTCTTTGCCTGCAGTCCAGCACACTGCTGCTCGAACTCTGCCACCAATAATCCAGTTTTGAGATCCCTTCCCAGGCGCCTGAACGCCCACTCAAATCTTTGGCCATTTGACCTCAGTCATATGACAGAGCTAGGCAAGGTCTTCACCCGAAACCACTGTTGATAATGACCCACACCCGTCCACGGTTTCTCGGATGAGTGTTGAAACGTCTTCAAGAAACTTAAATATGTCCCGACGCTTTTGTTTCCAGGCTCTTTAAACAATGTGCTTAAGTCGGACTACAAAATGCGCATCTTAAATTCACCACTATGTGTTCTAACCCTGTTGAAACCCTGTTTTATGAAGGTAATTTAAACGAGAACAGCATGTGAAAAATACCACTTCATTACAAAGGTTTGAATTCTTAAGCAAAAAGAACATTTAGCGCCAGATTTATGATCAGATTCATTTCTGCAGCATCGCAAAGACTTCTTTTGACGTTAAAAAGCTGCTACACTTCCTGAAAAGACTCAGAGTAAGTTCTGTGTCTGAAAGGCGTGGGATGTTTAGGATTGTTGTAATTGCAATAAAATTCCCTTCATTACTTCCAGCATGTTACCTCCCTAAATCAACTGAACTATAGAGAACGGTAAACACACTTTGATCAGTTAATATAGATCATAGGTGTCAAACTCTGGCCCGATACCAAATTACTATTAGAGCTGGCCTACTGGTATTATACAGCTAATATATATATATTGTTTAAGCATTAAGCTTTGCTTATTCCATATTCAGTTTTTCAGCAAAACTTGTTTGAGTCCATAAGAAAAGATTCATTCTTATATCTGGAGGAAGATTTTTTTCAATAAATATTAATGTTAGCCCGCGACTTTCTTTCAGTTTTGAATTTTGGCCCACTGTGTATTTGAGTTTGACACCCCTGATATAGATCATAAACTTTAAATCTATGTTCTTCATACAACAGCGATTCATTTCGGAGCTCAGAGGGGTTTAGGCGTTTCGGTCAGTTAGTGATTGATTTTCAAACCTCTGCTGTGCGATGGTGGTATAGTGGTTAGCATAGCTGCCTTCCAAGCAGTTGACCCGGGTTCGATTCCCGGCCATCGCAGTGCTGTGTGATTTGTGTCTATCCTAGGCGCAATTGTTTTGTTTTTTGGGGGGGCGGGGTGCCTTACTCTAATCTCATCACTGAATCAGTGTTACTGCAGTTAACTAAAAGTAGATGTGAAAAGCCGCTACCATTTTTGAATGTTTTTTTGCAGACTTTGAACGTCTACAAGCCTTTGAGTCTGTGTCTTGCCTCTGACATTATGCCCTCCATTCAAGAATAATTGATAAAGACAAAAACTGAAACTAAACTAAAACTAAACATCTACAAAAAATAGAAATCTCACTGTGGAAACAGACTGAAAACTAAACTGAATTTAAAGCAAAAAGTTAAAAGGAAATAAATATAAAAGCTAAGTAGAAAATACAAAACACCCTCTGAAATGTTTTGAAACAATTTAGCAGCTGTCTGTGTTAATCTGTTGGAAAATGTGTGTATTTATTGATAAATGTACTACCAAATAGAGTGAAAGTAGGAGCAAAAATTTTAATGCCAAAAAGTGTGCATGATATGATGAGGATCAAGGTGAGGACATCCTGAGCACACTTAACCTCATATTCCTGACAGCATAGTGCAGTCATAAAACCACGTGTCCAGCAGATGGTCTTCTTACTCTGTTCTGTCTCTGTCTGACTGTCTCAGGTTGCATAGGAAATTTTGTACATATCAATCACTTTGGTTTCAGATTGCCTAATATTTAGTAAGAACATCAGTTTGACAAAATCAAAGAGGATACTGAACATAAAACCCTGCTAACTAGGGATGCACCGATACCGATACTGGTATCGGGTATCGGGCCGATACTGTAAAATGTGTGTGTACTCATACTCGTAAAAGTTAACCGATACCATGAACCGATACTAACTTATTTCATTAGTCAGAGGGTGGCTGGTCATTTCTGTTGTAGTTTTTTAGATTGGTCACTAGGGGGACATCCCGTGCTAAACAGGCACAGGGTTAGGCGAGTGAGACTGGCAGCTCCAGATAAAAAAGAGAAACTGGAGGCTGCTGTAGCTAGGCTAAACAAAATGTCAGCAGTGTGGACCGGAACAGCCAACTTTAACTCAGGTTTTGGAAAAGCGATGAAAAATGTCAAGAGAAAATCCACTGGCAGTTAAAATAACAGAGGCTCTGACTCATTTTATTTCTCTGGATGACCAGCCAATGCCGGCCGTGGAAAACATAGGATTGCACTGTCTTCTCAGCATACTCGAGCTGCAATATGAAATTGGACACGCTGCAATAATTTAAAAGTTTATTTTATTCTCAAACCTAATTTGTATTTATTTTATTCCAAACAGAAGTGTTTATTTATTATTCTGAAAGCTCGAGACAGTGCCAATAGTTCAGTGATATTTTGTTAAATTACAATGTGGAGACTCTGCAATAATTTAACAGAAGTGCTTATTTTTCACTTGAAATTTTTTTTTGTGGTCATTTTTATTACAATTTTATTTTTTATCGGCAGAGAATAAAATAAAACCTGTCCTCCAATTCATTGCATTTGTGTGTGTGTGTGTGTGTGTGGTAGAAGTATCGATTTTTGTACTCAGTATCGGCAAGTACTCAGATCCAAGTATCGGTATCGTATCGGTTTGAAAAAATTGGTATCGTTGCATCCCTACTGCTAACCCTGCATGCAGTTAAAAAACAAACCGTATTGCAGTAAATAACACATAAGTACCATCTATTTTTCTTTTAATGTAGCCATGCTTTCATATTGTTTATACCAAATTCTGCAATTCTCCAATCATGTGTTGTGCAAATTTGCTGAAGCCCGTGTGAAATGTAGCTACAGTTTCCTGTTCTTAGGTAACAGGCGTGACATCCAGTGTGGTCTTCTTCTGTCGACATTGTTTGAGGTTCTCAGAGATGCTCTTCTACGCTAACTGTACGGGCAGATCATTTGCATTTCTGTTGCCTTTCACTCAAAGCAGTCTGGCTGTTCGCCTGTGACCTCTGTCATTAACAAGCCAATGCTACATTCAAAGCCACTTAAATCACCTTTACTGCTGCCATCTGATTGGCTGACTAGATATTTGCGTTTAAGCAGCTGAACAGGTTAATATATATTTGAGGTTTTTCTTTAAATAAAAAAATATAATCATCCACTAAAAGCTTTTTGTGTTGACTGTCATGTGTATCTATCCATCCATTCGCTTCCGCTTATCCTTTCCAGGGTCGCTGGAGCCTATCCCAGCTGTCATAGGGCGAGAGGCGCGGTACACCCTGGAGAGGTCGCCAGTCACACACAAAGACACAGACAACCATTCGCACTCACATTCACTCACAGATTCACACCTATGGGCAATTTAGATTAATCAATTAACCTATCCCCACTAACTGCATGTCTTTGGACTAGGAAGCCGGAGTACCCGGGGAGAACCCACGCAAACAAGGGGAGAACATGCAAACTCCACACAGAAAGACTGATGGTGGAATAGAATTCAGGACCTTCTTGCTGTGCGGCAACAGTGCAAACCACCGTGCCACCGTATTTATTTTAAACGTTTATATTTTAGTTATAAAAGCCTAAAGCACATTTAAACAGCAGAATTTGAGCGCTTTAGAGACAGGCACATTTACATACCAGGTCTCCAAAGATTTCATTTTTAAATCCATAAAAAGCTGAAAGCTGTGTTTTGTGTTCAACTAATGATTATGGAAAGTAAAAGTCACAGTGATTTAAAACATGTTCAGAATTAGCAAATTGATGATGATTCATCTCATAAGTCCTGACACACTGCTCTCCCTTACATAAGCTGCCTATTATAGGTCAAAGGTGTTGGTATCAGTAGCCCCGTATTTACTTGGTATCACATTGAAATTAGCAGTATGGCACAGCACCACCGGCTTGCTTCTTGACGGATATTTCATTACATTAACACAATGCAAACAACCAGAAGCAAAATGTTTCATGCAAAGACTTTTATTTATGAACAGTCTGCAGTACTGTACAACAGCACAAACTTGTCTGTATTTCTGATCATTCTTAATGATCATAGCAAATATAGACAAATACTGTGCCTTCAAAAACAGTTCCCTTTTCACAATAATCTAAAAATACCTTGTTCTTTTTAAATATGTAGCTTAACTTTTGAAAATAAAATATACATTATATGAAATATAACAGTTGTTTATTGGATAGACTATATTGTACCAAATGCAATTATATGCAAATACACTTTCTCTCTGTGACTTCTTACGCATTACATGCACAAAAAAAGAGGAGGGGGAAAAAAGATGCAGCGCATACAAAAGAAGCTGTACATACCTCTGTATGAAAATAGAAAATATCAAAGCAAGATGTGCACCAATAGTCTAGATTATGTTACAAAGAACTCGCCGTACAAAAAGACCTACAGGAATGACCAGATAACACATTACCTGGAACACAGAGGTACGGGTACTGGGTTGTTTTAACAGAACAAAGACAAAACCTTGTTTTTAATGCCCTGCCGATGAATTCAGGGTCAGAGCCACATCCGAGAAAGTCTAAAACCAGATCCCAAATACAACTGGATCAAAGAGTGACAGGGTCATACAAGCAAACCAGGAGTTACAGTTTTAGCTTGGAATTTTGCCATTAAACCCAGTGAGTGTTGATGTCCAATGCATAGCACAAAGTTCGGTTTGGTTTGTGTTTAAATTTCTCGTATTGCTACCCCATAAGTGACGTGAGTCTGAACCAAATTGCCAGTTACGCCCACAACTTACAAAGCATTGATATGTCAGTGTTAAATTATTGAACATGTACAGATACTGTGATTAGTATTCCAACATCAATGTTCTGTACAGCATCGATATTAAGCGTCTCCGGCTTAACATCATTATTATTGCCAAAACACCTTCATACGTCTCCAATGTCATTTAAAATAAAATGGATTTGCTCATGTCCAGTTTAAATAAGCACACAGAAAAAGTTCTCCACAAAAACAGCGTGTACGAGGCACACTGCTACATAGCTACATCTATCATTTCCTGCAAAAACAAAAAGCACTTCTGAAGTCACACATAAGGTAGGGTGTGAGCAAAAACAGCAAAGACTCCACAAATTCCAGGAAAAAAAATATATGTGTTGAGATTTCTTTAGGAACAACATGAGGATTAACGAAAGACAGTCCCGGTACATGTCTCGACTGCTGATGCTGAGACTCGAGCGGGGAGGGTGTGAAAAGCGAATCCCTCCCAGTATAATCTCTGAGTATTTGCAGAGATTATCAGGTGCTCATAGGTAACATAAAGCCAATAATCTCAGCTGTGCAAATCTAACGCTTGTACCAAAAGGTAGAGCCTTTAAAGCAAATGAGATCAGTGCCTTGAAATAGAGACTTGCTTCTGAAATCATTTCACAAACACCCCTGCGTGTGACAACTGTATTGCTCTGAGTGAAGCTATTCAAGGACCACAGTGTTTCTCTATGCAATCCTCTCTCGGTACATTCTCTATCACACAAATATAAGAATAAAGAGCAAGGGCTTTCCTTACCGGTAATACACCCAAACACTACAATCCCCCAAAAATCTACTCTTTCATAACATACATAAGAAAATATACATTTCTTCAGCAATTAAATGTCTTAAATTGTTGTTGTTGTTTTTTTAATATTCTTAATAAAATCTTATAACTCTTTCTTATTTACATTTGGTTAGGTTAATACTGATTGTAATGCAATACTGTCGCCTTCATGTGTGTCTGTATGTTTTTTTCTGTTACATTTCTTTTGTTTGTTGAGCAGAAGCACTTTTACATTCATATTTCAACACCAGAGCTTGCTGAGAAAGCCCCGAGTGCAGACGGGAATAATGACATGCATTCCTCCAAAAGCAAAATAAGACAACTTCAAAAGGAGGAAGTCCTCTTGCTCGAGCAAATAAACTAGCTGAGAGGTGGAGAGAGTGGAAGGATGACAATGACGAGACTGAAAAAGGCCTGGAGAGTTGGCACCCAGCAGTGCCTTTATTTGGCTGTAAAAGAAAGAAAGAAAGAAAGAAACTCTTGCAGCACCGGGACAGTCAGTTCTGTGAGAAGTCATGTGTGACATTACTGGAGGGGTCACAGCTGACTGAGCCAAGAGGTGAGATGAAAGCCTTTGTTGCTGGAAAAAGCTGTTAACTTGACAAAGACTGATTTCCACAGTGGTGAAGGCAGTGGTCAGAGGTTACACCCTCTCCACTCGACTGGGGTCGTAAGAGTCTGATGAGAAAAGAGAAGGAAGAAAAGATGAGACAACACCATCGAAAACAAGACATATCGGTATTATTTGCTCTCACCTCAGGGGACCTTAAAGGAATAGTTTGACATTTTGGGACTGTTATAGTGCGTCTGTAACAAACACATTTATTCATGATTTCCTAAAGAGGAGTACGGTAACTGGAACTACGCAAGACACTTGTGAAATTTTGTAGGTGTCACTGACAAAATAATAACAGCCATGCTTGATGATTGTTGTGGGCCAAGAACTTGCTGCAGATTTATGCTTCAGGAGGAAATCTACGCCGTGACTTACGGCGTAACCGATCTCTATAGAAACGTAACTGCGTGTTGGGTCGGTGCATCCCGCAATTACTGTAATTGGCCTGTTCATTGATTCCTCCTGTTTATTTCTGTCAACTTTTTAAATGTATCGGCCAGAGACCAACAATTACATCGTCTCAATATGAGGAAGAATAATCATAGCATCAATATAAGAACTTGTAATGTTAGGAAATTCTTGAGGGGAGATTTGTTTGCAATGAAAAAACAAAACACTGACCACAACAAAGAGCGGGACCCACGGGAGGAAAATGACCTAACATTTTATTTGTTTTTACAGGCTGGCACTGCATATAAAACACTGGGACACGAACACATGACAATTAACACATATTAAACCCAAACAAGCATAGATGACAGCAACAATGTCATTTATGGCTATGTCAGGCTGCATCGCAGGGTCTACAAAGCCTCCCTAATGACTTAGCTTTACATGTAGATCAGGGGTAGGCAACTCCAGGCCTCGAGTGCCGGTGTCCTGGAGGTTTTAGATGTGTCCATGATCCATCACAGCTGATTTAAAGGGCTAAATGACTCCTCAGCATTTCTTGAAGTTCTCCAGAGGGCTGGTAATGAACTAATCATTTGATTCAGGTGTGTTAACCCAGGGTGGGATCTAAAACCTGCAGGACATCGGCACTCGAGGCCTGGAGTTGCCTACCCCTGATGTAGACTGACAGAATTTATCTATCAGCTCTAAAGCTCAGTAATTAATACACTATATCTCCACACAGAAGTTCAAGCACTTTGTGAATTACAGAAAGTGTTAGTGAAGAAAGTAAGAAAATAAAACAACGTGACGCTATCCGACAGGGTTTGATGTCATAGACCAAACCTGTGCTCGCTAAATATAATTAGCATTTTGGTTTTTAAAAAAAGTTAATTTCACATCTCTGTTTCTGAACATGTTAAATAAATGAGACACGAGTTGTTCATTTGAAGTGTTAAGGATGTTAGTTAGGCTAGTTCTTTCCAAGGCAGGTTAGCTATAGCAAAGCTCGATGTTTCTATGCATGTAAAACATGCCGTAAGCGTTATAGTGAGATATGAGATACACAAAGTACAAAGCTATAGCTATAAGACATCTTACAGGAAACAACTAGCCTGGCTTTGTTCAAATATAAAAAACAGTCTTAACATAACGGTGCAAAC
This sequence comes from Neolamprologus brichardi, assembly GCF_056152115.1. Lineage (NCBI taxonomy): Eukaryota > Metazoa > Chordata > Actinopteri > Cichliformes > Cichlidae > Neolamprologus > Neolamprologus brichardi. Next base: position 11,593,117 of record NC_142112.1, on the reverse strand, counting down.
TTGTGTCTTTCTGTGAACTCACATGCACTCCTGGCTACACTCTCGATGTGCTTAACTGCATCTTAACAGATATTTAATGGTTATAAAGCTTCTCTTCTAAATCTTTCTCCCAGCAGCCATTAACAGTAACATAATCAGCAGTGTACCTACTTGTAAATGGTTAATAATCACATGTGTATAATATACTGAGCATGCTTTATTCAGGAGGGAAAATAGGCATATGAAAAGGTTGAATCTAGCCACTGACTTGAACCCACCTGAAATGGAGAGCATTTCCTCATCCTCCATATCTGAGGGGCCACAGGTCCCAACGCTGTAGTTAAGTGGCAGCGTTATTTCTCTCTTGGGAACACTGCGAGGTTTAGGAAGCAGAGGAGGCTTCTGGAGCCTAGTGCGCTGCTTTGGTTTGGGTAACTTTCGCCCACCGGTATCTTGAGTTGTCTCCGCTCTGCTGACCCCTGCTGCATTCAGTTCGTCTTCCACTTTATCCTTAGAGTTTTCATTGTCTTCCTCCACAATTTTCAAAACCACTTCTTCTTCTGGCTCTTCCCTTTTAACATCAGTTTCTACTTCTTTACTTCCTTCATGGTCTGCTGTTACCACAGTCTCAACATTAATCCCTTCAACCTCGTCTTCCTGTCTCGGCTCTTCCTTACACACCCCTTCATTCACTTCATTTGATCTGCAGTCTTCTTCAGAAACTTCCAACTTATCATGTTCACTTGGTTTTTTCTCCTCTTTTCCTTCTCTTGCCATTTCCTTCTCTTCCGTTTCTAATTGTTGCTCGACTACGTCTTCTTTTGTCTTCTCCTGAACTTCACATTCCTCTCTGTCTTCATGTATCTCTTGCGAGTACTCTTCTTCACCAGACCTGATGTCTTTGAGACTAAGGCGTCTTATTCGAGACACAGAGTCCAGTTCTTTCAGACGGGCCATTCTGTCTGTTGTTGACCTGCCCATACAAGTAGCAGATGAAACCGCGGTAGAGTTCAGCTTATCTTGCAGGGATTCGATTAGTTTGCATGCTCCACCTCGCCCCTTTTTCTCCCAACTGCAAATGCTCAAGGACAGCTTCTCGTCGGGGCTGATGGGCAGAGACAGGGGAAGCTTACTTGGTGGGAATTCGGGCAGGTCTAATACTAACTGAGTCTCTGTATCGTCATTGTCTCTGCCATCACTGTGATCATTGCTGTGCTGTTGCCTGTTATCTTCTTCTTGTACTTGTTTATCCATACCTGATGCTGTCTCTTTGAACTCTTCTTGATCTGTACCTCGGACAACCAAGGACTCCTCTTTCACTTGCTCGCACTCTCGTTTCACTTGCTGTGTCTCATCAGTTGGGCTTTGTCGTTCCTCAGCTGCAGTAGTTTCTGCATCATCCTGGCTGTCATCAGACTGCCTGTCAGCCACGCCTAAAGCTTCCACTGGAACGGCTATACCCAGGATCCGCGCCGCCCTCTGTTCGATGGACTCATTTTCAGGGATTCCTTTTGCGCATTTGACCTCGTACAGGTTGCTGAGATCCTCTGCACGTAAAGCATTGGCTTTCTCTTGAATCAATAAGTTCTCTAGGTGCTTATCTGCTATTGTTGACTCATTCTTGTAGGTCAGTGGCTCCGACATGGCATATCTCCTATCGCCATCATCATCCTGAAACACAAAAGAAACCTCCCTGGTCAACCTTGTGATATGTGGTGAACTGTCTTTCTGGGGCGATTTGCTGCTTTCACTCCTGGTCCTGCAGATGGTTAAATTCACGTCTCCCCTTAATGGTGGAACATTGTTTGATTCAGCCTTTCTTTTTGCATTCCCCTCGGTTTCAAGTTCATTATTTGAGTTGTGCTCAGGGCTACACCTATTTTTAAGAATTGCTGTCCTCGTGTCCCAGGAGGGCTCCATCGACTGAGTAAAATCTTTCTGATCCAGCGGTGAGGGGACTGAGAGCGAGCGCTGCACTGGCTCCCCGGGACCACCGGGAGTTTCAGTGTACACAGTTAACCCCACATCTTTCAATAAAGACTCTTGAGGGACTGGGATATCCTGTCTATAGTGGCGGTTAGACTCATTGTGAGGGGGGAGCGAGGACAAGTTGTCTCTGCAGTTTGAGTTTGGGTGAACTGAATGATCATTGGTAGCTGGTATGTTGTTGGCCTGTGATCTGGAAAAAAAACTCCTCATACTCATGGACTCTAGGTCAGCAGTAGATGCCAATGACTTTGATCTGACTTTTGTACTGTTGGGCTTTATATTGTGCAATGGTGGAAGACTGATTGCTTCCCTGCCTGGTTCTGGACCAGCAATAAAGTGTGCTCCTGAATTAAACCGAGCTAAACTCTTATTCATCCCATCAAGATCACCAATGCACTGAGCCACAATGGGCCTCTTGCTGATTGTGTCTTCCATTTCCTTATTGATGCTCTCCAGTTCACCAATAACATCACAGGGTCGTCGGTTCACTGGCTTTAGGAGAAACTGACCAAAGACGACTTGCTCTGCAGTCTCTGGGGTGCTGTTTTTTCTCGGAGATGATGGTTGCTCGTCTCCCTGATTTTGAACCTTGGGTGGAGAGGACGGGCCTTGCTGCGCGGGCTGAAGGGATAGCGGTTCTGTTGGGCTCAGGCTGAGGCGGGAAAAAGCGCTGTTGCTGGAGAGATGAAGGTTCTTCTGGCCTGCCATCGGATAGCCATAAGAGGAGCTGTTGTCTGTCACCACGCCAATATCCGTGGTTGTATTTGAGGCAGACTGAACAGGTCCCTGCCCACCCGGAGGGCTCTGGGGTTCTGGACTTTTTACAACTGTCAATGGTGAGCCGGTCTGAGTTTCCTGATTACGGTACTGGTTTCCAGGCCAAGACCCAGCATAGCACAACTCTTTATCTTCATTGGCTTGAAGTGTCCAGGCATCTATTATCTCCTTCCTTAAAGGAGCTCTCTTGTAATTCCTCAATGAGGATGTGCTGCTGGTGTGAAAGCGAGAATAATGGGATTTAATAGGCATCTCGTTCACAGACTTGCTCCTAATATTGGGGCTCTCTTTGAGGCCTACAGCGAATGTCTCAGTGTTGGTGACGGTCAAGCTCGGTATTGTCTCATTGTTGTTCTGATCAGCTCCAAAGTCTTTGTTAATGTTAGTCGGTGTATGAACAGGGACAGACACAAGGCAGAAGATGGTCTCACTCACTCTTCTCTTGGTATTCCTATTGTTTTCTGGCCCTGAATCTGGGGCAATTTTCTTCACTTGGGTGATGGTTTCAGAAAAGACCTGGTCTGAGCTGGAGCCCTGACGAGAAGAAGATCTTGTTAACGGGGTTTGGAAGGCCGAAGAGGGCGAAGGAGGAGGGCGTTGGTTTTTAGGATATCTGTTGTTGCAGTTTTGGTCAGGTGCTGGGAAGTTATCGACGGTCTGTTTGTGCAAATTGCTGTGCCACCTCTTATTGTCATTGTCAAAGTCGCTAGAAGATGTCTGGTTACCGTCATCGGCCAATTTGGCAGCGATGAAAGGCCCCAATGGAGGGGGCAAAAAGGCACTGTCGTCGGGTGCAGGTTCCGACACGGTGACGCTGGGAAGCTCGTTACGAATGTGGCGAATCTTATCAGCATCCGTCAAGGAGTTGCCACCCAGGGCTGAAGAAATATGGCGGATACGGGGATCATCAAAGGGGATATACTGGACCCCTCCACCAGGGTGCTCTTGGGTAGTATACACAGGGTAAAGTTGCTTCTGGCTCCTCTCTCTCTGGGGATCAGCCCACGGACCTATTGGATGTCTGGTGAACCAGTGAGATCCATCTGGAGCAACTTGAATGTGCTGGTACATCTCTCCTCTGTACCTACGAGTTAAAACAACAAAGTTAACCAATACGGAGATGAACATAAAAAAAACAACCTACTGGCTTCAATATTAATTTGTGAATAATTACTAAACTATTACTACATAGCTTTGCTCCAGCTTTTGTATAGCAGGTCAGAATTATGAATCACAAGGTAAATTTATTTAATATTTACCAAGTACCACCAAAAGGACAGAAATTGAGCCTTTTGACAGAAATTAAAAAGATGGAATTATGTTCTGGGTGTGAAAAGTGATACAAGTGTATGAAGCAGAAACAACCCTTAGCACCCTTGATTTATGACCTCAGTAAACACTTAATGAGTTTTTGGTTGCTTGTTTCAAGTCTTATTAAACACAATATAATACTCATTTTGTAAATTATGGTCCCCATTGGAGTCACAGACAAGTTTAAATTGGAATATGCTCGTTGGCTAACGACTTGTAATTGACAAGTTGAGAGCTAATGATTGCCCAGTTTCTCAGTAAGATTTAACTCTCATGTGACAAGTCTAGTTTTATGACCCCAAGTTTGTGACAGTAAAAATTATCAGTTGAAGGCTTCATATTTGGGCTTCCCTAACCAACGAATGACGTTAGAGTGGCTACCTGCTTTTAGTCTATGCATAAAATGCATGTCCTACTTAAGAAAAATATGTATAGGAAGTGGTATCAGATATTTCCTTCTGACATTTTTTTCTTACAAAAAATATCGACACATTTTGTCATGCTTGTTTTCTGCTGTAGGGTACTTTACAGCGGGGAACATTACAGTAGGGAACATAAAGCTTCTTATCATGTCCATACCTGTAGTCAACAGCAATTTCACCATATCCCCGCCGCCCTCCTCCCATTAAAGGAGCTCTTTTATATGATGGGGGAGGGATGTATCCTGGAGGTCCAGAGTCCTGTGCAAAATAGTCCAGTTGGGGGTCACCTGGTCTTGATATGGGAAGTGGCGTTCTGTCCCTGGACTGGGGAATGGTTGAGTCTCTGCCAGACAACACCTCACAGCTTCCCCTGATCTGCTGGTGCATCTCATAAGAGGGAGGTCTGGGGGGTCGGGTGAAGCGGGGCTTTGGTGTCATTGAGAGCTGGTTAGCGCTAGCTGGCCTGCCATTCTCTGGCCAGCGCGGTGCTCTGTAAAGGTCATGGTGTAAGAATGGGTTGCCATTGACCCGTCTGTACAGGTCCTGACCAGATGAAGGTATTTCCACAAACTGCAGACTTTCAGGCTGTAGCATCCTGGGCAGGGACTGGGATTTGGCTTTGGTCCTCGGGTGGACTACCATCCCCTCTGGTGTCCTGGCATGGAGCCGTTGTTGCTCCTGTGTCCAGCGCTCGCCCTCACTTTGTGACAGCTGGCTGCCAAAGTTTACAGCTGGACGCCACTCATCTGTCCCCAGGCTCTGACATTTCCTCTCAGTCGCCATCCTCCACTGATGGAGAGCAGCCTCCCTGTCTCTGGATCGGACCTGAGCCTGGGCTTGGGCCTGGACTTGGGCCTGAGCGTGGGCCTGAGCTTGGGCTTGGGCCGCCCATCGCTGCCTCTCCTGAGCTGCCCTCTGACGCTCCTCGGCAGAGAGCTCTTGGCCTCTTGCTTGTTGAGGCCTGTCTGGTCTGCTGTAGCCCCCTGGTCCCCCTCCATGGGGATCTCGGAAGTCAGCATAATCCAGCAGCACAGTGAAGTCCTGGCCTCTCCTCCGCCAGTAGGACACATCTTTGGACTGAGACTGAGGACCTCTGGTGCTATCACAAAACCTGTGACGAAACACACAAAGGCATCCATATGCTTCAAGTGAAATGCTTGTAGAAGAAGAAACAACCCATAGCTCAATAAGGATGAAACAGGATGAAGAACTGGGACAGAAATAACAGATGAAGAATAGAAATAGAAGTTCTGTGAAATTCATAAAATTCCCTTATCTGTCAGTGAAATTGTTTAGATAAGAAAACAGGAGATACTTCTGAACACCAGAGACTACTTCCTGTTTAAACTGCCAACACTGGAGAACCTGCAGTGAAGCCAAAGCTAATGATGTTAAAACTTTTTTATTCATTCAAAATATTTAAAATGCTATAGTTAGTAGTCTTAATGAGAGGTGTTTTAAAGGTAGAGGGTGTTATGTAGGGAAAAAACTCACACTGGCTTTAGCTAAGATCATATATATTATTTATAGAAAAACTAGTCATATATTTAGGTACTAGGTAACCAAGATTTTAACTCTTTTTCTTCCCTCCTTTAAAGAAAGTGTCTCCCCAATATCTGGCTGTAGATGAAGTAGTTTAGTTATAGGGTAAGGCTCTCTTCATGATCCTTATCGTTATAGTTGATTTAGAGCTAGGCCAATGCAATACTGCATGACATACCCACTGAATAAATCTCAGTAAAGCTGGGCACTAAAAAGTAAAATATAAGTGATATAAGTAGCAAATTTTTATTAACAATTTGAAGAGATTCAATTTTAAAAAAGGAGCACATTTCCCACTAGATGGAGACAAATGACTATGAGTAATAATGGAGTGTTTGGTAATTGTGATTTTCTATGGGGCATAATGAAGATGTTACACAATGACAAGCTGTGGCTGTTAGTCCCGGACGTCCTCCGAAGCAGATCAAAATGTAGAGGATGTTTCACTGACAGTCTTTCTACAGCACTGCTCGTTAGTCCTTAATCTAAGACAATGGGCACGGTCTAAATGCAACGACGGCTTCTGCTGGATCTCTGTGAAGATGTTTGACGACAGACCCAACAGACAACAAGCCGCATTTGGTCCCTACATGCAGCGGGATTGTTTCAGCCTATTTGTGGAGTGACAGACTGACTGACAATGTAAACAAGACGCAAGCGCATGTGTAGTCCCCCTCGAGGCCGAGGCCGGCGAGCGTCCTTGACATTTCCATCCGTGATCATCACTGGTCACAGACGTTGGCTTGAAAGAGAAGGAGGGGAGGGGAGACTAGCCGTGGCAGTCTGCTAAATTTGAGGGCATCTTGTGTAAGATGAGTTAACATCATTAGGCTAATTTGGTCTAAGTAGCACTGCTGAGTGGAAGTGCCAATAAAGGCCCGTTCCTTATCTAAACCAAAGCTGCCAGGCAAAACAGATTTGCATGAGGAGGAAGAAAAGAGGGATGAGCAAACAACGGACTGAAATCGCAGAACATATGTCTTTGCGATTCCCTCATTCCCAGCAGAATGCTCTGATAGCACTGGCAGAGCAGCGACATCAAAATGCGGATTACTCATCTCAAAGAATAACACCAAAAATGAAAAACAAAGAAAAATGCCACAAACACAACTGCTGACATTATTCAAGGTCATTTGACTATTTCGAGATGCTCCGTCACTGACTGCTGGCTAAAAAGGATTATGGGGAATCATCCAAGCAAAATGTAAGGAAAAAGGGGGTTGGGGAAGAGATCTGACAAGCCTGTCTAATTGTGTGGACAAGGGAACAGCTGTATTGACTTTGTCTCAGTTACAGCACACTAACCCCCAGAACTGGTGCAAATAGGCAAACTAAACAATCCTGTTTTCAGGGGAAAAAACGGGCTGGCTGCAGCCTGGCGATATCTCCGGAAATATCATAGGTTCTAACAGACCTTACCCGAGAGGGTTTCACTTGCATAACTACTCCAGACTAAGCTAAATATAGCCTATGATCCATATACATATTAAAATAAACTATATGAATACTTTATAATTGATGAGATATGCATTACGTAAGCAGGTTTAATGCCTTTAAAACAAGAGGAAGCCAGTAAAGTATACTTGATATGTACAAACCTGGCATACAGAAGGGGGTATCCTGACAAGCCTGGCAACCTAAGTGTGTGCGTAAGACTGGGCATGCTCAAATGGGGCACATAGGTTTGGCCAAAAGCTGTTTTGATTACAACTCCAAGGCCCCATGTGGCAGATTAGACTCCAGCACACATTATCCCTCCTCCCCTCGCCCAAGACTTGATTGGAAAGAGGAGGCGAGAGGGAAATAGAGATGAAATGAGATGAAGTTACACACAGGGGGAAAACCGGCAGCGGTGTTAGTTCCATTGAATATGTACTGCAAAATCCCTGTGCAAAACTCTTTGATGACTAACGTCATTTTAGAAATCTCTTCTAAGGAAACCACAACATCAAATGATAAACAGTCAGGACAAAAAGAATCAGTACAGGACATGCAGAAAGACATCTAGACAGCAGCACATCTGTAGCTTACCCACTGTCTGAGGTCAGCGACTCTCCCAAGGAGTGAGTGTCAGTTTGGCACCGGTTCTCGCCATCCCGTCTCGGCAGGCTCCTATCCCTGGACTCGTTGTTGTTGGGACAGCCCCCAGCATCGTATGCTCGGGGCTGCCTGGTTCCGCCACCATTCCCATAGGCCACTACGGGCCCTCTTTCATAGCCATTTACTGTCCTGGGGCCAGACCTGTTCTCTAGTATTTCATGGTGCTTGCTGTAGGACGGTGGTGAGGTTGAACGGGGTTGGTGGGATGAGGGAGCAGGGGCTGGGGTAGGGGTAGGGGTGGAGGAGGTGGCATGCTTGGGCAGCTTATATCCATGAGAGATGAGGAGGTCCTCCACGCTGTACATGGTCGCATTTGTTAATGCTGGTGTGGTTTCGTTTTTCCTCTCTCTGCTTTTTTTTCTGAGAGAGAGGAAGGTAGGTCGGTTGTCAAGGCGTTTCTGCTTCTTCCCTACGTGCAGCGGCGGGATCACCGGCACAGCTGCGCAGCTGAGGCCATCACTGGGAAAAAAGAGGGAGAGAGGGGGACGGCATGAAGACACCAGAAGGAGGACAGAAAAAAAGAAGGTGACGATAAAACCATTATCCCCGCCACCCGTGTCCAGTTTTTGTTAGGGTTCCCGAGCTTTGTGAACATTTGAAGGCACAAAATGAAGAAAAAGAAAATGACCCCAAATTCTGAGTCGCCACGACAAAACCCAGCCCAGCCGCCTTCCCAACAGCCATTCCTTCCCACCTATCTTCTCCGGTCCCTCCTAGCAACAACCCCCTTTTCATTTCACTCAGACATCATCAGCACCGAACCGTCAATGCTCCAGAACTGATGGTGAACCGGGGCTACGCGAACACCCTTAAAAACAAGCCGCAGTCGCATGTTCCTCAGCGGGAAGAGGAGTTCAGGGGGCTGCTGGCGCTGCAGTGAAAATGCAAAATGTCACTGTTTACAGTAGGCTCCCTGCAGACTTCCATACAGTCACTGTAAGGTAGCTGTTAGCAGCCCCTTCCGCTGCTTCATGTTTTGCATCAATGAAGCAACTGGGGGATTGTATTCCTCTCTCTCTCTCTGCCCGCCTCCGCATCTTTTCTCTCCCCTGTCATCTCAAAAGTATTTTCTGGTTCTAGAAGAAGAGGACATGCTTTTAGACATGTGCCCTAAATAAATTTCCTAGTTGGGAGTAGTCGTTTGTGTACTCTTAAGCTCTGTACAAAAATCATTAGAATTTCATATGATGTCAGATTTTCAGTCTATGATTATCCTGGCAAAGGAAATTCAAATCCATCAAGCACAAAAGTGTGCTGTTTTTAGAGAAAAGCTACAACTTAATCTTATTAGTTAAATTGTTATAGAAAAAAAATAAGCAGGGAAATTAAAAACACAGGGAATTGCTATGACATGACACCAACCTATGTGCACTACTTAGTGTGACTTACTGCTACATGTTCATCAAGGTTCATTAGGATTCAGTGCTCTGTTGCTGGTATATATAAATTACTTAAATTAATCTGTCTTCATGCTGTAAATGTTAAATAAACTCCAGTATATCTCTCTGTTACTGTCCTCTCTCCTACCCTGTGCAGAGCTACACACCACGCAGTAAGTCTTATAGACGGTGCAGTATGTCGATAGCCCACATTACCCCACGTTTACTCGGTATGAGCATCACAACTGTAAGGCCAAACTGAAAAACCCTTGGCTGTATGGGTAAATTATAAACGGGACAGCCTCAAAACAGTGTGTATCAAAAAGTCTAATCAATCTACAAAGAGCTTGAAACACATTAGAAAAAGCAGATTCGTGAGTTTCACGTGTTTGCATGTAGGTAGCATACCAACAGCAGTGGCTGCAATGACTCCAGACATGTTTGCATGGAAAACTTTATATTCAGCTTTGTATTTTAAAATTTACCACCAGCTTCTCTGCCGAGTGAGCGAGTGATTCTTTCTGATGCACCCTGAATAAAAAGTCTGCATATACTTGTAACCAGGTAACCAGGTAATACGCAAACAGAAAAAATACTGGTATCAGCTGTAGGCCAAATTTTTATTTTAAATATCAACATCAGCCCAAAATTTCACAACAGAAGCATCCCTCCTAAGTATAACAAATAAGCAGACGTTAATGTTGCACAACATTTTTGCTAAAAACCAGTAAGGAAGCAACCCAGTAAGGAACTGCAGTGCTACATTCACTTTAGGCTAGCTAGATGAGCTCCCCCATGAAAGTACCATTCTCTGCAACCTTTTAAACAGGCAGCAGTGCGGGGACCCCCGGGGGAAGGTTGGATTTAACGTTTTAAGAATTGCTTTCTGCCCAGCAATCATTGTATCAGTATGATGGGCTTATGAAGAACTGAAATGATAATACCCAGTGTGCATCTGCTCGTGATGTAATGCCCTTGATGAAGTCATGTTTGCTGCCGTGTCAACAGGACAGATGCTGCTGCGGCCCACTCATTCAATACTTTCTGCTGGAACAGACTGCCAACAACCTGGCTGTCCTTAATAAGAAATGGCATACAGGAACAGCGCCGTGTGACTCGTTGCCAGAATCAAACGCAGTTCAGACGGTTTTAAGATCCAATCACTTTATGATTCTTAAACGGCAGAGCCAAATTGCTTGTTTTCACTTCTGAAAGACAGAAGGCGATGCAGCCTTTCCGAAATGTATTCAGCTGCAAACACATTAGCATTTGTTTTGCTCCATAGAATTTGTTCAGCCATGATCGTCACAAAGAGATTAAAAAAAAAAATCCTTCTATAAAAGGAGTCCTGACTCAGAGGACAGCGTCACCACCCCTTCTCCCTCCTTCTTGTACCTGAACTGTAGGAGAGCCTACTAGGTGATTAACAGGATCCAAGACTGTGAAATGCTGCTTTCTTTGTATGTCTGGCCCCCTAATACGATTATATTTTTCCATTTAAAACCTTAAACCTGTTAGTTTTGGAGGATTGACTCTTGGCTCTTACCCAGTTATTACTTTTATTGAGTTTAACTCTTTCCATTTGTGTTTTAGGGTAATCTTCTCAAGAAGGAGCTGGGTTTGGAGTTTTAGCTACTTGTGAGCAAGGTCAGTGCAAGCGGGCTGTCAGTTTGCTTCGTTTGCTTTCAAGCGAGCAATGTGGACCTAGAACTTTAATTCAACCTAAGCTTGGTACAGGTGTTGCAGAAATAGCATAAATGCCAGTAAAATGCACACTAAGATGTTAATATTTATGACAGCTTGTCACTCATGTGATGGGCCTTTTCTTCTGTGCTTTAAATTGAGAATAACCACCATGCCTCCCCGCAGCCTTGCAAAGGCCCATATCAGAATCTGCAATCTGATTGGTATCAGTACCCTTTCCTTCCTGCAGCTCAGGCCCATCCCTCCAACCAGGCAAAGGCTTAATTAATTAAAGCCTTAGGCCAAGGGCTAATATGATCATTCATTTTTTTGCTATGATATCTGCATATCAACCAAGCTTAACTCAACATCCATATGCTCAGTAATCTATCTTAATCCTCAATCTGAGGCTCTCGGTGTCAGCGCTAAATGAAGATTATCTGCATCCTCAGTAAAAGTGAGGATTTCCTACAGTAAAGTGAGCTGCATTCATTCAGTCCCTCTAACCGTCCCACCCCACCATGTCACCAGCCCTGCTTCTTCCTTCCCTCCCATGATGGGCTCTGTTTAAATGCCACTAATTCTGTTACGCAATGGAATTACTGATTTTATGTCAAATAAAACCTTGGATTTGAGAACTGGTATGCAACAATGGGCAGCTTTCAACCCCCAAAACACAACAACATTGTGTTTCACCACAATGCCTTCTTATGTGAAAAAGACATTGGTGTTGCAGCCTCTCGGATTTGGCAACTAGAAAAAAGGGCTGATCGGCTGTATTTTTAATGGCATGGCTCACTCACAGAGAGAAAATTAATGATATAGTTTATGGATAACATGTGCTGCTAAAGTAAGCTAAAAACAAGTGGAAACATATAGGGACTGGCATTCTCATACCACCCCTCATACTATAAACCAGTGGTCCCCAACCTTTTTTGTGCCACGGACCGGTTTATGCCCAACATTATTTTCACGGACCAGCCTTTAAGGTGTCGCGGATAAATACAACAAAATAAAACTAGTACCGGTACCGAAAAAAAAGAAGATTTATTCATAACACACCTGAAAAGACCCAGGAAAACTGAGTAAACGATAAAAACGATAACAAAATAACGCTGAAAACCGATAAAAACCCTGAAAACCACACATTTCACACCTGAGCCTCAACTCTTGCGGCCTAGCACCAAACGACTCACGGACCAGTACTGGTCCGAGGCCCGGGGGTTGGGGACCGATGCTCTAATGGTTTCTTAAGGAAGCACCCTCAAGTAACCATTACAGGCTGCTATAAACTACTACTGTAGCATCTTTTGTGAATGATAGAAGAGGTCAATTAACATACAGTTGGTGTCAGAAGTTCACATGCACTGAACATTTATTTGAAACGTTATTTTTCCAGGGTGGAATTATTGTGTAGTATACATCTTTAATGACTTTTATAAATAAGAATTGTGTGTGTGAACAAATTTGAATTTATTTTTGATTATCTCTAATTCGCAGGGTCAAAATTATAAATACGGGCTCAAACATACACAAACGCTGACTCACACAAAAAGCAGTGGTGCTGAAGGTTCTACAATGTCAAGTCCAAGGCTTGTTCACGTCTCATTGGTGATCATGATCAACTACAACTGGTAGTTTCTCTTTTTGCCAGCACTAAATGGATTGACCAGTGAGGCTGGATTGGATTGACTCAGTCAACAATGGGAAAGTCCATTGAAGGTTTCTTGGAGCCATTATTAAACAACTACTGATTCAGAGACCATCGGTTCAAACAATTGTACATAAGTACCAGTTATTTGGATGTCTCACCACTTTTCCAGGCGCTATACTGTCAACATCAGATGAGAGGAATGGTTGGGATGTTCAGAAACAATGCAGAAAAGCACAACAGCTCAAGCTTGCCTTTAAGTAGAAAACAGCAGCCACAGTAAAATAAGTTTTACATGAGAGAGTGCTGGCTAAGAAAGAAACCAATGCTCGAAAACCAAAACTTTCATGCTCAACTCAATTTTGCAGCTGCCACAAATGGTCAAGCCAAATGCCTTATAGAGAAAACTTTTATGGTCAAACAAGACGAAGACTGAGCTATTTGGCCACAAAGACGAGAGGTATGTTTGGAAGTATATCGGTGAGGCTTTCAAAAGTGAGATCAATGAACCAACTGTCAAGCTTGGTGGTGGAAGAATCATGCTCTGGGGCTGTTTTGCTGCCAGTTGTAGTGGTACATTGCACAGATTGGATGGAATAATGAAGAAAGACTACTTCCAAATACTTCACTTCAAATCAACAACTAGACAATTGAAATGTATTCACAACTAAGTCTTCCAATAAGACAATAATCCCCAAAACACATGAAAACTGGTTTTGGAAAGGACTAAGGAGGCTAACATTAAGCTTCTGGAAGAGCCTTCCCAAAGTCCGACTTCAACTTTATTAAAATTTTGTGGACTACACTTAGGTTCATGCCAAGAAAGCAAAGTAATTTAAATGAACTATACCAATTCTGCCCAGAAAAGTGGCAAATATCCAGGCAAAATAATCCCAGAAGCATGCTGATGGTCGCTAAAAGTGCCTGGTCAAGGTGCAAATTCTAACTTGTTCACCTATTTCTTGATTTTTAAAGTCATTAAAGATGCACGATAAACAATCATTCCAACCAGTTCAAAGAAATCATTAAAAGACCAAATTATACTCATCACTGTAAAGAATCTCTATGATGAGAGTGTGTAAACTTCTGACCACAACTGTACACTGTTATTGAAAACAGGTAGGAGCATTATTCTTTTAGTTGAGTGTGTGGTGGCTACATTGGGGCGGACTGCAGGGGTATGACGGCTTGCAGGTTGACAGTTTGGTGTCAGCTCCTTATTCATGGCCTAGCTAAGATGGGGCGGGGAGGGAAGAAGAGAGGGCACACAATGCAGGACGGAGACCTAAATCAGGCCTTGAGGTGGACAGAACTGCAGCGTTAGAGGGTGTGACTAAGCATCTAAGCATAATCTAAAAAAAATAAACTTTACAGACAGTTTGCAGTTGAAGTCTGAAGTAGAAAAACAGAAGACTTTTCACATTGTGCTCAAAACCCCCTGAGTAACAGTGATTAAAGTTAACACAGATGTGTTAAAATAGCACATTCCTGTTTAAAATAAAGCACTACAGACAAAAACAAATCTGGATTTAACAGGCTCCAACATAAAGGCACCACAACAAAAGAAATCTCAAACACCAGGGCCTGGAACCAAAAAAGACGATAAGCCCGCTTCCTAAAATATTCCACAAGAGCCGCACCTCTCCAGCACATTGTTCCCAGTCTCCTTGGAACTATAACAACTGACCCGTGTGGGTGTGTTTTTGGCAAGTGTTTGGGCTGCATCTGTTAGGAGTGTGCATGCACGGGGGCTTCTCAGAGATGACGGCCGAACACATTCGGCAAACAGCAACGCCGTGCAGATTGTTTATCTATGTGACATCACCATGTCCAGCGGAGGGGCCGTCTCTCTTCCTGAGGAAGTGCGTTGAGTGTGTGTGTGAGGGGGGGTGGACGGACGGAGCAGAGCCAGCAGTGTCGCAAGTGTTTCCAATCAGGCGCTCGGCAGGCTCCTGTTTGTCCCAGGGAAAGAAGTTTGGAGGCGTTTTATTTTTTGGGCTGAGGCTGGAGGAATAAACAGCCCAAACGAGCCTGAGGCCATATTTCACCCACAGTGACCCGCAATGTTCCCCACATCATCAGGTAGGAGTGTAACTCAGCAACATGAAGTGTGGGCATATTATCCGGGGAGCTACGTGCCCTCTGGGCACTTGCTATCCTTTGGGAAAATCCCACTGGGCTCAGCAGCCACTAGAGTTTAGGGCAATTATTATCTTCTGCAAAAAAAAAAAAGAAAAATTACAGCTAAAAATGAACAAGTAAAGAAATGCTTGAAAGCAAGAAGATTATTACAAAACAAGAGCTCTTCACGACATTGCAACCCATGTGCTCTTTCCACAATGTACACCCTCCTAACAGAGAGGGAAGCAACAGACTGGGTGCTAGAGGTGGGCGGAACCATCCAATTATCGATAGTATCAATATCAGCGCTGGTGTGGGTATCGGATTGACACGAGCATGATACTTTGTTTCTATTCCCTAACTTCAGTACTCGCCCACTTAAATTCTTCTAAATTAATTATTTTTATGGAAAACAAAAATAGAACTCAAACTATGAAAAATGTCTGAATCCCAGTGTGTTGTCATGTCTATTTTGTTTATAGCTTATAGCAGATTTAAAGAGCAGAAGTTGGTCCAGTGTCCTTTAGAGACACGCACATTTACATTCCATGTCTCCAAAAGAACACTATTTCGGAAAATACATTTATTGGTCATTGAAACGTGTTTAGAATTTCCAAACTGATGATGATTCATGTCATAGGTCATGACACACTGTTCTCCCCTACTTAAGATGCCTTTAAAAGTTAAAAGTATCAGTATCGGCATCATGCAATACCGGCCCTGTATTTAGTTGGTATTGGATTGCAGTCTCGCACAGCACAACTGGGTGTGTTTACCCCAAGTCAATTATCTCACAAAGGAAAGGTTTTGCCAAAAAAAGCACAAAAAACCCCAACCACTAGCATTATTTTGTTTAGCATATCCCATGGCAACACTTGTTTTTGCTTTTGTGAATGGCAGCTCGCAGACAATAGCATGTGGACCGCTAAGATATTCCTGCTGCATTGCCGCGCTCCAAAACTTATTACAGTCAAACTCCGCTGGCAGAAAAATCAAAGGCAGGATGGGATGGAGAAGGGGAGTAAGGAGGGAGGACCAGGGGGAGGGTGGTGTTTTCACTCCACCATATTCCAACGCATCGGTGGTCTGGTTCTGATTCATTTCAGACGGTCAAGAAGTAGTCCAGCCAAACATTTGTTCAACGCAAAGACAACGTTCAACAACACTGGCTCAGGCACAAGAACAGCGCAGCTGATGGCTCATTAATGTACGAGGCAAGTCGAAAGGCGCTGGTGATGTGACGGTTATTATGTCAGCTGACTCATTTTCCATTGTGCAGTGAGGCTTAGCGGAGTTCAGCTCAAATGCAGTGATTTGACGTCACGAGATTCTCCTCGTCTGAATGCATACCAACAGTGGTATGCAAAGGGAGATCCATGCCAGAGTCAGGAAATGATCATAATTTCATATGCGAGGAAAGAAGAGGAAAAAATAAGGATTTCATGCACGTTAATCCAGAAAGCTACACAGCAGGCTTCACCTGCACTGAGCTATTCCCAACTCATACTCATTCTAAGCCTTGCCAAACTGGCTTCATGGTAATTAGTGTCTGTCAATGTCCGGAGCTTGCTAGAGATGACAGTGGTTTGGTTTATCAGCCAGCAACACAGTGATCAAAGGGTTAGCATGCTCTGGCTTTCTGCTAATCAGATGTGGACTGTGCATGGCTCCTGCTCAGCATCACAGAGGGAGAGGTAGCGAGCAGTCCTGCATAAACAGATTCATCAGGAAAGTTTAAGCACATCGCGTGCGTGTCACATTTTAAGACAGCTGATAGAATTGTGTTGACAGGTGACTGTGATGCACATCACAGGTGGGATGAAAAAGGCTCTCCCACACAAACGGAAACAGGAGTGCTGTCACTGGTAAATGTGGAAAACTGCTATGTAAACACATGAAAATGAACAGTCAGGGTTATCTCAAGGGCTTCATTGGCATAAAACCGACAGAGAAATCACAAAGCCGACACAATCTCAGGCCATCTGCCAAACATATGGGCATTCACCGGCTAGCAGCCAGAATTTAGCAATATCTCTCTCTCTCTCTCTCTCCCCCTATATATATATATATATATATATATATATATATATATAGGGGGAGAGAGAGAGAGAGAGTGCTTTCCAGATCATTTCATGCCTCTGATTCTCGCTCTGAGAGGCGTGCTGGCAGATGTCAGTATAGCTTTCACATGTTTCAGGCAGGCTTCATCCACCAGCCTCCTTCCCCTCCCGCCTGCGTCACCTCTGCTCTGACATCACATGTGACATCAGGCGAGACCTCAGAGGGGATCCCTGTAGCCGGGCAAACATTAGATGGCTTTCAAAGGCTTCAGCTGCAGCCACCCAATTGCAGAAAAAAAAGAAACAATAATTTTCTTGGCCTATAAAAGACGCTGGAGACCGACTGAGAGAGAGAGGGCAGGACTTGCTACTGTTAAAGACACCACAAACAATCACACACATACATACAGACAAGATTACTGAAAGAGAAGTTTGGATCAGTCCTGAGAGTTGAACTGCTACGACTCACTTCATAGCTGTGAGGGCCCCTTCCAGTTTTGCTGACCAAACCTTTCCTCTCACTGCTGGAGGGAATTAATGAGCTGCTTCCCTTCTTAATGCACTCCCTATCCCCCCACCCCCCTCACCCCTCCACTCCACACACACATACACACACCCTCCTCAGGGCATCTATCACAGCCTCGCGTTCCCACACCATCTCAAATCTCAAGGATGTGCAAAAGACCTACCACATAACACTCATGCACCCACGCACGCAGCCTTTTCTTCTTCTTTTTTTTGCAGTGTTTCGGCTTCTTATCTACAAATCCTGACACACTCTGAGGTCCAGGAAATGTCTTTTGCTGACATTTACTAACAGCTTTCGATAGAAACTCACTGACCTAAGAAAGACCTTGGCAAAAAAGAACAGATCACCCCTGCATAATGTTAATTAGCAGTTTGACAGCTGAAGTCAGGTCAGCTTAAATATGAGTGATCGGTGTGATAAATGCACCGTGATAAGTAAACTGTAACAAAATCCTGAACTTGGACTGGTCAGGTAAAACAGTCTTGGCAATCTGGCCCCTAGAGGTCTCTAAGTGACAGGAGGAATTTATGTGAAAGCCATTCTAAAATTAAAGCGGCAGAGCCATTGCAAACACTGTGACATAATTTAAGATGTATGGTTAAGAAGCAAAACACAGGCCAGTGTTTTATACTTATCTAGCCTTGTGGGCTATTTAATGGATTTACTCAATGAAAAACATTTAAGATCAACATCAAACAGTGGACCCCAAATCGTGTTATTTCCCAGTCAAAGTGACAGCAGGGTGGCTGTTTTGACAGCGCGTTTCTGCGGAGGTTATAAGGCAGTGCGTGCAGGAAGCCTGCACGGTGGGAAGGAGAAGAGAGGTCAAGCAGCAGCGGCAGCCACCATCATGCAAACACGCTGCAGGTGTGACAAAGTGACAACAAGCAAACATCAAAGCCGCCTAAACTTGACAGACCATTTGTCAGAGGCTCATTGCGCCTGGCTTCCGTCGCAATTTGGCGCTCATCGTACGTACGACGGGCACCGAGAGCTACACGCGTTACCGGACCCGAGTGCTGTCACCGTGCTGTTCTCAGAAAATGATTGACGGGCTCGGCAGGATGCTGCTAGCCCGTCTGGTTCTGGTGCAGATCACTGTGTGCCGTAGCATTACTAGCCTAGCCCAGAAACGCGCAGTTTTACAGAGAAAACAATTCAGCTTGTTTGGGGTTTAGTCATGTGAGCAACACACGAGTAGACGTTATAACATGACTTGAGACGTTACATGGATGAGTGGAACTCCTTGGCTGATTTCGGGGATCCACTATGCTGTCATCTTTTAATGGTAGCTCCGTTTTGTAAGTCGGGCTAATCACTAGGAAGGGGATACCAGCAGGGGGAAATTAGAGAAAAAGCAATTCTACAAGTTACAATTGCATATAAGTGATAGTTGTTTGGAGTAACGCGGGATGCCTCCCGAGCACCAGCCATGGCCTGCAGCGTTTTCGCTCAAGTCTTTAATTAGTGTTCCGGGCGATGGAAATGTCTGCGCGCGAGCTAGGACATTAAAAACTGCGTAATTTGGACGGAGTTTGGCCTCTGTTCCCCCAGCACGCGCGCAGAACGGCACATAGCGGGGCTAACGCTAGCCGGACTAGCTCCGTGAGCAGTCTTTAACCTTCAGCTGATAGGAGCGCGTCCGCAAACTGTGGCAGCCGCCACCGCAGACGCTCCAAGTTAAAAAATAAATAAATAAATAACGAGCTCCATCCTCCCACTCCTTCACCTTCCAATGCCATATCCTCGAGGTGGCCCGGCCGTTTGTCCCGAACCTCCTATTCCACCAGAGGAGGCAGACAGAGCGCCGAGGCAGCTGGATCAAGTTGAGGGAGCGCTGGAAATGTTGAGGGCAGAGCAGATGCGACTCTCAGCCGCTGTCTACTGCCTCACAGCAGCAGCAGCAGCTCGCCTCCACAGCTGCCGCATGTGTTGCCAAAAAATAGAAAGAAATAAAGAAAAAGCCACAACCAACAACGACCCCTGAGTCCAAAAGAATGCCTGGATGAAAGGCGCCCTGTGTCGCTCCACTTTTACCTGTGAAATGCGTCGTTGCGTTGCCGCCTAGTCCCCGGCGCTCACCCGTGCCGCTGCTCTGGACGGACTGAGCTGGGATCTGCTGAGGGAACAGCCCCTCTTCTCCACCAGCGCCGAGGAAACATCCCTCTTCTCTAGCAGGGAGGCAGCTGGAGACTGCTGAGCAGTAAGGTCACTTCACACTTAGGGTTTCAGGAGAAAAATAAAAGTGAATTCTCTTTTAAAGCTATACCTATCCATGCACATTAAACGTCACTGTGTCAGCCTCTGAAGGCGACTTGCAAACAGAAATATATGTGAGTTGACGAGCAACTCCATAAACCACAGGGGCGTTTCCAGGACTTATTTGATGAGGGGGAGGGGGGGCATAGGGGGAACCAAGAAGAAGCGGGGAGGTTACAGGAAGCAGCTTTTATAACGTTATTTTTGTGCCACTATTCTGAGTGCACGTAAAAAAAAATGCAGGTGCAAGTGTTGCATTTTGAGGAGAAATTTATTTTGAGCAAAGAAAAGCTAAATTTGAGTGAACAAAATTCATTGCTACGTGCAAAAAATGTATTTCAGTGTTTGCTATTGTCCACACACACACAATAGCAGCCCCTCTCGCTCAGTTTTTGCATTTGCTCGCAATGTGTTGCTCGTGCTCTCAACATTTCTGCCCGTGCACGCTCAACTCTTTCTGTACACAGTTATATTTGTGCCACAAAATCAGCCAATCACAGACTTGGATGCAAAAAAATCTGATTGGCTGTTTTGGTCTCCAATCAGCTCGAAATGACAAAATGCAACATCCCAGAATCCATTTTGTCCAAAACTCAAACGAGGCAGTGGCGGAGGAACACAGAGTGGCGGAGGAACACAGAGTGGCGGAGTTTGAAATATTACTCTTTCTGGTCACAAAATAAGCTTTTAAGATATTTTCATGCGAGAATGGTGCTGTGTAAACTTCAAATAACTGCTCGATTTATCAAGACATCACATATTTGCATAAGTGCTCTAATGTTTTCGGAGCGCGCACGGGCAGAAATGTTGCGAGCGCGAGCAATACATTGCGAGCGCGAGCAATACATTGCGAGCGAGCGCAAATGCAAAAACTGAGCGAGAGGGGCTGCTATTGTGTGTGTGTGTGTGTGGATAATAGCAAACACTGAAATGCATTTTTTGCACGCAGCAATGAATTTTGTTCACTCAAATTTAGCTTTTCTTCGCTCAAAATAAATTTCTCCTCAAAATGCAACACTTGCACCTGCAATTTCTTTTTATGTGCGCTCAATTTTTTTTTTTACGTGCACTCAGAATAGTGGCACAAAGATAACGCCATAGCTTTTGATCGGAAATAAATAGTGTAGAAACTTGGCTCTCTGTTACCCTCATACAAATGGTATTACATAAAAAGCAGCTGTGCATGACAGCCTGGCAATTAAGTACTGAATAATTAATACCTTATAGTCATACTACTAATACTTTTGATTTTTTTTTTAAGTTTAATTCAGTTTTATTTATATAGCACCAAATGACAACAACATTCACATCAAGGCTCTTCCTATTGTAAACTAAAGATCCTACAATACTTAAGAGAAAACTCCAACAATGACCCTTTGTGAGTGAGCACTTGGTGACAGTGGGAAGGAAAAACTCCCTTTTAACAGGAAGAAACCTACAGCAGAACCAGGCTCAGGAAGGGGCAGCAATCATTTGGGGGCGAGGGGAGAGAGATAAAAGACACTGTGGAAGAGAGCCAGAGATTATTAATAACTAATGGTGAAACACAGAGAGTGAAAAATGGTCAGTGAAGAAAGAAATCAAATTAATAATATGCAAGTTTTAATACCAAAGTATACCTATAGTAGCAAAGGTAAAAGTGTTCATAATGCATCACATACGATATAATAATATTTGAATCATAAAAATTATTAATTAATATAATCCAACATTAGTACATGAAATAGTCACAGCATTTAATCTATCAATTTGTGTTACTTGACTCAAATATTTACATTTTTCTTGTTGCCAGACACAAATTTCCAGCCCTTTGCCCAGAACATGATTTTTCATCACAAACATCTCACTCGTGCTTATTAAAATCAAAGTGCTATCACGGGACAGATTTTTACACTGTTATTACTGTTATTCATTGTCATTAAAAACTACTCAGGTTTATACTATAATAACTACTGGTTGATTTACTCTGTTTACTTGGTTGGCTGGATGATACTTTCCTTCAATCAAAATATGCTTACCATTGTCAGACTTTAGCTTTAGAGTCATGCTGACAGACATGAAGAAACAAGAGCATGGATGTCCATAGACAGGAACAAATCCATTGAGTTTTGTTTTTATTTCACGTTTTGCCATGAGAGCGGGCCGATGTATTACTTTAATGTTGCAGCAAAAGATTTATTCTAATTATTTGTAATTATAATAAGACAGTATAATAGATTTCTATTTTGAATTCTGCAAAATAGCGATGCTAACAAAAGCGAAGCTTTAGAAATAAATATTGTAGTACAATGTTTGCATCCAAAATATTTTGGACTACAAGGAGAAAGTAGCATAACATGAAGTACTGAAATACAGTAAAATTACACTTTATTTCAAGTACTGAGTAAATATACTGTGCAGGCAGCAGATTTCAGTGGGGGACGGTCACCACTGAACAAATCGCTGCTGTAGCTTCTGTAACATTTAGCATACACAGGCTAGATGCCCAAACTTGCCTTGCTTCTATTAACATATGCAGAAATGTAACAAGTTGATTAATTACTGTGAAAACAGTAAACTATTATAATAACTGATTGTTGTTTATGTAATTTTCAAGCCAGAAGCCCAACAGCTCTTTGGTCCTAGGCTGCTGTTTTTGAGAAGAGGCCATTCTTTTCTATTTTTTTAACTGTTTCAACAATGACTGAAAAATGATCATTAGCAGCAGCCCTTAGTTCTTGTGCCAAAGTAAACATATATCTACATAATTTGCTTCAGCAGGCCCATTTTCAAAAAAGATTACTGTAGTTTACATATACCATAGTTAGTATAAAAAGTTATTTACAGCATAATCAAACTTTTTTGTTCCCCCATAAAGTTTGCCAGCACCTCCTTTACACCCACCCGGCTCCAAGCCTTCAGAGCTGCAACTCCTTTTCCAGGCCTTAAAAAGAACAGAGGACCCTAAAGCCTCCATAATATTGACACAGATGTTGCGTATAACTGAATTCCCCTGAAAGTAAGGGAGGCTGGAAGACTCAGTGTCTTATCGATGACTTATTTTTAATGATTGCCTCGACTGTCCATTTACCTGATCACAGCTGTTAATATGTTCCCAACGAAAGCAGTCATGTTTACATAAAGTCAGCTTAACGTCGAATTACCTCCTTGATGATTATCTCTTCCCCTCCATTGTTCATAGTTGTTGACTCTACACGCCCTGGCTATAAGTGTATGAAGAAAAAAAACATGCCCAATTTTTTAACAGAGTCAAAAAGATAGAGATATTTAAGTTCCCTTCTGCACATTTGTTCTAGTGAATGAAGCAGTTAAGACAGCGGACATGATGACTCTGGCCTGCCTGACATGTTAAGAAAGTGAGAAAAAAACAAAAGGAACTAAATTTGTATGAGACGTTCGAGCTGCTGTTCTAGGGTAGTTTGGATAAGACACAATGTTTCAATTGGCCTGTGTTGCTTTGGCATCTGCACATGCTCAGTGAAGGTCAACACCAGTGGTTCTCCCATGTGTTCAGGGAGTGCACGCCACACGTGAGCCGCACTGCACCCAACACACTGGCCAGCGTCTGTTTTCCATTGTGCTGTGCGTATGCAGCTCATATGCAGCGCACTGAAATGTGGTGCAGAGACACTGATGTCATTGCTCCGTTTGCCAGTTGTGGTTTTGAGGTTGAGCGTTTCTGAGCTCGGTGAGCAGCACTGCCCACTGTGGGCTGCTGCATTTGCCGCTCCCTGATTCCCCAGAACTCGGGTGTAACATCTTGACTCTCTAGGTGTGGGGAGGGGTTTTATATGAATACCTCCCTGTTCCTCTAATCATCCAGCAGCATCAACCAGGGAGAAAACTCTAACATGAATTCATGAATCTTAAGATTGATACTGTGTAGAGAACAATAAGCACATCTCTTACAGATTAGATTGCTTGTATCTGTGGCTGAAACATTGTGTATGACTGAAAACTAAACTCAATTATCATGGACCACTTGTTAAACTTAAAGGTCTTGAACACCCTTCTCTATCTCCTCCTCTGAGATTGTCCTTCCTGCTGCAGGTTTCTTGTGTAAACTCTTATTATGAGCACTAGTTATAATTAGAAAGTTTTATGATAAGTGTGTAAAATCCATGCTGCTGTTATCTCCTTTAGATGGGGCAGAACTTGGAAATCAGAAAACCCAGAGTTTTCTTCTTCTCAGATGGTAGAAACAGAGGAACTCTCCTTTAATTATTTTACTACTTGAAAAAAATCCTTATTCACAAGGGATCACCATACATTTGATTTGGCAGATTTTTACACCATTACACAGGATGCATTTCCCAACATGACCTCTGGATCTTTTAGTTATTACAAAAATGTTTAAATGGAGCCCCTACATTTTTCACTACATGATTATTGTAGCCAAACAAATAAATGATAATGATAAATAATAACATGATTAAAAAATGGTAAAAGCACCCAACTCCAATGGCTCAATCGGGCCAGGAAACACACAACACCTCGGGGTCAAGACATACAACAAAATAATGTACGTTTAGGAAAAGTTTTGTTTATATACTTTGGTATATTAACTGATTTGGTTCAGTTTTATTTACAGCAACAGTCACCTCAAGGCGTTTTATAATGACCCCCTATGAGCAAGCACTTAGCCATGGTGGGAAGGAAAAACTCCCTTTTAACAGGAAGAAAACTCCAGCAGACCCAGGCTCAGGGAGGGACAGCCATCAACCGTGAACAGTTAGGCGAAGAGACAGGACAAAAGACATGTGGGAGAGAACAAGACATAACTGATAATTAAATGGTCATCCAATCCAGAGTGGTATATATGTCATTGCTGACAAGATTCATCACTTCCATATGTCTTCGTTAAATATTGACGACATCTAATAGACCGTTAGTGTAGTTAAACATATAGACTGGAAAAATGTTGAAAAAACAAGCCTAGCTTAGTCTACAGATCCAAAGCCAATTACTGCACTTGGCCAGGAACTAGTTTAGCACACAACTCTCCATTAAACCACAACTTTTTATTCATTTTATTGTATAAATCAAACATGTTGATAAGAAAAATTGAGATGCTCTTGTTATTCTTGGCAAGATAACAAGAGAATCCCAAAAACATCTGTGCTACCAGTATCCCTCTGCTCCCAGTGTTTGTGCTAAGCTAACCTTCTTCTGGCCTAGCTAGGACTAGGTATCGTCCTTCCCAAAATAAGGCTAGCTGTTTCGCCTGTTGTGATTCTTTGAACTAAATCCAAGTTTCCGGTCTGGCTTGAACTTGGTGAACTTCCTCCCATCTTCCCATAGTAACAAAGCTTGTGAGGCTCCTAGAACTTGGTTTCATTTCATCCAATCTTACCTCTTGTTCTGAATCATTTGGCCTCTGTTAAAAAGTTTTTAAAAGTTCATGCAAATATTTCAATATTCAATAAAAGTAATATGGGAAGTTGAAAAATCTACTTCAGGTTTTGGGCCCAGAAATGAGGAATCAAATTTACAACCTGGAAATAGGCTTGAGACAGCTTTAATAAAGAATAAATAAATTCTACTTGTAATTTCTAAACTTATCAACTTACAGGAAAAGAAAAAGAAAAATATGCTGGATCTAAAAAACGTCTGTGTCTTGACTTGTAAATACACCTCTGACTGATTGTCATTATGTCCAATCAGTGGGTAAAGGGTTTTGTATAGGTTACCCCTGAGGTAAAGCTCACATCAAAGGTGCCTGGGGAAAGAGGCTCGCTACAGTAGCTTTAAATAGATCAGCAGGTAATAGGCTTTGGAAGGCTGTAATTGCAGCAATCCCAATGTAGCGATTGCAACCACCTTTTAAAGCTTGGCATGGGCCAGACAGATTACCATCAGGGGGCTGTGGTGCCACCTGGCAAACACCGCTCTCTGTGATCGGTCTAATTTATGGCCACTGGTCATGCTGGAGCTGGCTCTCAGTCTCTTGTCTCAGCATTTGTTCTGAGTTCTGACAAATAGCTGATGATGATTTAGGCTTTCCTCCTGACAACAAAAAAGAAAAGTGGGGCATGTGAAACCTCTTCCAGACAGGTTTTATTTAACATCGCCCTGATGGCTCGCTCTCAAAGAGAATGCCAAAGAATGATTTTCTGCTGCTTCGAGTCCATCTAGCTGATTTCTTTTTTCTTTTTTAAAAAGCTTGATGTATTTTTTTCATACAGAAAGAATGTGCTAATCTTGGCTCAGCTATAATAACTGCACATTTGTGGGCCTCCTGGACCAAAATTGTCCATTTCCCATCAGAATCCATCTGCAGACCTGTAATTAGGATTATTTTAAGAACGCCAGAGTATCCAGTGGTCATTGCATCGACTGAATCTATCTGGCAGAACCACAGGAGCTGCCCTGAACCCAAACAATTGCACCACAGTGTAACATAAACACAAAACTGAGTGTGTGTTACATTCCTCTCTCCATCATCATCGCTTCCAATGAAACTGTGAATCAACAGCAGGGGAATACTTTCAACATTTGGAGAATTGTTGTGCAGTGATTATGAACATGTGTTCCATGTTTACTTCTCACTAACACTGTTGTCTTTTTGTCTGCAGCAGTATGTCTCAGAAACTCATTTAAAAACAAAAAGTCTTAGTCACCCATCACATGATCAGATGTGATTACAATTTGAATAGACAGTGACAACGAGCGAGCTCGGTACATCACATCCCAGCACTGGTTATCTAATCTACTCAGTTCGTTCCTCCGGAAGGCTTTATTTTTCAAGGCCGCAAGCCCAAAGTGGGCGCTCGGCGACTAGCTGAAGTGGCAGAGAAATTTGAGAAAAAGCACCAATAATCCAAGCAAAAACAAAAACATGCACAGAATCCTCTCAAATATGATCTCAAGGCTTTTACC
This sequence comes from Neolamprologus brichardi, assembly GCF_056152115.1. Lineage (NCBI taxonomy): Eukaryota > Metazoa > Chordata > Actinopteri > Cichliformes > Cichlidae > Neolamprologus > Neolamprologus brichardi. The sequence goes on along the minus strand of NC_142112.1, from coordinate 11,566,436 downwards.
CACGTAATACAGATCAAACTGCCCCTCCACCAACAAAGTAAATCCCAAAACAGCTGGGATTTGACAGAATAAAGTGCCCTCTGTAACTAAAGACAGATGTGGAAAGGACCTGACTGTAAGAGGTCTGAGCCCCCTTCGGCGGTATCACACCACCCAGAGGCTTCTGCTCAGGAGATCTGAGGAACCGGCTGGGCATTTTTTTGCGTGTTTTTGGTCCGGCTGTGGATTTTGATTATTGTTGTAAGGTAAAAGATCTGTGGGGAAGAGGGCACGTGGGCCACTCTCAACACATGAGGATCATGTAAAGCTGCCTCACCTCTGAACCAGTGGAGTGAACAGCTGCTATGTGTTGATGTAGAGATTTCCTTTGATCCACCTTGATCCGGATTCACGCAAACAGCCGTTTTTGTATCATATAGGAGAGTTTCTTTTGGAAAGTACATGATGTTCAGCTACCAGGTTTTATCTACCTGTGTAAATGGACCATTCTCCCAGCAGGACCACATTAACCATTAGACATGCCATGGATTCAAAAATAAGCCCTTGGCCCCTGCTTAATTTGCACAAGCTAAATGTGATATATGGACAATATTAACACATTTGAACAAAAAAGGAGGCCTGTACAGCTGCTTTCTGCTAACACTGAAAAAAAGCAGAGCATCACATTTTATACATATAGGAAATTACCATTTCGCAGTGAGTAGCGGATGATTCAGTTTACTTCTAACTACCAAGTATACTTCTGCATTTTGCACTAATTAGAGTTATTTCAAAGAAGCTAGGCTGCTAAAAAAAAAAAAAAAGGGCAGAATCAACTGGAACAAATTGTTGCAGGGCTAATCTTTAGCATTTGGCGCATTATTGAAAATAAATAAATATGACACTTCTGAAGAACCTTAAGCATACCTTTGACATTTTTATATATTTGTGTCACTTCTTGGCCAGACCGACAAAAGGTCATATCTCAGTCAAAGTCAATCTCCGAATTCCCAACCTCATCTCACAATACTCCAAAGAGCTTTGTGCGATGCCAGGGATGGATGCATGACCTTCTTAGTCTTCTAATCATCAAATGTCCTGGCAAATGCTGAGAGGGATTGAGATCAGGTAAAGTCCATGACAGCAATACTTAAGATGCCGCATATCCTCTGCATTGGTCGTTTGCAACGTCATCACATGGTCAATTTTGTTTATGCTCACCATTCAGGCACTATATTTCTGAACAATAGGTGTCACTGCTCAGACAATACTGCTACATCAGCGCTGATATAGGAAGAGAAGAAGCCAAAATCAGAAGCAAATATATCACCGAGTGCTTTTCCTGCACAGTCTGATGTGTTCAGACTGTCGCTTCCTCTGTATATGTTGATCTCAGCTTCTCTACTGATGTATTGTTTAAGTGGCAATAACTGACACGATCGACCTAGTTGTGGTGCCTGCCAGGTTACAACAACTGAGAGGTGCACAACCAGTCGAAGCGGTACAAAATAGTAGCGCCCACCAGAGAATGTGACGTCAAATTCATTTCCCAAGCGGTGAGCATAGAGGCACCCTTACTCCTCTTTGGTCTTCGAGTAGTTCTCTGAATGTTTGAGATGTGAAGCGCACATTTTCCTGTACTGTAATCACAGTCTGCATCAATGCAGTCTTTACAGTTATTTGCTTGTTTCACTGGATATTTTAGAAACGCAGCCAAGGACTGCAAAATCGTGAGCCATCTGACTGCAGACCTCCTTCAAGCCTTTCCTTTTTAATTGCTCAGATTTCATTTAATCTGGTTTAAGATACTTGTTTAAAAGCGGTGGAACAGTTGTTGGGAGGTAATGAAACATCCTTTTTCAACCTGAATTCATTGGTAAATAAAACGAACCCCCTCCTCATGCAGCTGTTGCCCGTTTGAGATCTCCTTGAGGATTCTGCACAGTAACTGGATCCTACTCAGGGAAAAATTAGCAATCAAGACTTTCTGGGATACACAGTGATCAGCACTTTAGTGTCTTTCCTCCAAGGCACAACATGACTGACACATCAGATCGGAGAACCGATAAAGCACAGGCACTCGTCTGCTGATCCCTATGGCACATCTCGTTATTTAAATGCAAAAGTGTGTGTATCTAAATTAGATAATATTTAGATGCTTTGTGAAGGCAGGACACAAGGTACCCATGGGCAAAATATTTGACCTCTGTTTGGTATATGAGTAATGCAGAGAAGTGCTTTCATGCAGCCATATTGGCTAATTTAATATGTCCACACCACGTGTGTCAGAAGTGACATTTAGTGCACTTCACAGAGACAGACTGATGCCTGCCATCTTCTGTGCCGTTACAGATGGAAAATCAGACGGGTGGTAGCAGAGTCATGGTGATCTACTTCACGTTAATTGTCTGCAGCCTGGATATGGAATCCCACTAAACAAAAACAGCCCTTAAATCATTACATTTGGTTCATTTCACAACACAGAATTTGAAGTCACATAGATCATTCTTTTGGGAAAGACATGCCAGACTTGGTAGACAACTCAATGAATCACTCTGCATGTGTGTTTTGCCATCCCAGAGTCTTGTTTGTGCTCCTCCCTGCTCCTCCAAGTATCGCCGGGCTGTTAAGTGGCAAAACACACAGTCCCAGTAACACACACACGCACATGGTCGGAGTAATATAGGCTGTCTCGTGGGATCTGAGTGGAGTGCAGCAGACGCACAGACAGGCCCAGCCAGCCAGACATGGAAAAGTGAGAGAAGGATGATGGTGGAGCGCCAGAGGGAAAATACAGGCTTATCGTGTAGACAGCCCAGTGTTTCCAATCTGCAGGAAGTTTTATAAGTTGGCAGTAATGTGTAATTGCACCGCAGCTAGCCTAATTACGTGTCTTGACAATGCAGATAAAGTGCATTATTTGAGGGTGAAGTGGTGGATATTAGAGAGAAGACAGGCTGAGAGGTGTACGGTTCTTAAATAGTTCCCTCACGCAAAATGTACCGTTCACTCTTGTTTTTTTTTTTAGGTTTTTGTAAAGGAATGATTTTTAAGAGCCGAGATAAGTTTTTTGGGGTAGAAAATGTGTGCAATAACACCTTTTCAACCGTTTCTTGTCTAATTCATATCTCAGAATTTGTTGGTAGTTTCAGTGCATTTTATTCAGCTTATTTTTCCAGCATTTCTGAACCATCATAGCTTCCCAAATAAAAGACCCACCAACAAGAAAATTTCATGTCTGAAAAACAATTTTAACTGAACTCAGATCAGTTTTACACCCACTCCAAATGGCACAATATAAAGCCAATCTAAAATATTTTTAGATTTTTTCTATAACCAACATTAACAACTTGGGAAATGCCATTGTTTAGCAAAGAGCAAAACTGAACCAGTTTAATGTCTGTGACATCGAGGAACAGATATAAGCACTGCTACCCTGTAAGTTTTAACTGCTTTTACTGGAGTGCATTTTGGGTTAACTTTCAAAACAGTGGTCAAAACCATTTTTAGAATATGCAAGACCTCCATGTCAAAGAGCACGCTCAAGGAGGTTGTACAATGATGCATGTACAAGTCTGCAATCAAGAGACATCTTCATGAATGGAAAAAAACTGAGGGTCTGCAACATTGGTGCAAACCACTGGTTACACTCAAGGCTGTGATTAACAGCAAAGGAACTAACAGTTTCAAAGGTCTGGAACCAGGTAAGTGCCTCATCTGAATATCTGAATACCTTTGGCATATCAGAAAAGTTCAAAAGCATCTTCCATGAGGTACTGAAATGTCTGTGAGTTCTGTAAACATAGAGCGTGCTGCTCGTTAGCGTCTTTCAGTAAAGCTCAGAAACAAGCGTGGGACTCCCACCGACTGAGCCACCTGACTTTCTGTTTGATGAACAGACTTGAAATTGAAAATATATGAAATTCTTTTCAAGTGTCCTGGGACTGAAGGGATCAAAGGTTTGTAACAATCAGAAAAATTAACTCTTTTATTTTATGGCAGTTTCTTTTGTAGTTAATGAGTACAATGATGAAGAAGGATTATTTATTATTAATCTCTGGCTCTCTTCCACAGCATTTCTTTGTCCTGTCTTCCTTCCCTCAAACCCAGCTAGTCGCAGCAGATGGCTGCCCCTCCCTGAGCCTGGTTCCTGTTAAAAGGGAGTTTTTCCTCCCCACTGTCGCCAAAGAGATTGCTCATCTGATTGTTTTTCTCTGATTATTGTAGAGTCTTTACTACAACATAAAACACCTTGAGGCAACTGTTGCTTCTATGAGGGGGGTTGGGTGTCGTATCGTGGAAATGTGGTTTGATCTTGCTGTTTTGTGGGCTTGAGGAAATAGACGGGTTAAAGACTGAACTGTGCTATATGCTGAGCAAGTATACAGATTAGTAGATGTATACATCTGCATGCTGGAAGAATGATGCATTTCCTAGCCTGGCCAGTACCAGGCACCCATTTCTACCCACCAACTTATAGTTCACCCTCCTAGCTTACTCCCCTTAGTCCCCAAACACTTATAGCATGCTGGTCCACTGAGATGGGATGAGATAACTTACATCTGGAGCCACAAGCAGTGTCTCCATTCACTTTCACCTGAGTCACCGAGCTGCCAAGAGGATAAAAAATCCTTGCTTGACTCAGAAGCTATAAAGCTAATACTACTTCACAAAGCCTGCTACACTGGGCCTCTTTCCTTATTCATTGCTCAGTAAGTGCACAGTGGCTCAGTTAACAAGATGCAGAAAGGGAACACTGAAACTGACCAAAACCACAGGATTGCAGAACGTCTGTAAAGTCTTTCCTATCAAAACTGAAATGGAATTCCAAAGTAGCTGAGGGTGACGATAACGTGTTTATTGAACCAAACTGTTTTCGTGTAGGTCGCTTTTCACAGATGGCGCATATGAAAAAAGTTGTGATTTAGGAGAAAGTTCTCCATTATAACTGACACATCCAAGCCTCCCAGAGGAGACATTAGCAGTGCGATTCGCTCTGTGGGGGCCAACAGGCGTGAGAAATGGATGAGCGACAGGGTTTGATGGCGAGTATACACACACACACACACACACGCAAACACACATAAACGCAGTACACATGGTTGAGATTCCTCAGCAGGTTCCCTCCCTCTCTTCACATGTTGCTGGGGGATAAGGAACTCTCTTCCTCCAGCCTGAGGACTTACAGCGGCCACTTTTCACAAAACTTTTCCAATGACTAATTATAGTGTCAGGCTATCTGCACCCATTCCTGCACCCTACTGTTCCAGAAAACTCCCTGTCCTTTGCCTGTAGCGAGGAAAACGTTACTCTTCCTCTATGCAGGAAACAAGTCAAAGACTCACGTCTTCCGTTTTTACTTTATTTTAATGGACGCCTCTGCGGGAGTGGAGCTGGAGCCGACAGCATGAGAAGCACTTCCCATAATGTTCCACAAGGCCCATTGCACTTAAAAAACAATTTACCTGTGTGTTCCCCTCTGAGGGGATGTTATGTGGACAATGCATTACGTCTACATTGCGGAGTAGAAATTTTAGAGAAATGGAACCGTAAACCTAAAAAAGACACATAAAGGTACAGAGCTGAAAAGGAGTGAGTGGGAGAGGTGTGTCTAATGAGTGTATCAAACCGAAACCACCCAAGCACAGTTGAGTATTAAGTCAATTTGGGGTGAGGGAAATGTGACACGGTGTTATTTTTGCTGAGCTCCAATGGGAGCGCCCGAAAGAGGTAAGAGGACAAGCGAAGAAGTTGAGCCAAGAGGACTAAAAGTGTTTGTTGTTTTTCTTCATGTAGAGCCGAGTGGAATCTAACCTCTCTGTGCTGTTGTGTTCTCCGCAATGGTGGAGGTCCACGGCAGAAAGTCACTCAAAAACGAAGTTAAAGGTTCAATCTGCGACTCTCCGCAGCCCGTCTCTACCCCAGTATTTTGTCTCTGGCACTGCACGCTGCGGGACGAAGGGTATCATCTGTGTCAGACTCATAATTCAATTTGTCTGGATGACTGCTTAGCTGCAGCAGTTTGAGTACATGTAAACAGTGTGATACAGGGCAGGGGCGTTCAAATCTAGATGCTGTACTGTGGATCGAACTCCAGCCGATTAGCCCTGCTTCCAATCAGCAGCGTGCTGACCTACTGTTCTCGCAGTGCTCGACACGTTTCACCGACTTCCAGCAACTCATTTATTAACATTATCAGCAATTGCCCAGTTCAGCGCAAGTCCATCGATGCAGACTGGAGGCAGCACGCAGGGTCAAACACAGTGCAACACAGCTGAATCATTCTTCCAGAGTTTACTCCAAGCCAAAAGACTCGGGCTGCTGAATACAGATGTAGCTGTAGTAAAACTCTGCTGCTCAAACTGCTCCAATCTCGAAATGAGCTCGTCAACGACAGCTTTTCAAAGGGACCAGCAGTATAATATAGCACCGTGTAGCTACAACACCGTGGACAACATCATGTACAAGCACTCCAGCTGCCAACCTCACTTTACCTCCTAACTTTAATCACTGTGATATATTAACCACAACCTGTCAGCACCAGAGGTCATTAAATCAGCAAATTAATGCAATAAGCAGTACATATGTCCCAGCTAACAAATGTCACATGACCAACTCTAATGTAAATGCTTTGAGGAGGTACAGTATTCTTATTAGTATGCATTAGTATGCATCTAGGTGCTTCAGTGCAAGTTTATGTGCTCCACGGGGGAACGTGGGGAGTGTTTCTCACTCTAACATGATAGAGAGAAGCATAATTACAGGTGATTTCAACCATCAGTTTTTGACTGTTTTGCCAGAAAAGAGCATATCTGAATGAGAGGGAGACACATTACTTTATTGGCAGTAGCAAGTTAGGTTAGCAAGCTCCTTCCTTTAAGACGGGTGCAATGCAGAGACACAAACATCTGCTAATTAGTGCTGCAGTGATGTACCACAGAAAAGATATATATGTTGTCAGATAAAATACCATTATAAATACTCCAAAAAGTATCAACTCAATACTCAATATGTCTGTGAAGGTTCTCAGTCATCCAGGTCATCGTAAAGAAGTCCAGACGCTTTTCTTTGCAAGCTCCTTTGACAACTCAATACTCAGTTGAGACATCCAGTTCGGTCTATTAGCAGAGGGGAGACCTAGCGGACAGCTATCAGCAGTGTTGGGGAGTAACGGAATACATGTACCGCCGTTACGTATTTAAAATACAAAATATGAGTAACTGTATTTCGTTACAGTTACCGTTTAAAAAGGTGGTATTTAGAATACAGTTACTTTGTTGAAATGAATGGATTACACGGCGGTACTTTCCTGTTTCATATTGTGGCGGGTCAGGACTGTTTGGGTTTTGTTTGACAGCTACGTTCTGTTGTTCCAGGTGGCAGCGTTGCGGTTGCCATGGTTACAGGGTGACGCTCTCTCTCTGCGTGTTTCCTGGGTGAGAGAGGCCTTTTTGTTGTTGTTGTGCTAAGCTAATAGGCAGAATGCTACAGGTATAGCTCTAAAGAATGTAGCATCATAGGCAGTGTAGTCCGTGCTGCAGGGAGAATGGACTGCCATACACGTTATGTGTCTGTGAGCGAGGGAGGGAGAAAAAGGAAAAGTACGAGCTGTCATCGAGCAAAAGCTGGAAGCATGTAAATATAATAATAACCACTGCAGCCAAGAAGAGTGCCTGACCAGCCCAGTTGTAAGTAAGCTATTAAGACTCGACTGTACACCGTGTTCGTGTTTTCCTCCGAAACAATAAGTTCCGTTGGAGCAGCCTTTCAACGCCTCTCTCTGTCTCTCGCAAGCAGAGTTGACCCAGACAACAAAGTAAAGCTAGTTTTCAGCTACAAGCCGGACACAGAACCGTATTAGTCAGAGGTCCCTTTACTACGGTTCGGAGCCGCGGACCTTCAGTAATAGTAATAAATCACACAGCAATAGTACATTCATGTAGTTGTAAAATGCATGATAATATGTTAAGTAATTCAAAGTATTCAGAATACGTTACTCTCATTGAGTAACGTAACGGAATACGTTACAGAATACATTTTGGGGCATGTATTCTGTATTCTGTAATGGAATACATTTTAAAAGTAACCTTCCCAACACTGGCTATCAGCTACAGCCGCCCATATTAGTATGCATGTCAACCAAAAAGAAAAAAAGAGAAAAAAACATACATAGCTCTGTGTAGTCAATATAAAGGGGGCAATATACTATAAAGGCCAAAACATTTCTTTTCATCGAGCTGTAGTAATTGCTGAAGTTGGGCCATTTATCGTGGGAGTCCATGGCGATCAACTCAAGTGACCAGTCTAGGAATTGCAGTTTTTCTCATTAATTAATTAATAGATTTTCAGCCCTGTGGATTGCTGCTTGGATTACACATATCATGTGATAACCATAATACAAGAAAACTGTGTTTGAGGCTTGCTGCAGTCACTTCCCATTCATTTTAAGGCAGAGACATTCAACTGGTTAAGGTTTGGCATGATGACTGATTGGACAAAGCTGGTCTTTCAGGTGGTGGTGATAGTTGGCAAATACAACCATTTGGTACAGGATATCTTAACATTCAAAAATTGAGCCTTCAGGTTTTTCTTTAATAGTTGCAGAAAATGATGTCAGAAACTCCTAGCATCACTTGTGAATCACCTGAAGAAACTGTAAATAAAAAGAAATAAACCGCCTTAACGGAAGTTATATCCAGTTCCCTGTGTAAACTCTGAAGTCACACATACTTCTTTGTCTGGGATCTCAGCCAAACTCTGTGCTGTTTTCTTCTGCTTTTGGCCTTTTCCATACAAATTTCACTGCATCTAAACATTACAAGCTGTTTCCGTCTGTGAAAGCCTACAAATCGGTTCAAGCTGGTAGAAGAAAGTATTCAATTTGTCAACTCTATATATGTTTCAGGAAGTCTTGAGCCATGTACCAAACTTTAAAAAAAAAAAAAACACAGTGAGACCTCAGAGCTCAGTCTGATTAAAATTTCACACATGAAAATCACAAAGTCACCACTGCCCACACACTTCGAGTCACAGGGTGGAAAGATCCCTCATTAAGAAAAGATTGATTTTTGTAAAACCTTTGCCAACAAAACTGGACAACTAAATAATTGTCACTTTTTAGGCGTAGTCTAATAAAACCTCTGAACCACAAAGCCCCCACCCTCCAGCTCCTCTTCCACGCTGCAGTTGTTAAAGGCATGTCTGGACTAGCTACAGCCTGCCCACACATGCCTGGGATGGAGGAATGCTGCAGTAAGGCCATGTGTTCAGACTGACAGTAGTGCAGGAAAATACACAGCTCATTCTTTTATTTAAATGCATAAAAGTACAAAAAGATGAAAAGAGAGAGAAATCCTTTTGCTACAATTCAATGAAGCATCAGCTGGCAGAGTTTGCAAAGTTAGCCTCATCAACACTAGACGCACAAGCAGCTTGTCTTGGTGCATTACTTCCTAATATGAAGTGTATTTACTAGTTCTCCTGTTTACCTCACAGGCATTTTTCTGTTAACTCTAACTTTTTACAGAGAATCAGAGTACTCACGCTTGTGAATACATAGTAATGACATTGTTATGTTACCCTTTTAACTGACTGAAAAGGATAAGACAGTTTTAGATGTGTGTCGTGCTGCATGATTAGGCACCAGCTGCAGAAATATCAAGGGTAGCAGTGTTTCTTATTTGTGACAACAGACAGAGTGTAGCAGAAACCAAGTCTGGTGTTGATTTTTCAGACTAAATATATTGAATTCTGAAAAGGAAAATGATCAATGGCAAATCAAACCAAAGACACCAGAGAAGTGTGCAGAAAGTCTCAGTTCCTCTAACAGCCACTTGAAGCTGAAGAGTCAACCCTCATAGACTCCCAGGTTAAAGTGTTCAACTTTACAACAACTAAAAAATGTTTACAGGCTAGTACAAAAATATTTATTGGCATTTCCGGACAGTTTCCCCCTTCATAACAAGTGTGTGTGGGTGAATGAATAACAAACATACCAAACATAAATTGAAGTTTTCACAGTGCAATTAAATATGAATTCTATGCAATGATGGAAAATTATGCTAATTTGTGGACAGGGCAATGTGAATGGGGCAAATGTGTATGCAATAAAATGGTGCGCTGTCACAAAAGACCAAAAAAGGAAGATTAAAAAGAACAAATATGTATATGTTACTGTAACTTGATTCCAGCTGTTGGTATCCTGTTAACTGTTTGCAAGTAACAAAATGGTTCAAAAACACTAAATGCATTCATGTAAGTAACCTGATAAAAGCTTTGCTTTTATGGGAGTGTTATATTTTCCATTTTCCATGTGAGTCTTAGATATGGTCCGAGTCATTTACCATGAGAAGATGTACATGAGGCTTGGTGCAGATGTTCACATACTTTCCAGTGTTCCTGCTCACACAGACCTGAATATATAATAACTACATTACAAAGGGTCCAACTCTGTGTGCGCCCCCTGCAGCAGAATTAGAACAGAAAGGTGTTGTCTACAGCTGCTGGTAGGCATGTCTACAAAGGAGTGTAATCCCAAGTTTAAACAGCACACACCCTCAGACACGACCTGCCTGTGGAGTTTATGCACTGGCCTGTTTTCAGTCTGTGTCCCCTCTGAATGTTAGAACAGCAGTTTGGACCCATAATGATACACTGCACACATGAGGGTTAAAAAGCAACCTAACTGCTAACACTGGTCCAGGACGGAGTGCAAACCTACTCAAAGTTTGCAGCAGTAATGCAGTACATTACTGGAGCTTTACTGGATAGTAAGATATGCACTACCTACCTTTGGCTCACCCGTGCAGTGAAGTGTATGCTGATTAGAGCACAAATCAAGCAGCAGTGTTTAAGATTTCATGTTGCAGGGCAGATCTGGGGCTGCTTGGCAGGCTCTGTTTTTGCTCTTTGTATGTGCACAACCTATGATCTCAAGCCAGCAAACAACTATGTAACCAGTCACTTCCACCACCTCTTTCCTGCTCTGCAAACAGCTGATTATCAGCAGTCCAGATGCACCTCAGGGACAACGGTGGGATTCAGGGACACAAGGTAGCTGTGGAGGATCCAGCCAAATTGTCAATAACATATAATGTGGGTAATTAAAGGTATTAGTTTCACACAAATGTAGTGGGCCCACCCAGCAACTGGAACTGTGTCAGATGTGATGCACAGGGCCTGTTTTAGTGCCATCAGAAGAAGAATAGTGGGACATATACATCAGGGTACTTTGCCACATTCAATACGTTACAGCATTCCACTTTTACTTGCTCCTTTTGCCATCCAAGAAAACCCTTCAAACTCTGACTAGACTGCGCCATAAAATGTGAAGCGAGGAGGACCACCAACATAGTGAAACCCTTTAGAGGGCTGGGTCGCTGGTAGTTTTTTACCCCAACCTCCCACAGTTAGTGGATATTGCAGAGTTTTACAGTCCGGCCACATTAACCTTGTTGATGTCTGAGGAAATGAGACAAAGTAAAGCACAACTATGGAAATATTGATCCCAGTGGTTTGGTGTAGAGGTCAACACTGAGGTAGACTTTGTGATACTGCTTCTTCCTGGACAGTATTGTAGCTGTTTTTTTATGTCAGACACTGACACATGCTTGGATATCCGAAAAGTAATAATTAAATCAACGAAGAAAAAAACACCACCAAAAACTTTAAGGTTCTTACAAACATCTGCTGGTGATGTGACATTCATGTTTTGTTTTTTTGTCTTGCTGGCTAAAACTAAAACATTAGATAGAGACCACCATATGACCCTGAAGCAAATGACAAGATATGTGACTTTTCCATGCTGCATGTCCTCCTTTTAGACGTGTCATTCAGGGTCATTGTCTTTGGGGACTGTGAGTGGTTTCGGCCACCAAGTCTTCAGTAGTTCTACCCATACATTGCAATTCTCACACCTTATCTGCAACCGGTACAAGTCCCATTCATTTTCTGAAATCTCCATTCATGGTGCAGTCCCATAGGAGGCCTATTATCCATAGAAGCATGCACATTTTCCACATTCAGTGGAAAGCATGTTTGTGCTTCATTCTAGCTGTCTAGGATGCCATGGAGGGCTACTGGGAACATGATTTTCTTTCAAACCTTCAGTTTCAGGCCAATTGCAAAGGATGCCCACACTGTGTTCACCCAGGTGCTTATATTGTTAAGCGCCTTGAGGCGACATTTGTTGTGATTTGGCGCTATATAAATAAAATTAAATTGAATTGAATTGAATTGTGGATGGTGTCACCATCACTGGAAATGATGAATCCAGGATATTTGAACTCTATCATTCTGTTCTTCATGAGTTGTTTATTGGTAGTTATTGCCCTATTGACTTAAAATGTTCACAACACTGTCTCTGAAGTTGTCAGTGACCACGACAACACCATTGTGATTTGATTGATCACCCCTGTAAAACAGCTTGAATTGGTTCGCTGACTTTCCTCACAGCAGCCTATAGTGATGAACTGTAAGTACCATCAGCTACGTAAAAAGCTTTTTATGCTCTTTCAGCTCATTGTTTCACTTCTTATCTTTCTACTAACAAGCCTCTGATAAATCCACTGTACCCTCACTATGCACCACTAAGCAGCAGAGGGGCATGGCCAGTGTTGGGAAGGTTACTTTTAAAATGTATTCCATTACAGATTACAGAATACATGCCCCAAAATGTATTCTGTAACGTATTCCGTTACGTTACTCAATGAGAGTAACGTATTCTGAATACTTTGGATTACTTAACATATTATCATGCTGTTTACAACTACATGAATGTACTATTGCTGTGATTTATTACTGTTACTGAAGGTCCGCGGCTCCGAACCGTAGTAAAGGGACCTCTGACTAATACGGTGGGTTCCGTGTCGGGCTCGTAGCTGAAAACTAGCTTTACTTTGTTGTCTGGGTCAACTTTGCTAGCGAGAGACAGAGAGAGGCGTTGAAAGGCTGCTCCAACGGAACTTATTGTTTTTGGAGGAAAACACGAACACGGTGTACAGTCGAGTCTTAATAGCTTACTTACAACTGGGCTCGTCAGGCACTCTTCTTGGCTGCAGTGGTTATTATTATATTTACATGCTTCCAGCTCCCGTTTTTGCTCGATGACAGCTCGTACTCTTCCTTTTTCTCCCTCCCTCGCTCACAGACACATAACGAGTATGGCAGTCCATTCTCCCTGCAGCACGGACTACACTGCCTATGATGCTACATTCTTTAGAGCTATACCGGTAGCATTCTGCCTATTAGCTTAGCACAACAACAACAAAAAGGCCTCTCTCACCCAGGAAACACACAGAGAGAGAGCGTCACCCTGTAACCATGGCAACCGTAACGCTGCCACCTGGAACAACAGAACGTAGCTGTCAAACAAAACCCAAACAGTCCTGACCCACGACAATATGAAACAGGGAAGTACCGCCGTGTAATCCATTTATTTCAACAAAGTAACTGTATTCTAAATACCACCTTTTTAAACGGTAACTGTAACGGAATACAGTTACTCATATTTTGTATTTTAAATACGTAACGGCGGTACATGTATTCCGTTACTCCCCAACACTGGGCATGGCTAGTTGATATATAGCTGGTAAACAAAGTGAAATACTGAGGTACAGTGGAGACACGAATCTGGAACTCAATGCATATCTTGGGTGGTGAAATAACAGAACCACTACTTTTAAGTCACTATACATTTAGCCAGGACCACTCTAGTCAATTGGAGACTAGTATTTCCATCTACAGTAATTGTTTTCTTTTGATAGCATGGCTCTGCTCAAGGACCTCCCTGCCCTGCAACAAGCATATATGAAAAGAATAAGGCTGTGAGAGCAACAGTAAGACCTGAATATATAACACAGAACACGTCAGTAACATGAGTAATTGATTAAGTCAGATACAGAGCATTGAGTTGGGGTGAAGGTGGACTGCAAAGTGGCTTGCAGAAGCGAAGCAATTTTATAGAGGCTAAAGCAGTTGTACTAATGTTGTGTCAAAAAAAATGTAATTCATTATTTTTAAAATTCAATAAAATTAATTTCAAGCAGTAAAAGACGCAAATTAAAACAATCCAAAAGAAATTGTTACTGATAAGTCAGGAGATTGCTGCTTAGGACATCAGTGTTCCGGTACTCCTTGGTACTTTTTTCAGGGATCTTCCTAAACTCACACTAAAGTTGTTTCTTTCTCCCATGACTCTTCTTTCCCCTCCCCATCTTTATCTCACATCCAGATGTCAGTGCCATTTCTTGATTTCTAGGCAAACTGTGATTTCTGCTGCATCTCTGCTGCCTCTGGACAGTGTCTCTGGTGGGAGTCAAGCCCCATCCTGTCTCTGTGGGAACCCAGCAATTGGCGATCCGCATTCCAGGAGATAACTTCATGGGAAAACCGATAACAGGTCTTTGTGATACAACTCCAAAACAAGTGTGATAACATATTGTAAATACAAGACTTCAAGACAGCTTGATTCCATCAACATGCATTTTTTTTACACTGACAGCCTCTCTGAAGAGGTACAGTAACCCAGGCATCCATCATAATTACAGCGCAAGCTTTTAAGTTTACACCCACGTGCTGATTGTTTATAGAGCAAAGGCATTCCATTTGTCATGTCGGTTTAATAGGCTAGCATGTAGGTCGGAGAAGGCAGCGTGTTGTTTTTTGGCTGATGCAGTAATCGCCTTTCTTGGAATACACTTCCAAACATTACTCATACGCAGACTGACTTCAGGAGTTCACAATAAGTGCTGAGGCCAAGTTGGCAACAATTTGGTAAGGAAAAAAAAGTATTTCCGTAAACAGCTTACCAGTCCCCAAAAAGCCAATGGGTGGGCGGGGGCTGGATCATCCGCAGCTCCACTAAATTATGAAATGAAGGGAGTTTGTTGTCCCCGAGGTGGAGAGGAAATTGCACTAATAAACTGCTCTGGGACAACCAGAGCCGAGTCATGCCTCAAATGCAGCATGCTGGAGTAAACAGTAAAGTGCATCTCAGGGTAGCAATCTGAGGTGCAGTGTTTGGTCTAGCTGTAGCGCGAGCTTGAGTGTGTGTCTGTCTAACAAGCAGTCAGGGAGTCTGTCATCTGAATGGGGCTCTGTCTCGCTTCTCTGGGGGTTGAATGAAAGTCAGATATAAGTGAAGGTAGAGGTTGGGGGTTAATCTCCTAGGGCCAGGTGGTCACTTTTACGGGTCAAGGCTCAGAGTCTCTCCAGGCCTCGGGGGTGGTGGTGGTGGTGAGGAAGGACTCAGAGGGATCAGGGTCAATGGTTTGCATGCTTGTGCAATGCTGCACTTTAATCTGGGCATTAAAAAAAACAAACAAACAAGAGCTCAAGAGAGAAATCCTTTTTCAATGTATTTTGTGCACTACAGATTTTAGGCAGAATCCTCCCCAGGGCAGATAAGAGAAAAAAGCTTAAATGGCAGCAGACTATACCTCCAAATTAAACCTGCCATCAGAGAGTTACATGTAGGAAACTAAATGCAGAGAGTGACATGGAAGGATATCATTAAGATGTGATTACACAGAGAAGGTATGGCAACCCCACACCGCCCCTGCAAACACACAGCAACCCCAGCCTCCACACACACACACACACACAACAGCCTCCACCATTGGTCTGAATCTACACATTGCTCACACATGCTTCTGGTTCCTGGCAGCCCGCCACTCGCCTCTCTCTCTTTCCCTAGCACAGGAAGCCCAGCAGGCAGGCCAGAGGAGAAGCCTGGCGAGTGCCTGCCGAGGCAGTCAGAGAGCACGGATCAGCAGAGCCAGTCTGGACAAAACCAGGGAAGTAACTCTGGCCTCCAAAAAACAACAATGTTTGCACTGCATCAGTCACAGAAGCTTCTGGGCCAGACTGTGAACAGTTGCCACATAACAAGATGAATTGTAGGGTCCAGTGAGGCGGAGTGCACGAAGACAAAAGTTCAGATTTGGGGAATGTTAGTTTTAGAAGTGGATGGAAATATTTGAGTGTTTAAAAGTCCCTTATTCCCCAAACCCCATGGTTCCACTAAATCCAGTTACTTCTCCTCTGTCTGCTTGACCCATGCAATCTATCAATTTGTTCATTCAGTAACATACAAATGAAGCCTTCAGTTTTAAACCTGAGCAAACTAACAATTCTTCTTTTAAGGCAGAATAGGCTCACAAGGATTTGCAATTCAGACCAAGTCAGGTTTACTTATGGTATCTGAGCATTAAACTGTTGAAGGAAAGTAAGAAAAATACAATAACAAACAAGTTGTGACACATCTTAAAGCAGAATGCAATGATTTAAAAAGTTCACAACAACAATTGTTTCAAGGCACTTCACACTGTAAAGTGAGGAGTCCTAACAGAGTCTGAGAACCCCTCAGATATGATCACCGATCAATGACCTTTTAATGGGAAGAAACCTCTGGCAGAACCAGAATCAGGGAGGGGCGGCCATCTGCCTCGACGTGTTTAGGGGTGAGAAGAAAGAGAAGCAAAAAAGGAAACCATAGGAATACAGGACAGGACACACACTGTGGGAGAGAGAAGACAAAATTTAATGATGTGTGGCAGTGGTGTATAAACACATGGGGAGTGAAAAGATGTGAGTGCAGAAGAAATACTAATAGTGCATCATAGGAAGTCTGTCAGCAGGCTGAGCCTACAGCAAAAGTAAGGAATGCCTCGGGGCCACCTGATTGAGCTTCAACTGAAAGCTTTATCAAAAAAAGAAAAGCCCGAGCCTAATCGTCTCTCTCTGCTTTTAGCAGCCTAATCTTAAAAGTAGACAGGGTATCAGTCCCAAATCCAAACTGGGAGCTGGTTCCACAGCAGAGGCCTCTGCCTCCCATTCTACTTTTAGAAACTCTAAGGACCACAAAAAACCCACAGCCTGAAAGCAAAGTGCTCTATTAGAGTAATATGCTGCAAGATATTTAAAATACTGTATGATGAGGATGATTATTTAGGAATTTGTATGTGAGAAGAAGGATTTTAAATCGAATTTAAGAGGAGGCCCAACGTAAGGTAAATATGACCTTGTTTCCTAGTTCCTCTCCTAGTTCCTTGTTTCCTAGGCATCAATTCAATTTCCAGCTGCAGCATGCTCTAAAAGTGTCACAACCTGCCAAAGACCAAATAATAGTAAAAAATAAATAAATTAAAAACTAGCACATCAACTTAGTGAAACATTCAGCATCTTAAAATCCAGATGTTTCCCTCAGGAGTTGGTCACAATCAAGACAGATTCAATAGATTATGAAAAATAAAGAATGAGCACTGAATTTATCAGAAAATATAAAGCAATAATATTGCATAAGATGTGTGTGACAGAACATTAGGCATTCAGGAGTAGACACAGGGTCCTACAACTAGAATAAGATGAGGAGTGGAGGGACGATCCAATGACAATCCTACATAACATGCATTTTTAATGCTGGGAGCAGATCACATTAAAAACTTATGCTCAAGATGAAGCTTTATAACGTCTTTAAAAATGTACGTCAGCAAGGTGCCCCACTCCGCCCCCTTCCCATCCAATAAAGCTATTTCAGTCTAAAAGTAGGCCATAGTTGCTATAGCTTGACTTGCTTGACTTGCTTTTAATGCAGTCTTAAACTAATGTTAAACTAATCTTACACTAATGTATACTTACATAGTTTTCAGGCATCTGTATTAACTGATGGTCCCACTTTGGAACCAGCTCAACCCTAATCAATTGGAATTGACTCTTACAGCAGTACTGCATTTTGTATGTATGCATGTAGATGTTGAAACCAACACCACTGACATTGCATTTTATTTACTAGCAAACCCCTGCCCATAGCATGAGTCATAGGAAACACAGAAATTGATTGATTGTGAGTAAACTCAATTGGGTTCTCTTAAAATGTAAATTGGGCCATCCACTGCTTTAATCACTGTGGCTCTTTTGAACTATTATAATTCATTATTCCCAAGTTGTTCCAAAAGTTCCTTTAAAATACTTTAATTAGTCCAAAATGTCACAGTGAGAGTACTGTTAGGGACTAGAAAGAGAGAGCAGATTTCTCCCACATTAGCTTTGCTAGAATGGGAGACAGAACCATCAGCTTTTAGGCCACCTTACGTGGAACCAGCTCACACAGTTTGGTTTTAAGAGAGAAGACACAGTCTCTACTTTTAAGACTAGGCTTAAAACTTCTGTTTGATAAAACTTATAGTTAGAACCAAACCTTAGTTATGCTCCAATAGGCCTCCTGGAGGCTTCCAAAGGTGCAATGACGGTTTCTTCTTTTCCACAGTGTGTCTTTTATCCTGTCTTTGTCCCTTTACCACAAAGGGACAAAGACAGGATAAATGACTGTGGCAAATGACTGTCCCTTCCCTGAGCCTGGTTCAGTAGGAGGTTTCTTCCTGTTAAAAGGGATTTTTTTCCTTCCTACTGTCACCAAACGGTTGCTCCTGATTGTTGGGGGTTTCTCTGTAAGGTTGTAAGGTCTTCCAACTGCAATTTACCGTAGTTTGAAAACCCTACTACAACTGTTGCCTCAGGTGCCTTGAACTGAAAGCTGTTTCGATTTGGCACTAAATTAAACTGACTGAAACTGACAGGGATAATATACCGAACGGGTGCAGTTCAGTGCAAATGACCTATTAGCATTGTTTGGATGTTCTTGTTCTACCTATAAAATTTAAGTACACAATTAAACTTTCTCCTCATCAAGAACAGAAAAAGAGCAGGTTTCACACCCACTACCCATCACACAAACATCCCCCATCCACTTCTCCTCCAGTGATGTCTAAAGCGGTTAATTATATTGACTGTTGAAGAGGGAGATGGCAGTGTCACCTCCATGTTTCTGAGTTCAGGGAGAGGACACAGACTCTCTATGAGCTGCTAGCTGACCCAGACAACCCGTTGTACCGCTGCTCACCTCTCCTTCCTGCAAACAATATATCCGAAGTCTATTTCTTGACTCATCGAGTTTGTAACTGTTTTCCCATTTCCCTGTCTTTCTCACTAACTCTCTCACAGTTTTTTTCTTTTCTTTTTGTAGATATCCTCAATTGACAGAAAAGAGATGGCCAGTTCTTCCTCTGTTTTCCTCCTACTCCAGCGCACACCCTTTGCTTTCATTTGAAGCACAGGGTGGAAAGCAGGAGTTGGCTAGACTTTATGGGTGGGTTTCATGTAACTGAAACTGGTGCAAAGGGCTCAGAGTTGCACTCATTTCAGTTCTGCTAATAGCTCATTGCAGCGTAGTCATGCATTTTCCCTGATACAGATGACAGAAAAACATGACTGACTTCCAAAGTTTTGCTGGACCCTGAGGATCCCATTCCTGTTTGTAATATATATATAAAAGCCAGAAAAGTGTTTTTTATAGATCTGAAATATTTTAGAGCTTTTCCAAGATTATAACCTGGACAAATGGAAACTAGACCAAGGCCTCAGCATAGCCTCTACTTCATATGATACTGATTTGCACAGAGTGAATGCTCTTTTTAGCGGTGCAGCTGGCTTTGTGCCATTAACTGAGAGAGACAAGAAGAAGAAGCTGGTCATTACATTCAATATCAATTAGTGCTTGAAAAGGAGGTTTTCAGATTTTGTGTGCGAGAGAAAAAGAAGCTCTGAAGTCACTTTGGAATAAAGTCTTTTCTGAACATCAGTGTGGTTATTATTCAGGAGAATGGGGATTTTTCTTCCTCTCCTCCCTATTGCAGCACTGAGAATAGGAGACTTGAATGTGTGCTCCCAGTTTTCAAAGTATCAAAGCGTTAGCATAATTACTATTTCAAGTAGAAGAGACCCAACTGTTTCCCCCACTCCTCTCCACAATTTCTCGCGGAAAACTTCAAAGGCCTTTCGTCAGGATTCTTTTTATAACCCAGTTTTTCCTTTTCCAGTTAGACAAAAGGAGCAGACACCAAACCGAGGATGTGAGTACAAAAACAGGCCAGGCGGTCAATCGCCGAGCCACAGATCTAACATCCGTCAGATCCATCACACAGGCCCTGATTGGGTTACTCAGACCCCACAAATTCCCCCCGAGGAGGCCAAGTGAGACGGAAGAGGAGACGATTTAAAAATGTTGTCTTTTCCGTCTTTTATGTAACGGCGGTCACTCCTCTGTCGGGAGGGTTGGGAAGCGTATTAAAAGCCATGAATCAGTTCAGATTCAGTCCATCATGTGAAGGGTAACATTTTCTGAACGAGCGAGTTGAGAAAGTGAGATAGCGAGTTGGGGTCAACGGGGCCAAGATAAATGTTCTTCCTCCCATCTTCTCTCAATTCATTCTCGGAGCACGTGGACTTTATGTGCCAAGGACAGCAGCGTTTATCCCCCTGTCACCTCCCACCCCCTAATCGTTATTTCTCCATCCTGCCTCTCTCGCTGGCACTGCCCGGTAAACACACGCCCGAGCAAACAGAAGCAAGTGTTACCTTCGATTTCTCTCACGGACAGCCATCGCCCCCTTCTCCAATCCGATAATAAACCCCACTCCTCCTTTTGCTTAATTGTTTCTGGGCTCATGTCAGAGGCAAGAGTGGAAAATTCCACAGCGGTAAGATAACTTCACTCCTGAGCTGCGTCATTCCAAATTAAAGGCATGTGTGGAATTTCGTGCCAGAGCCCTGGGAAAGAAGTAGATGATCGAAGCAGAGGGTGAAGATGTCACAGCGAATAAAGGAGAAGGAGTGACAAAAAGAAGCAGTTCACCGCCACTTGTCCCTGCGCTCCTGCTTTCCCTCCCTGACTCCTCTCTCACCTCGCCTTCCACCGCTTTCAATCCCCCGGCAAGTTCCTGGAGAATAAAGGCATTATAGAGTCTCAAACCCAACTGCACATGCCCCAAATGCCTATTTAATCAAAAGAAAATAAACGCAGCCAAACGCACACACTGGTGTCTGCATAAGTTAACCTGCCTCGCCAGTCGAAAAATTAAAACCTGCTGTTGGCGTGTGGAGGTTTCTGGCTCGTGTCTCTTTACCCTTACGTCTGCTACCTAAACACAGCAGAGGAAGGCACGCCCTGCTCCGACTTCAACTTTGAGAAAAATGGAACCAAAAGTAAATATCTCCTTCGAATCGCATTTTTAGCATTTAAAATTTAGATTGTGTTACATAATGCTGCCTTGTTTCGCTTTTATGCATTAAGATATTGAAATGTGATTTTAAAAAAATCATATTTTTTGGCTGCCTAAAATATGCTAAATGTTTCTCAGCACACTTCAGCTTCCCAGCACAAACTGATTTTCCAAAGATTCCTGACTGCTAAATTTGTACAAACCCTCCATCTCTGGCAACAATGACTTCTGGGGCGTTCTTTGAACCACAGTGTGCCTCTTGATCCAGAGTTTTTGGGGCTAAATTTTTGTGGAGAACAGCCTCCATCGAGGAAAAAAGCATTAACATCATGCTGCTCTCTGCCCATATGGCTTCTTCTTCTACTTTGCATTATCCCAGACAGGGCTATCATTTTACCAAAATGAATCCCTTTAGAGGAAGGGTCTGTCTCTTGCGGGCCCCTAGTCAAACTCAAGTCCCTCCTCTTACTTCTTTTCCAAGCCTGTCTCTCCTTTTTTTTTTTCCAGCCACAGTAAACTCATAATGAACTTTCTTCATACAAATGGGAAGATGTGTCTTCATTTAAAAGACTACTGGGTCAGAAAGTATAACATTAGATATGCAAACTGTAAACATCATTATGCTTAAGACTGAAATGACAAATTATAGGAGCTTGACCCTTTGTTGCAGCCTATTGACATTGCTATAGGGCAGGATACAAGAGCAAATCATGCATAATCTTGATCACTGCTAATAAACCGAGACATGAAAGTATATTGACTTTATTGCAATTTTTAAGCGTTTAGAGTTATTACTCTTATTGCAATAAAGTCAATGATTATGTCGTAGTAATGAATCACTCCATGTTTTAGGTGCCTCAGTGTAATAACACTGAGGCACCTAAAACATGGAGTGATTCATTACTACGACATAATCATTAAACAGCAATGAGCCTACGCAACACATTTTAAAACTGGTCGTTATTGCGTGGCATCTTTCCCTAAAGACACTTAAAATGTTCAAAATTGTAAAAAAGAAAAAAGAAAAAAGAAAGAAAGAAAAGAAATGCAGTAAGGCTGCAGAGTGTTACACTGCAGGGCCGCACTGTAGGTTGTAGTTTCTCAAGGGATGCTCATCAGTATTTTGTTACAGAAAGCCAAAGACAATAAAATAAAAATGACAAGACTGATGAAAGTTTGCGTTCACGCTTCTGCATGGGACTGTTTAAAGTGCAGCTTATAGGTAGTTTTTGATACTTAGTTCTGATTAGAGATGGCACGATACCACTTTTTTATGTCCGATACTGATACCGATATCATAAATTTGGATATCTGCCGATACCGATATGAATCCGATATAGTGTGTTTTTTAATCAATAAAACGTTTTTTTTTAATATCTTGCTGCATTTTGTATAAGTTTATACTCAAGTTTAAATAAATAACAACACTAAAGCTATTCTGTTATACCTGTATGTAAAAAATACACTGCGCCCAAAATATTTCATAGTTCAGCAATACTGATCAATCTAATAAACGTAAACCTACTCCATCCTCCCTATTCTGGTATTTTAAAGAGTACTTAGCAGAAATATTAAGCAACCTAATTAATAGGGTTGCAAACTCCCAGCAAAAAAAAAATAGGGAACCACCCTCCACCTCATGATTCTTAATCGATGTAATCAAATTTAATTTGATGCAGGGGGAAAAATGCACAGAAAGAAATTATTTTTCAAGAATAATTAAATAGATTCAACATCTTTCTTCAACAGAATTGCAGACTGCACAGATGGTATCTTCCCAAAGGAAAAAGTACTAGCTTACTAGGGTATATTAGACTTAACAGTTACTATATACAGTAATGGACTTCTATATATTTTACATCAGATTAAAACTTTGGGTGTAAGATTCAGATAATTATTTATTAAAAGCTAGACATTTTAAATGAGAATAAGAAAGAAAAGTATGTATTTGTGCCCCCTTTTCCCTGTTCATGCCCTATCGGCCCCCCTGGCTAAACTTTGCTAGATCGATCTAGCAAAGATAGACACAATTTCGGGCTCCCACATTTTGTCCGAAACTTTACATTAACAAGTTTGTTTGTTTTTTACTGTTATTCAAATGCAACCGTGGAAATAACGAACAGAACAAAAGTCATTCATTCTTACCTTATATTAATCGTGGTGCAGGCCAGTGCAGTGCATGAACTGATGCCTTCTCCGGTCAATTCCGCTGAGAGTAAATCTAATGTCCCGCTCTACTGTACAAGACGTGGTTACCTGAAGGGATGTACCACTGTGAGAGGGGGGGCTATGGAATAGTCCAAGTGGTAGCAGCTTTAATTTCCCGCGAAACCATAAATCAATGGTTTTTCAACGTGATTGTTGTCACCTTGTCAACTATAAATAGATCAACAATCAACGATGACAGAACAACAGTGAATCAATGTTATTTCAATGTCAGTGTCAGGTTTCATCAGTATTTCAATGTTGTTTCAACATTGGTTTTGTGTTGACATTTCAAGCATGACGATTCTGATGGTTCAGATGGAAAATCAACATCTGTTCAATGTCTCCTTGCTATCTGGGTCCGCCCCTGCACAGTTACCAGCCGTCAGTTACGTAGAAAAAGATCCTGGTGTAGAAAGTAATTTTAAATAAATTTTAACAACAGCTTATCAAGCTTAATAGTGCTGCTGTTGTTCAGCCGCTGGTTTCCTCTTTCTGGTGAGAAGTGGGCCAAAAACTAAGAAGAGAGACGGACTCGCTACAGTAAAGCCGATCAGCTGATCATTAAGCAGTTTCACGATTGAAGTAGCAGCAGGAGAGAGAGAGAGAGAGAGAGAGGCAGTCGCTCCATATATCGGTTGTTAAGCTTAAGGTGGGAATGCTTTACAGACATTCAGAGATGAACTTACACACTTGCTTTACTTCTCTCTGGGAAAACTTCCTCTGAGATGAAATGCTGGATTGGTAGCGAGGCTACAAATACACACAGCCGCTCTATCAGGTGATGCATACTGCTGCCACGTGCTACGGTTATGAGCCGGGTTACACCGTGTAGCAAGTTTTGTGAGGTGCTTTTTTGATATTTAATGGATCGGATTACATTTTTTATTTCTCGCTGATATCCGATCCAGTAATTTGGGTCAGTATCGGACCGATACCGATACGTAATATTGGATCGGTCCATCTCTAGTTCTGATTGGAATGGATATCAATAGATGTGCACAGAAATATCACCAAATCTGTGTGTTAATGTGCGCCCCTCCCCCTGCACACAAAATATCTGTAACGGAACTTTTTTTTCTATCAAATTTGACAGAATTTACTGTCATTTTTAAACACATGAAATACCAATAAAATTAGAAAAGTCGACTGCGAATTAACATGTCAAATGTATGTCTGCATTATTGTAGGGTCTACCTTACAATATAAAGAGCCTCAAGGTGACCATCGTTGTGATTTGGCACTGTATAAATAAAACTGAATTGAATTGAAATGTAAAATAAAACCTCAGAAAGCCAGGCCGTCATCAAACTTGGAACATTTACAGCTGAGAATTTAGTAAAGATTTATTTACCAATTATTTGGGACGATTAGAAACGCAACAGGAATGTATAACTTAAAAAAATAAAGATGGAATGCCAAAGGCCCATCCTGCATGAGTTAATATTGATATATAATGTTAACTGTTCAAAATATTTTTTCTGTTATTTGTAAAGTTTTCTCTACCTCATACGTAGGCTTGTGATGGGTAGGCACTCCTAAATGTGATTTTGAGCAGTGTTCAACATTTAGCTCTGTTCTCAGTCTGTTTCCTAGAATACTTTAAGACTTTAAGAAGTCTGACCCTGTGGAAAAAACAATATTCCATCTGCTCTGTGATATAAAGGATTTTCAGCCCATTTCTGTACTTTTGAATATATTGCAAAGCAATTGATTGTAGGTGAAATTAAGCAGAACTTTGGATTAGGAACAGATACGGCTTTGAGAAATGGGTTAAAAAATCCTTTTCATCACAAAGCCTGCAGACTATTTTATTATCCAGATGGCAGAGAAGGCTTGAGATATCTGGAAATAAGTGTTGACTAAGTTTTAATATGTAACATATTCCAAGAAAGCGCGTGTTTAACCCTGCTATCATCAAGGCTTTTCATTCTGTCCAAAAAGGATTCAAGATACAAGTTCATAAGCTGCCTAAGGCCGACACTTTTTCCCCTCAGAGTCTTCTTTAATTTATTTCCAACTAAGTGTGAGTTCTTATCTGGTCCTGTCCTCTGGATTCTTACTAATCTTTAAATGTTTTAATTTACCGTCTCGGATCAAGAACCTTTGATTTTCCATATCAGGCCCTTAATTTCATGTCACAGAGGAAGTTCTTAGCTACCAAAATACCGTTGATCAAATAGGATAATTCTAATCAAACATGATAGGCCTGATCATCTTATTGTACTTCTCTAAACTTGCTGAATAACAGAGAGCTTAATAACTTCACACTGTTCTGCGAAAACAAATTAGAAAAATGAGAACTGTTTGCTTTTTTTGTTTTGTTTTGTTTTGTTTTGTTTTGTTTTGTTTTTAACAAAAAACAAAACAAGACTTCATCTCATCCTCAAATTCCCTCCATGTGGCGTTCTCCAGGATTCACTTCTTGTACTATTTTATTCTTTATTCATATACTCCCTGTTGGTCAGATGACCAGTGGGTAAAATACATATTTCCTCCATTTACCTGGCTTATCTTTCTCATATTAAATGTTGTGTATTGTACATTTTTGGCTTATTGAGTCCAAATTTTAGATCTTTTTATTCAGATACCCAAACATGAGTCAACGCTTGGACAAAAGTCTTAATAACCTGTGCTACAGTGTCAGCTTTATGTTGGCATACAAATCACCAGCGTGGTACGTGATGCTTTCTCCAGCTCAGGAAATCAAAAAACCTTAAAATGTGTCAAAAAATTAAAGTGTGCCTGTAAAAGGCCTCTGGAGAACTTGGCTTAGCCTAAAGGACATCTCCTTCCAGCTTGTTCAAAACTATAATACATGAGTTAATACTTTGTGTAGGATTTGAGTCTAATTTTGCTAAATAGCAGTAGGATCAACACCTCTAGATCAGTCCACTGATCCAAACAGGGACATTAGGAAATTACATTTCTGATTATTAACTGATTATAAAGATTGTGTGGTCTGCAAAATGTTTATCGTAATGGTTCTTTAATGCATTAACATCAGCGTTATCTGGTTGTTGACCTTCTGCCTGACAAAACTATTATTAGCATCCATCCCTCCATCCATCCCTGGCCACAGTCCACTAAAGGAATCAAAATTAAACAAAATACATCAAAACAAAGTGGACAGATTAAACAAAGCATAGGTCAATCATTCTGGTCAGCCAGTTAGCCAGCCAGACTATCACCCAATCAGCCAGCCAGTCTCCCATGTCAGTGGGCTGTTACAGATGCTCACTAATGAGCTGGGAGTCTGTGATCCAGTGGGCCTTACTGCATTCCACTAGCTCTAATAAGACCTTGTCCTGCTTTGAGAGCTGATAGCGGCTTTATTAACCACACCATGAACCTGCACAGGAAGCCGATGGGGGGTTTTATTTGGATTTTATTACGCAATAGGAACTAGGGCCAGTTTAATTGGAGCCAACGAGGAAAGTGGGAGGAGGGGGAGAGGAGAGGCAGCAGTCCGTGTTTCATCTCTGCCTTTTTCCGCTGTTGCTCCTGATTTTGAGGAAATCAGAGGTGGAGGCGAATGGAGAGATGAATAAAAATATGCCGCAAAAATAGGATAATACTCCCGAGGATGACTTTCTGTTTGTTCCGTTTCTCTCATTCCTGCACAGCAAACCTCAATCTTGCTGTGCCGACGGCAGACATCACGAGCTGTTTCAAGCAAAAAGACTTGATGTGTGACACAAGCGGGCTCCTGTGGTACTTTTCAGATGTTTTAGGAATTTGGGTTGATTCTAAGTATGGATACCGCCAAAGTTAGTCAGGGCCTATATTTATCCAACCTCTTGGAGTAGACTTTTCATCACCTCAGAGTGCAAGAGGTGATACAAGATCTGCAGTTCTAATTTTAGCAGCAGAGATAAATGTGAGGCGAAGGCTCTGTATCCAGATGCTAGCATTGATGCTGCGATGACAAAGATACAGTATTATTGTCCTAGTTTTGTACTCTCTCAGAATAAAAGATTGATTTCTGTCTCTTGATGCACACTGAACACATCTGGATAGGTTCATGTGACACTGTGGGGGTGTGACTTAATTCTGGGTCCCATGGACAATCCATAGACACAATACTGGTCTATGTGTAGCTGCCAGCAGAGCCACTCGGAGCTAAAGCTGAAATACAAAGCTGTCTTTGTGGCTTTCGCCCTCACATATTGTCCTGAACTGAGCCCACCGAGTTAAGTGCTTGTTTCCGTCTTTTTCTCGGAGCTTCTCCACCTTCCAGGGGAAATACTCTGATTTACAAAGTCACAATGTAGCAATTAGTCAAAATGTGATTAAGAACAGAAACTGATTTGGAATGCTGTATAAATATACAATTTCAATGAAATTACAAATCAGCAAAATACAGTGAAGCTAACGTAAGAGAGCATTTTGGATGGAATTATCTGACAAATATTAAGATTTGTGTGTTCAACAAGTTTGTGCTTCAGTTTTGCTGAGTACAAATCTCTGGCTCTTCCACAGTGTGGCTTCTGTTTTGTCTCTCTCCCCTCTCCTCCCACTGGTCACGGCACATGGATGCCTGTCCCCAAAGCAAGTTCTGCCAGAGGTTTCTTCCTGTGAAAAGGGAGTTTTTCCTTCCCACTGTCACCAAAGTGCGTGCTCATAGGGGGTCGTCTGATTGTTGGGGTTTCTCTGTATTATTGTAGGGTCTTTACCTTACAATACTGACACCTTTGAGGTGACTGTTGTTGTGATTTGGCGCTATATAAATAAAATAATAACTATTCATAACTAGCAGATATCTGTGTCAGTTTGTCCAACTATTGCTTCCTAGTATTAGCTGATACTCCAACTTAACATAACACTCCACCCGCTTGTCCAAATATGGTATCTTCTGCCAACATCCCAAATTGATAGCCAGAACAATAACATTGAAGCTTAAAGATTCAGAATCCAAAAACCAAGGTGAAAGGTTAGAGTTGGAATTTTGTTTTTGCTCAGGTTTTAAGTTAAAAAAAAAACAGTGTGCTTGCTTTCCTATTTAATCCCCTATTTTCTGTACTTGAAATCTTTAAGTGTTTTTCAAAGAGACCACAAAATCCAAATTTTTCAGTACATTTTGTAGCTTTATAAACCACAAACGGGGATTTTCTTAGCATAAATAAAGATATGTGCAAAGTTAAATGTAAGTTTTTAAGCTTTCTGAAGATAAGATTGCATGGACCTCCAAACATGAATGGGAAAGCAACCTTAAAACGTCAAATGTAGCCTTAAATAGTCATTAGGTTCCGTGTGGCATCCGCATGGTTATCCGTCCTCTAATACCGGGGCCCTTCCCTACTCACAGCTCCTACCAGCAGCCTGATGGTGAGTTTGAACAAGCCTTTCTCTGTGGGGTGCTGGGACAAGGCTTGTTTTTAGTCTGTCTCATTTCATTTCCGTCGCTTTTTCTTAAGCACAGATCTCCAATTTGTTCTTACTGAAATACAGTGAGGCAGAAAGAAAAAAAACACACTCCAGTATTTCAAGAATTTACTAGCCACCTACCAGGGACATCTGAAGTTAATTGTGCATGAAGGAGTAGAATTTTAAAATGTTTTCCATAGAAGTGAGACATGCAGAAGCCTCGTGGTCTGTGCTGCCAGAGTAATACCGCTTAAGGAAAACAATCTTTTTACAGTGAGAATGAATGAAATACAAGACTTTGATTGGAAAAACAATCGAAGAAAGAGGAGCCCCCAGTTTGAGATTATAAAAACAGAGCTGCTGAATTGTGTCTTTATGATTTCCTGGAATGAATGCCATTATGTCTGAAGGTCTCAAATCCAGAGGAACCAAAAAAGGTTGAGAGTTTGACATGAAAAGCTTTTTAAGGGTTATAATATGCTGTCTATTTAGGATTGTACATACAGATTTCTTTGTGTTCAGATTATTAAATTGTACTTTTGTGAATACACCCATTTGCTTCCAGATTTTTTTCCCCTTACCTCCCTAAAAGGTAGCAGCAGCTTTGTTCCAAAGCTGAAAGCAAATATTCCAAGAACAATACTGCTGCCCGGAAGTTAAGCCCAACCAATTTGTCTCTACATCTGTCACACAATCTGTTACTTACATCTAATGTTGCACCAAACAGCTAGCCTCAAGTAATAAGCAGTATCAATCTTGTGCTTTTATGTGATTTTGTGCAGCTCCCTTTGGAGCCACGAGTATATAACTGTGTTCACACATATGCAACAGTCCTCCCAGCACCTGTAAACAGACTTTGATGTGTAAAATACGTTGCATTCCCCTTTATTGTTGATGCTGAGCATAGCTAAGCTGCTTCCATATTTTTTAAAAGCCCAAAAACAAAGCTATTAAAAAGACGTGTGATTATTAGGCTATAAAGAATCACAAGCCTTAAGCTGATCATGTTTCTTGAACTGATGCTGCAAATCGTAAAAGTGAAACTTATATAGTTTTGTTCTACAGCCTCATACTCGTAAGCTTTATAGACTGCTATTTAGATACTGCCATTGCTCTCAGAGTAAACCATGAACTTGAACTTGTGACTGTATCTGTATGGAGTGTGTATCTATTCAGCCAGGTTTGACCAGTGAAACGGAGCCAAGGCCGAAGTGAACATGCCGGCCCTCCGATAAGGCCCTCGCTGGCTGTGGTACAGACTGTAGATTAAGCTCTTATAGGAAAGGAGGAGAAATGTGGCTCATGAGGACAAAGCAGGGGGGGGCTCTGTGATCACAGTAGCGGTCCAACATTATTATCTCCACAACCCCACCACTGTACTCTCAGTCCCATCTCCACTCCCACTATCTTTGGAGCTGTGTCTTTACCCTCCTCTGGGGGCCACCCATAGCTGGCCAAACTATCTGGACAGAGTCCCGATGTTCAGTTCAGAGGAAATATCCCACACCAGGCTCTGCTGATGTGAAGGCCCAGCATATTAATATATTTAAATTAAAACTGACAATTTATTTCAATTTGTTTGTTTTTATTCAAACCACTAATAATTATTTCTTACAAGCTGTAGGCTAGTGATTGTAGAGACTTCAATATGGGTGTAAAGGATGTTAAACCTAGACTGATGATGTTGATAATTAAGACATAATCACAAAAAAAAATTAAATTGTTAAACTAGCAATTCCCTGTTTTCTTTATAACTACAATAATATAGGGGACAAAAACAGCTATTACACATTGTTGCCACTCTTGGTAAATCTAAGAGCTACACGCCAGAGCAACACCACCCAGGTGTTTTATTCTGTATGCAGCAGCTCAACTGAACATGAAAAACCTAAGGAAATATGACAGCCAAGTATTCCCATCACATCCAAGTCACTGACCTTGCTCGTCTACAGTTGAGGCATATCTGCAAGCCACTTTGCAACCCACCTCCATGCTTCTGAGTATAAAATACTGCAGCTCAGTATTTTGAATGCTGCAGGAAAAACTAAAGTATATACCTCTAAATACAATTCTGTATTTAGTAACTTCTGCTCGAGCTTTTTCCTGACACAAGAGCAAACATCATGTGATAAGCTCTGGGAACTTCACTGATCACATGTATTTTATGTGGCATCTCACACGCATTCTCCAGTCATGGGGCAAAGGCACCCAGGAGAGCCTAGTGGGTTGTGTTTCCATGGATGCCCGCCTATGTCCTGTTGCCATGCGTGCTTTGTGTGTGTTGTGTACCCGCGCAACAATTCATTTTTGGTCATAGCATGCAGCCACTGATCCGACCACTGCTGAATGGATGTAGCCACTCTACTGTCCAGTGAGAGAAAGAATGTGCAAACAACCACGGTCTCTGACACTCAGAGGCTTCGGCTGCCAGAAACTCTGTGCCAGGCTCCAATTAGGCAGCCCTGTGTCCTGAACTCAAACAATGGTTGTGTTGGTGGGTACAGTAAGTCCCAGCCATTCCCATACACCGTAAAGACCAAACGTACGTTACTCAGTTGGTGGCCAGTATTATCACTGTGGGTGATAGCCAGAGTGTGCAGACAAAGTAGCAAAGTACATTTCAGCGCTCCTTGCTCGCTCTCACCGTGTCCCATATGCAAAGCCATTCGTAGGGGTGCTGAGGAGTGCAAAAGTTGGGAGTAAAAGGGGGCTGCTAGAACACTCGTTCCTCGAACACGGAAACTGGTGTAATGGCTTCTCACAATGTTGCGGGGACAATTCATGGAACTGCGAGGGGAAGTGGTCTGGAGAGTACTTTCTCCACAAGTCTCCAAAGGCCCTTTGTGCAGACCGTGGAGGTAAGGGGAAGGAGTGGTGCAGTGACTCTGATGGCTTGATAAAATAACTTCTGAAAGTGCTCCGAGCGATAAGACTTCCACATCAAACAGCTTGCAGTAGCACTTTGTGTTTGGGGCCTTTTCCTCTTCCAGAACTCACTGGAAGGGGCTCCTCACACAAGCATATACACAACATACTTACTTACACTTGTATTTTTTAAACCCTCAAGACACTGTTTTACATTCTTTCAGGCCCTGAAGGTGCATTAGGAGCCAAGAAAAAGGCAGCAACATAAACCCTGGCCAGCGCCCCGCTGTACCTCAGGACTTCTTGTGATGGGGCCAATCCATCTTGGATTTTTCACAAGTTATCCTATTAAAGCAAAGCCCACCATGTGCCACTTGCAAAAGCCTTAGAGGAAGGTCACTGCTGGGCAGGTTACCCAAACACAGTCTCAGTCCTTTACAAGCCAAAGCAGTCTATTACAGGGAGATGGTCACATAAAACCTGTATTTTTTGCTGGTTGGGATGAGAAAAAAATATGATTAACCTTGTCAATGGCCCGTTACAACCTTTTGGCTAGTACCCACACCTTCTATCTATCCGTGTAATTACCTCATAAAGTGTTCAATAAATGGAGGGAGTGCCATCAAAGAGAGATCTATAAATTTGAAAAAACAGTACTTTGGGTTTTATACCACCATCTGCAAATCAGAATATCCATGGCACTGACATCACACTCCTTTAAAATGAACCCCACAACACCCAGCAGTCACATTTCATCAGATTCCCCCAAGCTGTTGATTTCCCCACCCCATGCTTTTCTGACTACCACGTTTCATAACCACTCTGTTGCTCCACTAGAGCACATCCATCAGTCAGAAACTCACTCATGGAAATAAACAAACTCCTCAAACCTCAAAGAACTCTGCTAGTCTGTGAGGAGAGGAAAACAGATGACCGAGATAGAGAGAGGGAGGCGTGCTGAATTTGAAAGAGGAGGCAGGGACAATGAGTGGAGTTCAAAGCAGCTTTGCTCCTTTCCTCCTGTCCATCCCGTGCCCCCCAATGGTAAAAGGGTGGACTGGTGGCAGAAGGGGAGGGGGAGGTAGTTAAAAGTCCATCCGCTCACCCCTCCGACCTCAGACGGCAATGAGCAGAAAAACAGCTGTGGGCCACTCACTCCCCACTCCTCCAACCTTGTCCCATGGGCCCGAGACACACATATACAAACACAGTCAGGCACTCTCATAGGATGTGAACCTGTAGATGCACTCCTAACACATGCACCCTACAGCGTTTTTGTCTTTCCTCAAACTCACTTACACACACTCAGGTTATATAAAAAGAAAGAAATATATAAATTGTGAATAACATTTACCAATTCAAGCTTAGAAAACATTTCAAGGGATGTGATTGGCAGACGTGGCACTGTAAATGGAAAACCAAATGAAATGTTTAAGTTTTATGTCTCTTTTTGGATATTTAGTATGACAAATCAGTCAGTGGGGTTTTCATCAAGGTCAATCTATTCAGCAGACCTCACCACAGAGCTGGCTGAGTTTAGTTCCAGTAAACTGGGTAACCAAGCTGGTGGGCTGTCTTGGACATCCCACGCTAACACCACTATGCCACCGTTTTCATCTAAAATCTTTAATTTTGACAAATGTTTTAAGAAAAATGTGGTATTCTTTGTTCAATCGCAACCATAATTTCTATCTAAATAAACAGCTATATAGAGAGAACTAAAGTGAAACTTGGAATTTTCTGCGAGTATGAAAAAAAAATACTCCCAAATTGCCACTGGCTGTCTTAACTAAAATCAAAGCCTAAAAGTACGTATGCAATTCTTCAGCGGTATGTATTGTCTTTCAGTTTATCTTTACATTTATTTAGATTCTAAATACATTTTCCAATAGTTTTTCATTTTAGAAAATTTGTTTCTAGCATTAATTTATTACCTTTGTGCTTCCCATTAACTATGTATGGATGCTGATTCCACATCTCAAAAGTGAAGACAATGTTGAAGTGGCTCAAAGCTGCTTCTTTCCAATGACCAGCAGGGGCCAGCTTCATTGTGTGCAGAAAAGTCTGATTATATAAATGCTCATGGGAAAAACAACCCTTCAGTTCCTGTGATCTATGACCTGAGTGAACACTCAGTGTCACTTCCATGTTTTTTTTAAATAAAGTATACCCCCTATTCGAGTTAAAATGCACGAGAAAGCAGGGGATGTTTCAGGGTGGGCCAAACTTGTCATTAATAAGTCACGATATGAGCCTATGGTATCAGTCAAAGCCAACCGCAGACTTTGAAACTGGGACCTCACTAATCATTGGGTGATGGGATTTTAGCCTAACCCCCAAGAACAAGGCTAATTTCTTCCCACACAGAAGAAGATAAAAAAAAAAAATTTAAAATTCAACATGTGAAACACAGGAACTGAAAATTTTATTACATGTCTCTATATATTTCATCCCAAGCACAAAAAAGTACAACTTGTTCAATTTAATCAGATCTCTGTGAGATAAAACGAAGTGTAAAAATAAATATATATATAGCCACCTATTATCCTTTAACCTCTGTTTAGTTGGTTAAAAATATCTATTACATTAACTGCTAGCAAGATGGATAAAAAAAAAAACATCAATCACTCAATGTTCTCCAAATTATTTTACTTCCCAGATGTTTTGGTTTTAGCATAACTTTAGCTTACTGCAGCTGGCTAGCTTGATGCTATCAATGGCAGCCATTGATAGCATTCAAGCTAACCAGCAATAAAGCCAATCACTGTACACTCATTGATTAAAGCCATTAAATAGTGCAGGTTATTGTAATCAATACATAAACTATACTACTTACAGTGGGGCAAAAAAGTATTTAGTCAGCCACCGATTGTGCAAGTTCCCCCACTTAAAATGATGACAGAGGTCAGTAATTTGCACCAGAGGTACACTTCAACTGTGAGAGACAGAATGTGAAAAAAAAATCCATGAATTCACATGGTAGGATTTGTAAAGAATTTATTTGTAAATCAGGGTGGAAAATAAGTATTTGGTCACCTCAAACAAGGAAAATCCCTGGCTCTCACAGACCTGTAACGTCTTCTGTAAGAAGCTTTTCTGTCCCCCACTCGTTACCTGTATGAATGGCACCTGTTTAACCTCATCATCTGTATAAAAGACACCTGTCCGCAGCCTCAACCAGTCAGACTCCAAACTCCGCCATGGCCAAGACCAAAGAGCTTTCGAAGGACACCAGGAAAAGAATTGTAGACCTGCACCAGACTGGGAAGAGTGAATCTACAATAGGCAAGCAGCTTGGTGTGAAAAAATCAACTGTGGGAGCAATCATCAGAAAATGGAAGACATACAAGACCACTGATAATCTCCCTCGATCTGGGGCTCCACGCAAGATCTCATCCCGTGGGGTCAAAATGATCATGAGAACGGTGAGCAAAGATCCCAGAACCACACGGGGGGACCTGGTGAATGACCTGCAGAGAGCTGGGACCAAAGTAACAAAGGTCACCATCAGTAACACACTACAACGGCAGGGAATCAAATCCCGCAGTGCCAGACGTGTTCCGCTGCTGAAGCCAGTGCATGTCCAGGCCCGTCTGAAGTTTGCCAGAGAGCACATGGATGATACAGCAGAGGATTGGGAGAATGTCATGTGGTCAGATGAAACCAAAGTAGAACTTTTTGGTATAAACTCAACTCGTCGTGTTTGGAGGAAGAAGAATACTGAGTTGCATCCATACCTACTGTGAAGCATGGGGGTGGAAACATCATGCTATGGGGCTGTTTTTCTGCCAAGGGGACAGGACGACTGATCCGTGTTAAGGACAGAATGAATGGGGCCAAGTATCGTGAGATTTTGAGCCAAAACCTCCTTCCATCAGTGAGAACTTTGAAGATGAAACGAGGCTGGGTCTTCCAACATGACAATGATCCAAAACACACCGCCCGGGCAACAAAGGAGTGGCTCCGTAAGAAGCATTTGAAAGTCCTGGAGTGGCCTAGCCAGTCTCCAGACCTCAACCCCATAGAAAATCTGTGGCGGGAGTTGAAAGTCCGTGTTGCTTGGCGACAGCCCCAAAACATCACTGCTCTTGAGAAGATCTGCATGGAGGAATGGGCCAAAATACCAGCTACTTTGTGTGCAAACCTGGTAAAGACCTATAGTAAACGTTTGACCTCTGTTATTGCCAACAAAGGTTATGTTACAAAGTATTGAGTTGTATTTTTGTTATTGACCAAATACTTATTTTCCACCCTGATTTACGAATAAATTCTTTACAAATCCTACCATGTGAATTCATGGATTTTTTTTTCACATTCTGTCTCTCACAGTTGAAGTGTACCTCTGGTGCAAATTACTGACCTCTGTCATCATTTTAAGTGGGGGAACTTGCACAATCGGTGGCTGACTAAATACTTTTTTGCCCCACTGTAGTTTCCCTGTGTGATCTCTCACAGTAGATACTATGTTTTATCCAGCTAGCTTCCACAAAGATAGCTAGATAGCTATTGAGATAGCTATTGATAGCTATATAGAAGATAGCTATTGTAGATAGCTATTGACAAAATGTCCAAGTCAAGAAAAAACTCAACTAAATGCACATCACTACAAAATTGTAAAGATATCATATTAGAGTTCTATCGTAGTCTGTTATACATATGGAAAATACGTCCCATTTTTGTAGTTGTTTTACAATTCAGTTTTTAGCACTTCAAATCAAGTTAATTATGTAAAATCAAAAAATAAGTGAAAGAAAGACATAAAAGTTTTATAGATGATTACATTTTTATAGGTTAAGAACTGGTTAACTTACAGCTTTCCTGAAGTGGAAGTAGATTCAGGTTCGTCAACTTTTGCTGATTATGAAATCCTCTGTATGAAAGTGAGATCAAACTGTCCCTGAACTTCTTGTATAAACCACTCCGAAAAATGAAGGGAACCGTCGATAATCACAGTATTGAACAAAGGCCAAAGTTCTCTGGCGATGCTCTTCCTGTTCTTTCTCACAAAAAGCAGAAGATACTGGTTCTGCCAAGTTGACCTTGAATCCATCTTGCCTTATGCAACAGTCCATCTTTTGGTATGTTCTTCACACTCACACACTAAAATACCTGTTACACTTGAATGGACTACAGGTATCGGGTCTTGCTAATAGAACTTCATCAATCACATGAGACAAGGACAACTGTCATCTGTGTGTGTGGGAAGATGCCATCCGGCAAACACGGCCCTTATTACCAAACAGAAACAGAAAAATTAGTCAGGAGGGATAAGAAGACAGCAATGGTCTGTGGTCACCACTTGCAGAACCACTCCCTTTTGGGGGATTGCCTTGTTGTTGCCTCTCGAGTGCACCTGTTGTCACTTTCACTTGCACCAAAGCAGATGAAACTGATTCACAGTGGGTTATGCTTCCTAACAGAACAGATTGATATCCCTTAAGTTTAAGTGACTTTGTGTTATACTGTGATAATTGAGGGTTCCTTTATATTTAACCTGGGTATCTTACGACAATACTGTCCTAAAAGTTGTGCTTTATGTTGCTGTCAGAATGACATAAAGTACACTTCAGTAACAACTCAAAGTTGAAGTGTTCCAAAATTGTGTTTACTGGTTATGTAGTGTTAGAGATAGAATAGCATGAACTTTATTTAGCGTTACCTGCAGTTACAAAGTAAATAGGAAGAACAGCTATTATTACTCAAGGGTTATTAGCTGTAATGCAATATTTGCAGTAAAAGCACACAAAGTAGATCAAATTTTACTGTTATAAATCTGTATCAGATAAATCAGATAGTTTTTACCACTAAACCTGTAAAAATCAGATATAAAAGCTGTTTATATAAAGTTTATTCTTTCTCCAACTACCAATGGTACTACTTCTGTAACAGTTCTAACAGAGTCAAGTGTTTGTCCCACTTTGCTGCTTTAATTACACTTGAAATGATATATTTTCAGATAAAAACACACACACACACACACACACGCCCCTTCTCACGTCTTAAAAAAAAAGAATAAAAAAAGATCATACTGCCTGGAAAAACTGAAATTTTAGAATTTATTTTATCAGACAAGGATAATTTTCAAAAGTATGAAATTTCTTTCCACGGTTATTTAGTATTTATGATTCTGATGTATTTTGCTACACTTCTGCTGCCTTTACTCGTGTTGGGGCTCCATAAGTGTAACAGTGTATAGAGTTTTCAGTAAAACCTTAATTATTCCGTCCATATTGTAACTGTATGCATAATGATTTAGCCTGAAGTGTAAACAGATGGTGTCTGTGCTGATGCTGTTAACAGTGATGTACATGATAATGAATCAAATTAACCTGTGAAACACTGAGCTACGAAACGAGCATCAGGCCAGACTGAATTACACAGTATTGTCTTTAATCACAACAGTGTGGGAAAGTCTACAGTTTACATGGCCAAGACTCCCTTATTTCAGGTCCCAAAACATATGCACTTATAGGTCTCACTAACACCCTCCAGTGTCCATGTTTGGAACTACAGTCCAGTTCCTGGAGCCTCTTCTCTCACAGCATCACACAGCAACACTGAGGAGGTTGAAGTCCTGACAAGAGAGTGGAGACATGGAAGAGTCCTTCTAGCTCTTCTTTAGTTGATTTTTATTTTTTAATGATTCTAGCAAGCCCTTTATCCTTTCACTGGCCGGCTCCCTCCTCCTTTTCTTGCGACTTTTGATCCCTGCAACCTGTGAAGGCAGAAGGAGGCTAGCAAGTCCCCAAGGTGTGGGTGCACCTTCGCCTCCCGCACCACCACCTCTTGGTGTGCTGGTTTCACTCTGCTGGAGCAGCCAGGCGCTCTCCTGAACCAAAGCCACGAATCGGTCGAGTTGGTTGGCGTTGACGTTCTTGCTGACGTTTAAAGAGGTTTCAAACGGGTTCTGGATGTGCAGCGGGGCCACCTCTGGCTTGTTCTGCTCCTTGCCCTGGAGGGAGAGGGAAGGGGACAAGGCAGGTTGAAAACACATTCGTGAGCAGCAACAGCTGTAAGTGTAGACCTTCGTGTCCTGTGCGTCATGGTCCATCAATTTCGTTGGTCATGGACTCAGCCCTTTACTGCTCTATCTGGGGCACACATAGCTGAGTAGAACACCTCTCTGCAGGGTAGCAGATGAAGAAGGGAAATGGACATGTCTTTTTTGACTTGGGGAAATGAGCAGAGTTTTTTTAATTTACCCAAAAAAAGAAGAAAAAAAATTAGCTTAGCCTGAAATAAAAAAAACATACTGTGGCCATCAAATAAAGTATCAAAATGTGGGTCAGAGGGAAGTCAAGAAGCTTCCGTGCTACTTTGCATGCTGTATCCTGCATAATGCCTGACAGTAAAGGCACAGGGGGATAAAGGACGGGCAGGAAGGATTAAAGATGGCAACATAAAGCCATAAGTCAGAAAAGGGGAGTGAAGCGGTGAATTGTAGCACAGTAAAGCAGATTTATGGTGGTTGCTCCACTGTTGAAAGCCGATAGGCAAGGGTCACAACCACAGTCTACCTGAAAGCTTCCTGTGCTGTAGGGAGTCTATGTCAAACTTCACATTAGTCTCATATATTAAGCTTGGGTCTCTCTTTCCCACGGGTATCGATTCATTAAACTCTAAGCTCTAGCAAAATCCCTGCATCTCATATACTGTGCCATCAAAGCATGAAGAGCTACTTTATCAACAAAATTTCTACTGGGAAGAGTAATAGGGAGTAAGAGGCATATTATTCAGCACTGAACATTTTAAGCAGTAGGTTAATTAACTATCGCGTATAGACAGAGAGGAAAAATTAGCCCCAAAAACTCCCAACGATGAAACACTGTGACTTCCATCCAGGATGTTCCCTCATTGCCAGTAGAAAGTATTACGCAGGCATAAACAGGCACATCAGGATAAATGTGGGTATAAAAAGAACAAATATGCATTTGTTTGCAGTTAATGTGACAGACCTCCTAATTGGGATCTAAAGCTCAAGGGCGCCGGGCTCCTGTGGGGCCGGCATCAATCACATGAGACGAGGACAGCTGTCATCTGTGTGTGTGGGAAGACGCCATCCAGCAAACACAGTCTTTATTACCAACAGATTTCCCTGCCGGAGCTCAGCTGGGTGCAAGAGTTGAAAGAAGGCTGAACTTCTCTCTGTGTGCGTTTAAATTTTATTCCAGTTCCTTAGGTGTGAGGATTTCG
Source organism: Neolamprologus brichardi (assembly GCF_056152115.1). Classification (NCBI taxonomy): domain Eukaryota; kingdom Metazoa; phylum Chordata; class Actinopteri; order Cichliformes; family Cichlidae; genus Neolamprologus; species Neolamprologus brichardi. Next base: position 11,526,771 of record NC_142112.1, on the reverse strand, counting down.
ACTAAGGCTACGTTCACACTGCAGGTCTTAATGCTCAAATCAGAATTTTTGATCAAATCCGATTTTTTTTGTCTGCTCGTTCACACTACAAATAAAATGCGACAGCAAACGCGCTCCAGTGTGAACGCTCAAAGCGGCCCACATGCGCAAAAGAAGACTTCACACACAACGCGCTCTGTTTGGACCCAGAGCAAACAGTATTGTTTGACAGATAGCCGTTAATATAAAGACTTCGGACTTTACGTTTCCCAATTTTTGCTTTAAGTTATTTTGTTATTTACATAATAATGTAAATAACCTAATAATTATCCTTATTGCTGTTTTAGAGGAGCGGTGCTTCAAAGGATAGTTGCAGATTTCTGTCAGAATCTGCAGATTATACAGTACAAATAAAATGTTCACGTTTCTCCAACGTTGTCTTCCCAACAGTTTCACTGGATGGCCAGGAAGCGTTCGCGATGTCTTCTCTGGCGCTGATAATTGGCGTCTGTCTTGTGTTGGTGATGTAAAAGACGGATTTAATGCGACATGACCGTTCAAACAGCAGTCGCTTTCTAAACATCGGATATGTATCGGATTCAGTACCACATAGGAAAGTGACCCAGATCGGATTTGAAAATATCAGATTTGTGCCGTTCACACTGTCATACCATGATCGGATATGGGGCGCATAGGGTCAGAAAAATCAGATTTGATGCGCTTTCGCCTGCAGTGTGAACGTAGCCTAACACAGACACTGGACTGACTTTAAAACCATATTAATTTTTTGTCACATTAGCATGTAGATGTGGGAATCCTCAGACATCATATGATATGATATTGTCAAAATACACACAATACAATATTATTGTATTGCAATAACTACAAATGATGCCCTTAAAGCTAAACTTTGTCACTATCTATTTTATCCACTAAGATACTGCTCTGCTTGGAGAATGCACTCCTACTGTGGTTATAACTACCCACTGACATGTTTTTTATGCTTTTTTGTTGAGAAAGAAGATAAAGAAGGACTCTGTAGCATAGTAGTAGAGATGAGGACTGCTGAAGAAGCACAGCCGTCTGTCTGATGGATGCATGCGTAGTGCATCAGTTGCTAAAACAAAACAATAAAAACAAAAAAACAAAAAACCGGCCGATGCTACAGAATTTACATCACAATCAGAAACTGACATAATCACAGAAACTGTAACACTGGAATAAAAGACTGCGAGGATGCACAGCTCAATTAAACGATGTTAAAACTACCTGCATACAGTTATGTCAAATGTATATGTGTGTGTGTGTCCCACCATAACTCTGCAATGACTGTGCAGTACTGCAGAGGCCAGATCCACTAATAAATCCAAGCCCACACTGAAGGACCCCAGTTGAACCTTTTTACGACATATACAGCAATGCTGACAGTATATCAGAACACTCTGAGCCATCGCAGCTGTTTTTCAGTTTAACAGTCCAACTTTGTTCAAACGTTCCTTCAGACAGGAGCCTCAGTGTGTTTAGAAAACTTGATTTGAAGTCTAAATGGCAGCTTTGAAGTAGAGGGCTATTTGCCTTGTCCGAAATGTTTTACGAGCGTTTGTCAGTCTAAAAGTTTTGCTGCAGCTTTGACCGCTCTTTGCCAATTTTAGATTTTAAACTGGAGCTCCCACTTAATTCACATTTGCTCCCTTTTGAATGTGAGGAATTTTCTGGATATCTATTTATTTATTCATGCAGTTGGCATGGAGAGAAAAAAAAAGCACAGGAAGCGATTGTTGGTCTCATTATTATTTCATTAGCAGAGGGACAAATCCTTTGTACTGACTGATAAAACATGAGTAGAACTTCCTAAGCAACTCAAAAATCAGCTTGTTTGCAGCATTTCCAAAATTATGCAGCTGACTTTTCTCTTTGTAGAATATGGTTCTTTCTTTTTTCCAGCTCTCAGAAGTGGACATATACATGGATCTGTTATGCCTGCTAATCACTGGCCATTGGTGCAAACCCCTCAGATCCATCTTTGTCTGCCCCTCCCAGACAAGAGGTTTAAACATCAGGAGGCGGGGCTTGTTCTCACAGATGACCATGTCATATCCACACAGATCACACAGCAGAAAATCTGTGTGAAACCGAGCATTTAGAGCAAACTGAAGCTTTTTGCATGCAAGGATTTCCTGTACTTTCAATTGAATATGATTCATATTCATTTTCAATAATTGTAACAGTTGTGTCACTCCTTAAAATTTTGTCCGTGTTTAATACCATCCACAATACTTGTATGCCAGAAAGTATACGTCCAGCTTAACCTGTCTCTGCACATTTAAGTTCGTACTGCTGCAGTTTTTAAATTCATTTGTCACCATTTGCTTTATTTTCTGCCATATAACGCTACAGTAATAAAACATGGTAAAACTTTCAAATAATGAGGTCAGTGTATGTACAAGTAATCCCTGAGAGATAAAACCTCAAGCTTTGCTCTTGCATTGCAGCATGCTTTTTAAACCTTCTGTTTGAGGGGTGCAGCCAATCAGGAGCAAGGTGGCTCCAAGGAAGGGAGACTAAAGCAAGAACAGGCTTAGTTAATTATTTTGATCTGTGAATCATGCAAAATCACTCCAGGAATAAAAATATGGGCAGTTGCAAATAAGCAAAGTAGGTTGCCGTTAACAGGTACACCCCCTTCAACTGGCACCAGGCAGTTCTGGATAATCATGCTCACCTTTCTGATATTTATGGACATCCGGCTGAATGGGAAGGTGGCGTAGAACTCGAAGAACTCACCCAGCAGTTGCTCTAAAGCAAAGATAGAAAACTGGAATTAGCACAAAAGCCCGCTAACACAAATGTCCCCGACATATCAAACTGTGGGGGGGCGGTCTCTTGTGCTCACCTAGCGTCTCTGTGTTGCTCTGAAGCTGGATCTTGTTGAAGTCGCTGACAAACGTGCAGTCGTTCCCCTCGATCACGCTCTTGTCCGCGGGGCCTTGTGGAGACGAGAGCAGGGACACAAGGTAAAACGTCTGCCTTTACACGCCTGCGACGGCCATAAACAAGACACAGATGGATGGAGTCACGCGCTCGTGGCCAGAAAACAAGAAGGGGAGAGCAGGCGCACGTGATAAACAAAAAACAAAAAAAGAACAAAGACAGCATGCATCATGTCCTTCCTTGGCTGGTTTACATCTTTAACCGTGCCCTTGTCGAGTCTCCTTCACCACCATGAGGCTGGTGTGTGTGTGAGAGTATGTTAGTGTGTTATACTGCTGTTTAAATAACTGCCTGGAAGCGCACATGTGTGTGTGTGTGTGTCTAGAGGAGGTGGGTCATTGACCTTCCCAGAGTGATGGGCCTTTTATTGTCCTGTAAGCACTCTGTGTGATAGAGTCTGCGCTAAATGGTGTGCCGAGGAGGAAGAGGAAGGAGAGGAGGGGAGGAGGTGAGGTTAGATTGCTTTTGGAAGGCAATTATCAGGCAGCCAAGGTGACAGAAAGAGGGGCAGAGGGAGGCGAGTGGACTTGCGGGCAGATTGGTGTGACGGCAGTTCTATTAGAAAAGGACACTGGGTTAAACATTCCTAACACATATATACATGGTAATAAGATGGATGGCTGGAAGGCTTTCCCAGGATGCTGTGTATTAAATAAAACAAGTGAACAGTCTCCAGGGCTGTAGATGAAGGATGTGCGTTGTACTCAGTGTTGCTGGGTCACACCTGACATTGAAATGTTGCTCTTGGCTACAGTTAAATTTGAAAGTCATGGACACAGCAAAGGTGCATTGAACACAATTATGCTGCATGGCAATGGCACCTATGCTCAGGCTGAGGACCCCACAAGGACAACGTCTCTCTTCATCTGAAGTGGGCACAGCAGGTGGACCAATACTTAACAAGTCTTCAAGCTCGGTTTACCAGATCAACTTGATTGTGATATGGTTGTGCCCTGTCTGCTAAAGCAGCGGTCCCCAACCGGTCTGTGAGTCGTTTGGTACCGGGCCGCGAGAGTTGAGGCTCCGGTATGAAATGTATGGTTTTCAGGGTTTTTATCGGTTTTCAGCGTTATTTTGTTATTGTTTTGATCGTTAACTCGGTTTTCCTGGGTCTTTTCATGTGCGTTATGAATAAATCTTCTTTTTTTCGGTACCGGTACTACTTTTATTTTGTTGTATTTATCCGCGACACATTAAAGGCCGGTCCGTGAAAAATATTGTCAGGCATAAACCGGTCCATGGCGCAAAAAAGGTTGGAGACCGCTGTGCTAAAGAATACATACATTAGCAGATGATAACTGGGCTTTGTCTATGACCTGGAAAAAGCAAGTGTTTTAGCACGTCTTACAAAGGCAGCCGCTGGTCCCTGCCAGGCCGAGGGGGCCTCTTCCATGGGAGAAGAGGCCCAGAAAGCAATGGGTCTGCACGCTGCAGAATGCAACAATTCAATTCAATTCAATTTTATTTATATAGCGCCAAATCACAACAAAAGTCGCCTCAAGGCGCTTCATAGATACAGAGAAAAACCCAACAATCATATGACCCCCTATGAGCAAGCACTTTGGCAACAGTGGGAAGGAAAAACTCCCTTTTAACAGGAAGAAACCTCCGGCAGAACCAGGCTCAGGGAGGGGCGGGGCCATCTGCTGCGACCGGTTGGGGTGAGAGAAGGAAGACAGGATAAAGACATGCTGTGGAAGAGAGACAGAGGTTAATAACAGATATGATTCAACACAGAGAGGTCTGTTAATACATAGTGAGCGAGAAAGGTGACTGGAAAGGAAAAACTCAATGCATCATGGGAATCCCCCGGCAGCCTACATCTATTGCAGCATAACTAAGGGAGGATTCAGGATCACCTGGTCCAGCCCTAACTATATGCTTTAGCAAAAAGGAAAGTTTTAAGCCTAATCTTAAAAGTAGAGACACACACCTCAGTCACTGAAAGCAGCAGTAACAAGACACCATTAATTATCCCTCCACAAGTTCAAAAGGTGCAATCTAGACCACCGGGAGGCTTCACAAGTGTGAAAGCTGCAATAAAGATGTTAGGACCCTCAGTGGTGAGTGGATGCCCGGATTACAGCATGTCTTTATCCTGTTTTCCTTCTCTCACCCCAACCGGTCGCAGCAGATGGCCCCGCCCCTCCCTGAGCCTGGTTCTGCTGGAGGTTTCTTCCTGTTAAAAGGGAGTTTTTCCTTCCCACTGTCGCCAAAGTGCTTGCTCATAGGGGGTCATATGATTGTTGGGTTTTTCTCTGTATCTATGAAGCGCCTTGAGGCGACTTTTGTTGTGATTTGGCGCTATATAAATAAAATTGAATTGAATTACTCCAAAGGCATAAAAACGTGTGGAAAGAAAAAATAATTTGAATTGTTTGATGTCATTTAAAAGACACTGTTTAAACTGCAGTTGTTTCAACAACATCTCGTGTTGTTCATCACTTCTTCTGTAAATAGATGTTCATTAGAGGTGAACAAATACTGGAGATGTATGAATTCTATGACAGCAAAAATGGTGCTAGAAGTACAACGTGCATGAATGAAGTCAGTGAATTTCTCAAGCTGTTTTAATCCAATTTAACTGGAGATTCCATGTATGTATTTCTATAAACAAATGAAGCTCAAAGTGTCCAGAGGTGCTTAAACGTGGTTACAAACAGAAAAGACTTTCCCCCGGAGAAAATCACCCCAACCAGCTGTGAATGAGAATTCTTGTTACTTCCAAAATGTGTTATTTGCTTACTATTCAGCAAAATTTTACAATCTGGTGCTTTTCTTGCTTTTATTTGCCAGGAAACACAATATTCAGGGAGTGGGGACCTCTGCTCTTACTTTGTTCACCTCCTCCCTGCTGCGTGAATTTTACTCTGACTCAGTTAATTGGAACCTTTTCACACGTGCACTGGGACTGTCCTCAAAGCAGGTATCTTACACTGAAAATCTAACTTCCTTAACACCAAAAGTTTTTGTTGAATCATTTATGACATTTTTCATTTCTAAGTAACTAATTGACCAAGGTATATTTGTGAGTGTGACTACAGCTGTACAGAGAAAACCCCCACCCCACACTGCCGCTAATGTACTCGGTGGTTGCATTTTATATTTTAGGGAACAGTTAGTAAGCAACGTGTGAAGAAAAAAAAGGCATTATTAATTTATGAACTTCTTGTTTTTTGCCCGACACTTAAATAAGAAAAATGTTTTCTAATGAACGTGTTTGCTTAAGATTGGAAAGTACACTGTTTTTGAAGCATGAAGAACGAGACTGTCGTGTTGGGCTGTGAAATGCTACGCTTAGAATGATTGTTAAGAATAGAAAAAAGCATAACTCTTTATGTTATTAACTAAAACACTACTGAAACTTTGAAACTTATTAACAAATTCTCAGAGGTCCGCTGTGTGAGGGCTGGATGGTACCTGCGAGGTCCCGCAGGTGGTCCAGTGTGGGGATGATGGGAGGACTCCTCTTCTGCAGGAAGAACAGCACCATGACAGTGAGGGAGAAGTTGGTGATCCAGGCCCCGGGGATGCTGCTGGTGACTCCGTGAGCTCGGGCCCAGCAGCGTACGGTGAACACCAGGCTGCGCACCCGAGGGTCCAGCTCTCCATACAGGTAGAGCAACTCTGTGCTCTTCATCGCCACCCTGTGGAGAACACAAAGAGTGACATCTGAGCATACGGTGCATCCAGATAGATGCCGTTTTCACAGTCTGAGGTTCGGAGTGCTAGAGTAGGTTATCATCAAGGATGTGTCTGTGTATTTCTGCATTCATCCCTCCTTGGACCCAGATGAGTATCCCAGTTCCTGATGCTGGGAAACATTCCCACAACAATGATGCAGCCACCATCGTGCTTCACTGTAGGGGTGATTGTGACTACTTTTGTTTACTCCAGACATGACGCTCGGTATTCCGGCCAGAGAGTCAGAGATCTGAGAGTCCTTTAGCTGATTTCTGGCAAACTCCAGGCGGGCTGTTATGTACCTCTCACTGTCTGATTTTGGAGATTTCAAATGGAAATTTAGTAATATGGAATGGAGCTTGCAAAGAAAAGCGTCTGGACTTCTTTAAGTTACTTGAAGACGTTTCACCTCTCATCCGAGAAGCTTCTTCAGTTCTAAGGTCAAATGGTGGCCCCACCTTATCCTGCGAACGCATGATAAGGTGGGGCCAGGTTTCACAATGAGCTCACCCGAAACCCTGGCTGATTGGGACCCACACCCAGTTTCACACCTTGGCTCAGGCGATTAGAGGATCATCGGGGGGTCCTTTTGTCCCTCTGTGGGGGGAAACTCCCACTAGGTTTATATCTGGGACTCTCCACCATTTGACCTTAGAACTGAAGAAGCTACTCGGATGAGAGGTGAAACGTCTTCAAGTAACTTAAAGAAGTCCAGACGCTTTTCTTTGCAAGCTCCTTTAACTACGATGACCTGGATGACTGAGAACCTTCACAGACAGTAATATGGAATGGCTTTTGAAAATAAATAACACTATGTTCAATTATAAAATGCCTGCATTTTGCCTTAAATATAGAACTTGGAGATGTGTTAACAGCATTAACAGTTCAGAGAAATGGTGCAAGGGCCGACCATTACAGGTCAGAGAAACTAAATGTACCGCTGGAGAGCAGCATTCAGCTGACTCGGCTGCTGTTCGTCTGTTTTTCTTGAATGCACGTATTCACACCTCAGGCAGGAAGGTGCTACGCTTCAATGATCTGTGAGCACGATTTAAGAAAAGTCCCCCCTCTCACAGCCACCCACAGATGCTGGTTTAACTCCATTTCCTTAGAAACTGCAGAGTGGTTTTCTGTACGTTAGCAGGTGTGTGTGTGTGTGTGTGTGTGTGTGTGTGTGTGTGTGTGTGTGTGTGTGTGTGTGTGTGTGTACTTGTGTCACACACCAGCAGAGACCACAAGTCAATAACGTTGGAAGGAAAAGAAGTGAAACACAAACAAGCCCACACTTCGTGTTCAGTTTCACAGCGGAAAAATGCAAGACTGACCCATCGTAGCACTTCCTGCCAGTCTGGTTTCTGTCTGGGAGCTTTTATAACACAAGCGTGGTCAAAAATGGTATTATGGGTAACGTAAAAAGAGCAGTTACTGTGAAGCAAGAGAACTGTGACCAAGTAAATCTGACATTTTACTCGTTCCACTGACGTCAGAACATCTGCGCTGACTGAGTACCTGTTGTTGGCTGTGAGGTCACACTGAAAGCCAGACGGCTGGTGGGCGAAACGGACCAGAGGGCACCGTGCGTTGAGAATTTTCTGTACCCCCACGCAGCCGGGCCCAAACTGGTCGACGCACTCCCCGATCACAGACAGGATGCTCTGAGTAACGGCTCGCTCTGAATTGGCCCGCTTCATCTGGTACTCCAGGGAGAGGCCTGACTTAGGCTGCACACACAGAATCAGATATGTTTAAACTTTAATTTTTCAATTGTTTTGTCCTAAGAGACCATGAGGCATACAGTGGTTATTTTCATTTGATCCTATAGTATCTCCACACCTTTCTGTCTTATGACATGTAAATAAAATATTCACCTAATACATGTTTCAGGGTGACTCTCTTCTGTGTCAAGTTGATATCTGTGGTCATTCTAGTTGAGCTGCCAGTTAACCGTTACATTACTGCAAGTGCATTCATAGCTTTCAAACAAACTAAAGACAGACACATGCACATCAGCTGTCTGAAAGTCAGACCAACACATCAGCATTTTTAGTCTGGAGATAGTGGGGATCTAGCAGTTGGCAAAAAGAAAGAAGCAACCACTTTTGCACCACTTTGTTTGGTTTTATGCAAAGGATTTCTGGGTAGTGCGTCGCTGTGGGGTGATATCAGGAGATAAATCAATATGTGAGGGCAATTTTTATACACATGTATAGGTGGTTTCAAACATATGTGCCATGAGCCAAACATACCCTGCAAAATGGTTCAATGCAGGCCACTGGATGCATTTTTAAGTAAGATCTACACAACAAGAACCCCTGCTGCACAGAAGCTTTCTTTTGGAATAAAAACAACCAGAAAGAGGATAAACTGCGGCATATTTTTCAAATTGCTCCTACTTTTTATGAGCCATCTGTGATGTTTCATTATATGAATATACTTCAAAAAGTGCTTCGTGGGAATTTTTTTATATGCCGCTATTTAATGGGTTTACTGGTCTAGCTCATTTGAGATCAACTTGGACAGCATGTTGCCCATTAACTTAAATAAGTTTGATAACTCTGTCACATGTTTTATTGCTCCCTCAGTGCCACTGGATAATAAAATGAAATTGGTTCATGTGTGATTGTGGTGGCAAATCCGCAATTGCTGGCAGAGGCACTTAAAAAAGTCTAAAAATACTAACCTAATTTCCTATAACGGTGAAGGTAGACAAGTGCAAATGCCTGCAGCAAAGCATTCAAAGCAATGGAAAGTGAACAAGAGAGGTGAAGAGCAGAGTACAGGCAGGGTGAGTGGGTGGGAATGAGTGTCAGGGGCGACTTATGGCAGTAAGAAAGCAAGACTGAAAGGGAAGGTTTATGAGCTGGTCGTGAAACCAGCTATGATGTGTGGCTTGAAGACAGTAGCACTGACAATAAACACAGAGGGCAGAGCTTACAGGTGGTGGAGATGGTGATGCTAAGATTTTCAATATATTAGAAATGAGTACATCAGAGAGACAGCTATGATTAAGCATTTTAGAGACAAAGTCAACAGAAAAAGAGGAAGACCACAGACAGGATTCATGGATGACAGAGGAGGACGTTAAGGTCACATAGAAACGGATGATCTGCTGTGTCGACCCCCAAAGGGAGCCGAAAGAAGCAAAAGAAGAACGTGGTTCTTTCATATGCCTTTTTTGTGTCAGAGACAACAAAACAAACCAAAGGAGTAGTTAGTTTAGATGCAGATAAAATGCTTAAAAGGAAAGCTACCTCACAACTCACAAGGAAATCACTGCAAACTGTTTGCCAATAAATCTAATATTTTCTAAAGAAACCTAGAAAGCCTCATTACCAGTTTCACATTGCGTCCAGTGATGCTGTCCAGATCCAGCAACATGTCCAGGTCACAGCCAAGCTTTCCAAAGCCATTCACTGATGAGCCAAAGGGTTTGATGGTGCATTCTGGAAAATAAGCGGTAGCAATATCCTTGAGCAGGGAACAGATGAGGAAACGCAGCCTGCTGTTCTCCTCTGTGAGTTGATAGGCTTCAGTCAAGGAGCTTATCTGCTTGTCTATCTGAGGGAAACCAGGAAATGGGAAACATCCGAATCAATCAACTTCAAACAAGACTTAAAATGTAAGTATAACTTTTGATGTGATAAGTCAACATACACTCTGTTCTCTGGAAAGTGTCTTTATTAGCTCATTGATGGGAATAGTGGTCTGAGGTTGGCACTGCAGGCCTGACAGTTGGTTTGATGAGTCCACTGAGCCGAGGTTTCTGAGTGACAACAGTCTGGATTTGAAAGGCACTGTGGATTCGTGGATGCCACCAGGAATTGCCACCCCTTCAAGTAAAGACGTAACACTTTCCTGGTTGGCAAACTCCACTACAGCATACACTCCCTGGAGAATTACACAATATCATAATTGTAACATAATTCCAACAGGGTGGTGAGGTAGCAGTACTTGCTTATCAGAAGAGGTTGGTCTTTTACTCACATAGCTTTCATAAAAGAAGTATTTATTGATTTCTCCATGTTTTGATAAATACTTGAGGAACTTTTTCTCATTGGTACTGGACTGACAGCTGATGAGAACGGACCTCTCTGCTTGCTCTTGTCTCTCCATGTGGAGAGTGTGCAGAGACTTCCTTCCATTCTTTTCATCTGACAACAGAGAAGAAGCCATCCAACAAGTCAAGTTTTTTTCTCTGAGAGTAAGACATTTAAAACTGTGTAATAAGCACGCTGTTGTTAACAGACAGACGGGACAATATTAGCTGTATAAGACCTTTGGGACTGGTTGGGGGTGCACAAATATATGGGCCTAACATTAGTTTCAACTTGGGTGACTGATATCAGCTTACTGGGAAATAATATGACATTTACCGGTGACAGCAGGCAATAATTCTGTGGTGTGTCTCGTCAGTTTTGCACTGATAAACGTTCAAAGACTGGGATGCACCAAATTGATAATAAAATGCAAAAAATGTGATGTATCGTCGGTTAAGTTCTAGTTTTCATTGTTCAATTGTCCCAGAACATGTCAACAAACCTCATTTAAAAAACTGTCAGTTTTACAGTGGGGCTTTCTATGTAAATATACACGTCCCACAAATAACAGGTACAAGTTCTATATAATACAATTTTAGCCGAAAAATAGTTATCGCGTTGTTATCGTTAACAGTCACAGTGCCGAATTTTACGTATGACCCAGTGATTTCTTACAGGTCACATATTGTGTAAAACGCACAACGCACTTAGAGTTACGGCCTTTACCAACAAAAATATAACGTTTCTCAGGGGAGTTTGGAATGGTGCTCACTCGACATCACACGGCGGTGTATTAGGGCTAGCCTAAAGGCCAGCTTCTTTTCTAGGCTTAATTACTAACCACTTTCGTCACTTCGAGTGGCCTCAGCTCGGGCAATAACGACGTCTGTTCCTATACTTCTGTGAAGAAACGCGTCGGTTTTCTGTAGGCACTTCGCGAGGCTGGCCCTTCCTCTCATATGTAACCTGCACACAGCAAAGGAGGACGCCATTGTTTTTCGGAATGAAGCGCAAATGCGCATGCGGCTGGTCCTGTCTACGGCAACCTAGAGCTACCAGAAAAGACACTTTCTAGTGTTTTAAAAAACTATCATCCGATTTCTTTGGGCTGAGTCTGTAACGTCTTTTAAAGGTATCAAATTTGAAATTGAATTGAATTTTTTTTATTTACTACAAATAAGCTTCAGTGTTGGTGATATATTATGCATCGTACATTAAACGAGACACGTCTCCCGATAGGAAAGCACCCAACAGTCCTGAAAGCTTTTCGTTTTTTTGTTGTTTTTTCTTTGTTGTTTTTTCATTTGAGGAAACAAGAAAAGGGAAAACGAAACATACAAAGACAGCGAGAGAGGGCTGCTGACACTAAAGAGGTACTCCACCTCCACAGACACGCCACACTTCCTGTGTTTACTTCGTTCTAAACACAATCCACGGAGCTTCATACATCAGACAGTCTGCGGGGCGCCACAATGAAGACACGACGGTGCGCTTAAGCTTCCGACTCAATTTCATAAGGCAGGTAACGCGTGGTTTCTGTCACTCAAAGAAGTAACTCCTGTTATTCAGCGAAACTCTATTTTTTCTTTAAGCAGCTGAATATTTGGCAGATAGCTAGTTATAGCTCTACAGCTACTGTTTTTTGTTTGTTTGTTTTATTTTTCTAGGCACCTATTCTAAATTTGCATGTTTGGATCGTAATACGGTTTATTTTTTACGTATTTATTTCAAATGTTGCATGGGGTTTGCAATAATGCACATGTGTATGATTTGCAATGAGTAATGTGAGCTGAACTCTTTATCGCAGCATCATAATGCTAATAATAGTTATAATAATGGGCAGTTGTTGTTTTATAAATGTATAATAAGGTTCAAGCTTTCCGGGGGGGGGGGGCTTCCCAGCTTTACTGCGAAACTCCCTTCTTTTGCTTGGAAAACAGCCCTGTGAAGCCCCTCCCAGCTGTGTGTTCAGCCAGCTGTATCAAAGCTTCACTTCTTAAGTGTAGTTTCACTGCACGTCCTGCTCCCCACGTGAACCTTCCCAGTCATGAACGATCCGCTCGCTTATACAATTCAAGTCAGCACGGAAACAGTCCCCACACTGACCTCCTGATGTTTGATTTTAGATGGAGCTGGACAAACGGAGCATTAACATGGATTACAAATATGACTCGGGAATAGAACTGCTCTTGACTCACATGAATTTAGAGGACATTATTAACGCTGCAGAGACTCTATATCGGCTCGAGGAAGAGGAGGAAGAAGAAATCTTGTCGCTGGAAGACGAAGAAGGACTTTCCCAGGAGGAGATGGATGAGAATGAGGAGGCAGGGGAGGTGGTGGTTTTGGGGAGTGAGCAGAAGGACTACGCTAATGGAGTTCGATATGGGACTGTGACAGAGGTCCTGTCCTTTGTCAACCTCCTGTCCAGCATGCAGACGGCAGCCTTGCCAAACCTGCCAGAGGAAATGGGAGTCCTCCTAAATAAGGTGAGAATCTTGTTGTTTTTTTCTTTTTTAATCTTCAACATAACCTGAATGTTTAGTTGATATGGTCAGCCTAGAAAAACTTGCATAATTTTCTTTTTTTTTTCCTTCCTAAAAACAAATAGAAGGACATGGCTGTGAAAAAAGGCCGCTACCAGATTAACATGGACGTTCTCCTGTTTCCATGGAAATTGACCTACAAGAATCATGGGTCTGGCCTCGTGCCTAAGGGCTCATTTGGGAAAGTCCACTTGGCTCAGGACACCACCACCAGGAAGAGAATGGCCTGCAAACTGGTGAGTCTGCCTGATCGGTGACTAGAAATCCCGCCTGTCCTTGACTTCTCGACAGCTCTTGACCTGCGTGCCAAATATTTAACCTGCCAAATACTGCTTGTTTACAGTCCAATTACTCCTCTGTTTGTACAAACATTGTTGGTGCCAGCGGGACATTTGCTATGTTTACTGAGTGAAAGAGGAACAAGTTTGCTGAATGAAGGACTATTTGTTCTTGTAGCAAACTTACAACATGGGCTGGGATTAATGTAAGACTGGAATTTCAACAATAACTTCCCACAGCTCCTCTGGATGTTTGTGACAGGGCCAGATTCATTAAAGACACATGTAAAAACCACACATGCTGCTTCTATCTGGGCAGATCTATGCTTGAGAACGAGGAGGGAGGGAGGCTGCGTGCTTACGCTGTTGTATGGAAAATATTGACAAATGAGGAAGGAGTACTTTCCTCTCTAGTCAGGTGTTATCGTCAGAATACTATGTTGACACAGTGCTGTTTTTTTCACGCTGCTGTGAATGTACTGCAGAGGATTTACTGGAAATAGTTTGCAATAAGGGCTTGGAGTTAGGATGTCCTTATCTGCTTAAAACAATGCCATCATCAGATAATAATTACTGAGAAATTATTTCTTTAAAGAAACAACTTTAAAATTATCACTGACAAACTAATAACAATAGATTTCTTAAAGCACAAAAAACAGGATAACAGTATGTTACTATGTCAGCTAATCTGTTAAATACAGAAAGAGTCAGTGTCCTTGTGAAGTATGTATTAAATGTATACTTTATTTGCAGAACTAACTGAGCTGAACTACCTGATTAGGCTGTCAGGGTAAAAAAAAAAACAATAATTAGAATGGATTGGATTTATATAGCGCTTTTCAAGGCACCCAAAGCGCTTTACAATGCCACTATTCATTCACTCTCGCATTCACACACGGAGGCAAGCTACGGTTGTAGCCACAGCTACCCTGGGGCAGACTGACAGAAGCGAGGCTGCCATATCGCGCCATCGGCCCCTCTGGCCAACACCCGTAGGGTAAAGTGTCTTGCCCAAGGACACAACGACCAGGATAGAGAGCCCAGGGATCGAACCGGCGACCTTCCGGTTACAGATACGCTTCCCAACCCCCTGTGCCACGGTCGCCCACATTTTTATAATAAAAATGAACCATTAATTGTAGTTCCTTAAATCGCCACTTGAGGCAGGGTCCAAAACTTCAGCATTTTATATGTAAGTAGCACATTTTGCTCTCACACTGTGTGGTGGTTAGCACTGTGGATTCCTGGGTTCAAATCCACCTGCCGGCTGGGGCCTTTCTGTGTGGAGTTGGGATAGGCTCCAGATAAACCACAATACAGAAGTGGAAGAAAATATATGGACAGATCTAAGTATGCATTTTACCGAGCTAGCTAGCTCTACCAATAACTGATAAAACCTCTATGCACTGTCAAATAAAGCCACCCTAACCAATAAAAATGCAAAATGTGAAAAGTCAGTTTGTTGTCACTGTAAGCAAACACTGATCCATTTGGCCAGCAGTCCCCAGGATGTCTCATTTAGCTCACTGGCTTCATATTTAACAGTCAAATGCAATGGTGTCACCGAGCCTTTTAACTCACTCCAAGAAATAAGATAAACATGTTTCCCAAAACGGTGGGCTATTTGTGATCATGTGTCTTATCTCCCTCGCTAGATTCCCATGGAGAACTTCAAAGCCGCTGATGTAGAGTTTCAGGCCCGCTTTCGCCATGAGAACATCGCCGAGCTGTACGGCGTTCTGCTCTGGAACCAGAGCATCCACCTGTTCATGGAGGCCGGCGAAGGCGGCTCTGTGCTGGAGAAACTGGACAGCTGCGGACCGATGAGAGAGTTCGAAATCATCTGGGTGACCAAGCAAGTCCTGCGGGGCTTGGAGTACCTGCACTCACACAACGTCATTCACCATGACATCAAACGTAAGCATAAAAGATGTGTGTCACTTACTCTTGATGGATGTGCTCCATGGTATTGAACAAGTACATAGGTTACAGGAAATTATGCAATTACAGTTTGTATCTTCTATGCGTCAAATTCAAGCCACAGACGGATATTGCTCTTGTAAACAACTCAATTCGCTGAAAAGAATGAATCAGTGAACAGCCACAAACCAAGCAGATCATAGGAATCTGATAGATTGACTAATGCTTTTTCAGTAATTCTTCAAAGGTAGCCTGGTCACAGTGACTGGTAGCTATCATGACAGATCACACAAATACACCCTAGTTACTGCAGGTGGAGCTCAGCTGAGGAACCACAGCAGTGCTGCTGGGCTCAAAGCATTCTGCAGAGCTGTCTGTCAGCCTCACTGCTTAAAGGCTGTCTGGAAATTCCAGCCTGCTTCTCATGCTCAGTCAGGGTTACAATTATGGTCCAGAGAGGCAAGTGACTTATTAAAATGACCATTCTGGCCCTCTGACAAGCTGCGGTTCTTAGCATTTCCTGCCTGCAGTCAAAATATGTAATTAAACCTTGGTGACATTTTAAGCACAAGGATGAGTCTCTTCATGGCAATTTCCTTTGTCAAAGCCTGTGACCTACTTATCGTTTTCATGCTTAAGATCAATACAGACTCAGTGGACCTGAAACTGAAATCTTATCAGTTCAAGCACCATCTTGAATCACGCCTCCTTCCTTTTCATCTCTCCACAGCCAGCAACATTGTCCTGATGTCAGACAAAGCAGTCCTGGTGGACTTTGGGCTGACAGTGCAGATGACAGATGATGTATACATTCCCAGAGATCTGAGAGGAACAGAGGTAAGGAAATAAGCCGCTCCGCCTTAAAAGATGTAAGTGTAGCCCTGTAATGAATGCGGGCCTTCTGTTTTAAGTAATTGCTCTCCGATCAATGCTTGCTTTTCTTTTGCTGATCTGGAGCGTGTGTTGACACGTGACTCGCACTAGACTTCCCGAGGGATTTTAGCAAATTAGTCCCACGACTTGTCAGCACTTGTGTGCTTTTCCAAAATGATTACAGAGTCAGTGACTGGCAAGCATTAATTTAGAGCAGTCAGTGCACTCATTGGCCTCACAGCCACTATTAATAGTTTGCTGATGCTCAGGGCTTTCAGCTCTTTAAGTTGTTTTTCTTTTAGGATGAAGATTTTGCACACACCTTCTCACCCACTGGTCCTTGCTTTCCCATGCTTGTGTGTCAGTCTATATAGTTCTGTGTACATGCACCCCCGGGCCTCTCAAGTGCTTGTGGAAAGTCCCAGGGCAGACACCCAGGAGTAATAATAAGAGAGGCACAGCCTGTGCGTATTTACAGGCACAGCCTGTAAATATGCTGGGTTACTCAGGGTTACATGAACATGGGAGTGCAAGCTGGAATTTCCAGCAGAAAGACACAAAGAGATGAACTCTGGTGTGTTTACCTTTCACCCTCCAAAGACCAACACACTTCTGCACTTCCCTTACCTTTTTTTATGCGCAGCGTGGGTCTGCAGGTTGCTTGTTTGGTTGCAGGCAGAAAACCCCTTTTACACTAACAACAGGTCACTTCCTGTTTGTTGTGTCTCGCTGACACGGAGAATTTGACTGTCGCACTGAATAAAAAGGGAACTTGTTTCTCTCTCTCTCTCTCTGCCATTCTGATCTGCAGCCATGTTAAAAGTCACCCATTAAACATCCCCCGTCTTTCTTTCAGATGTATATGAGTCCAGAGTTGGTTCTGTGTCGAGGACACAGCACCAAGACAGACATCTACAGCCTGGGCACCACCATCATTCACATGCAGACCGGTAGTCCTCCCTGGGTCAGGAGATACCCACGCACTGCATATCCATCGTACCTCTACATTGTAAGTACTGCACATGAAAATCACATCATAGGGAAATGAACGCAACCAGAATGGTTGGTGCAGATATTTGTGGTCCTCACAGGATGAATTTGTGATATTGGGGGAAAAAGCATGTTTGAATTTGCGCACCAGAGACGTCTGATGACCCTAAAGTTGGATGCTGATGTTTGTCGGTATCTTTTAAGTTTCAGTGCTCTGATTTATGACCAAGTACTTTCCCATCAGCATGAGCTGACCTTTATGCTTAATGCTAGATTGCATGATAGTAAATCAGTTTGTAGATAAACTGTGAAAGGTTTCCCATGAAATACTTATTACACAGCAAATTAGTACATCACTTAATTTTGTTTTTGTTTGTTTTCATTTCTTGATTTTTCTTTTTTTTTTTGCTCTTAAAAGAAAACAACAACAACCCCACTGTATGCTACCTGCACCTCAGTGGCTGGTGCACACTGAATAGCATGAAAGCACTGAGTATGTTGGGCCAACACAGACCTAAAAGGAAAGAGACAATTAGGAAAAACAACTCCTTTAGTGTTAATGTTGCTCTTTCCTCGCTGCAGGTATAAATCCTCCTTGGTTACCAATTACCATTGGAGACATATGCCTCTGTTACATGCCTCAGCAGAGACAGTCCTGTGCTGTTAGTATCCTGCGAGGTCAAATAGTGACACACTTACCGCACACAACATGCTCACGCCCTTCGCAGTCAAGATTGCCAGGCGATAAAGAGGATGTTTGCAGTGGGTGACCTGTGGCTTATTTAGTCATTCACCACTGTTTCGTCTAAAAGCGTTCCATTACATGGGCTCTTTCCATTTTAGCTAGTCCCATTTCTGTTTTTAAAATGATTATCAGCTTCTTTGCTCTGGCCGTTTACTCACTTCCACTTGAAACTGCCGTCATGGAGAAGTAGCATTACAGGGCAAAGTCACTCGTACGGACTGAGCTTTGCAGCTGCTCCTTGTTCCTGTTTATTGTAACCATACTGCTTTTACAAACCACTGCTCACATAGCCACTGAAAAAAAGGGCAGCTTCGGTTCTGCATAGCTGTTTTTTTTCTTGAGTTATTTGGAAGTACTAGCTTTGTTTTTCTCTTCTTTAATGACAGCCTTGTATAATCTGTCTCCAAACAGATCCACAAGCAGGCCCCTCCTTTGGAGGACATTGCGGAGGACTGCAGCCCAGTTATGCGGTCCTTCCTGGAGCGAGCCCTAGAGAGGAACCTTGCGCTGCGGAGCTCGGCATCTGAGCTACTAAAGGATGACGCCATTAACCCTCCCAGAGAGGATCAGCCGCGTTGCTGGAGTCTTGACTCGGCTCTGGAAGAGGCCACCCACACCTTGCTACGGCAGCAGAGCCAGCACCACGACACCACGCAGGGTAAAGCCTTTAGTGCCGAGTTCAGTTTGTTCTCTGTTATTAATAATAAGCTGGCTACTTAACGTTAACATGTACCTGGTCTTCTCTGCAGAATCCTCTCTGTACTCTGAAGGTTCTGGACACATCAGGAGGAAGGGCTCGCTGTACATTGACCTAGGGGCCTTGTCGGGTTACTCTAAACTGGTGACGGGGCCGCCTTCCTCAGAGTATGGCTAACAAATGACCAGACAACACCATTTATAAGGCTGAACTGTTCTTAAGGCCACATAAATGGCTGAGACTCGTGGACAGCTATAGCCAACATGACTCGTAATGATGTAAAACAGCAAGTGTGACTTGGAATGAATGGGTCCAGTTCGGCCTGAAATAGAAAACACTGCAGGACAGTGTTTGGATGCATTGTGAATAAATAAGCATTATACTGTACATATAATTTCCCACACTTCTTTTGTGGGATGTTTGTACTTTATTTCAGTTCGGGTTCATGGTGATAAATGCACGCTGGTTTTTTTTCTCCTAAAACCTTCTGAAAAAAGTTATTGTATCATTTGAGTTACTTAAAGTGTAAACTGTGTCTTAAAGTATGTGTGTAAACATGTATGATGTGTAGTTCTTTTCGAACGTCGTCCTGTTAATTCCTGTGGAATATTCTTGGCAACACTGTGCTTTGCAAAATGAAGCTTCTGTGGAATGAATGCGATGAGTGATTTTGTTTTATGTTCTGTACATCCACTGAGATGAGGCATGCGCTGCTTTATACTGAAAGGGAAAAAAGCAAGTGATTTATTTCTGTTTTCTTTTGGATTAAGTGTAAAAGTTACCCAGAGTTTTTAAAGTGTCATTCTGCAATAAATGCAATAAACTCAAAAATCCTATGATCTGTGTGTGTGTCACTGCAGCCTTAGCTTTAGCAGCTATTCGTTTTTGAAATTGCTAGGGGAGATTCCTGGAAAGGAAACTGAAAACTTGAGTATATCACTATGTTTCACAAACATCCAATAAATTATACAATTAAACATTCGACAATATGTGCAATGCTAGTCCAGCCTTTTCAGTCTGGACCAAAATTGAGGTCAGGACTCTGTGCAGGCCAGTCAAGTTCTTCCACACCAACCCTTCTCATACATGTCTTTATGGAGCTTGCTGTGTGCACTGAAACAGTCATGTTGGAACAGGAAGGGGCCATCCCCAAACTGTTCCCATAAAGTTTGGAAATTCTCCAAAATGTCTCAGTATGCTGAAGTATTAATAGTTTCTTTCACTGGAAGTAAGGGACTGAGCCCAACTCCTTAAAAACAACCCAACACCATTATTCCCCTCCACCAAACTCTACACTTGGTGTTCTCCTGGCAATTGCCAAACCCAGGCTCATCCGTTAGAATGCCAGATGAAGAAGTACGATGAAGTACGATGAAGTATGAAGAAGTACGATTCATCACTCCAGAGAACACATCTCCACTGTTCGAGAGTTCAGTGACAGCGTGCTTTACACCACTGTATTGCTTTGCATTGCTTGGTGATATAAGGCTTGGATGCAGCTTCACTTCTCTTTTGAGTCCCCAACTCTCAGAGAAAGCCCATATTTCATGCCTCAAAAAAAAACAAAAACATTATGCACCCTCAATGAACATGAAGCAGTCATTTTAAGTAAAATGCAACTGAAATTTGTCAAATCAAAGATTTATTTAATTTAATAATTCATCATAAAGGAAAATGTGATCAGTACAAATCAAATCTATATCAAGTAAACCTGACCAGATTCCACTGAATTTAATATTTTACATTGTAATTATGTAACAAAATTTACATGTAATTAAATAAGATAAACTCAGCATTTTGGGCACTTTCCGAGTGTATGTTTCTGCTGAAAGTAACAATAATTTACTTTTGCTTTCTTTAGTATTAAGTGTAGAAATTACCAAGAGTTTTCAAAATGTCATTCTGCAATAAATGCAATCAACTCAAAAATCCCAAATTGTCTGTGTATATGTCACTGCAGCCATAACTCGTTAGCTGCTATTCATTTTTGAACTCACTAAGGGAGATTCCTGGAAAGGTGAATGAAATTCAAAACTTGAGTATGTCAGTATGTTTCACATTCAGTCAGCTGACTGCCTCTACTTTCTTTTTCTTCCAACCGTTAACCGTCACCAGTCCCACGTCTGCAGGAGCTCCTGGTGCTGGGCTGACAGTTTTTTTTAGAATGAGCAACAGACAGCAGGCATTACTGAGAATCAGTTTATTAAAATCATGACTGTTAGCTCTAACATTTGAAACCTGAATGTTACCTGTATGTTACATCTGTACTAATGGAAAAATGCAAATAATGTGCAGAAAAAACACAAGCATTTCATCAGAGATGCAACAAATGATACAATGAAACATTTAACATCCAGTGACATATATCCTTAGATCACTGTAATTAGTTCAAATATCAAGGTGGTCTACTGGAATCATGGATGTAATTCTGTTGCAACTTTTCTATTTGGCTTTTTGGGGTAAGACAACCCATTTACCAGTGAAACCTAGATTCTGATTATACCAACAGAGTTTAAATGGGCTCTAACAAACACTTCCCTCTTTTCTGCCATAGATTCTTCATGACGTTAGCAAAGTTTCGAATGATGACATCAGCATAACACATAACCCACGTGCAGAGAAGGGTAGTAACTAATTACATGTACGTAGCTACATTTACTTGTAACCTTTTAGAAAAAAATAACTTTTAGGAGTAATTTTACTACACTGTGCTTTTAACTGTTACTTGAGTAATATTCTTACTTGAGAAAAAATTCTGACGACTCAACTCAGTGTGAGTAACTTCAGGGAATGAATGATAAACACGTTTTAACCAAAAATGCATGAGACACAGACACAAACCTACAATCGTACATAAGGTTTGTTGTTTTAATGTTATTCTATCTGCTGAGGCTGTTGTGCCATTTGGAGAAGTAAAGTAGCACCATAGGTAATATACCTACTCTAAATATTAGTTTAATAATGATTTGGAAACGTGTTTCCTCTGCTTAGATTTATTATTTTGTAATCATGTTATTTATAGTATTTAGTAGTATTTTTTTGCTTTTAAAATACCCAAACTTGCACAAAACTACATTTTTGTCTGTCTGATTATCTCATTTTTAAACATTAAATCAGATGCTATGATCAGTTAAAGTAGCCTTTTTTACAAAAAACGTTTTTACTCTTACTTAAGTAATTTCTTGGATGGCTGCTTTTTACTTTTACCTGAGTAAAACTACCATGAAGTAGTGCCACTATTACTTGATTACAATTTTGGCTACTCTACCCCCCTCTGCTCATGTGAGAAGAAAGGTCAGAGTTCATTCTGCTCTTGTTGAGGTTCCCGTTTATTATCCTTAGCTTTTGCTTTTTCTGTGCCTCTTATTGTGAATCATACATTTTTCTTGTAAATCCTCAGTTCTTGTTTTTCTGAGTGTTAGTCTTTATTCATGTGCCTCCTTTGTTCCCCGCTATCTGCTTCTTTCATTTTGAGTTTGCTCTTGGTCCCCCTTTAGGTTTACTTCCTGTTTTATTTTGAAGGTTATGTGGAGATATTACTACCTTTTCACCTGCCTTAGCAGAACGGCATTGAAAGACTGCCGACTCTACAGAACTCCCCGACCAGGCCTTTAACTAGAACAATTCCTGTTTCAGCATTTTGCACCAACTTCCAGCAAGTTTTAGACCAGATTTTAAGATCCTTTAAAATTACTTTGAAGGTCCTTCATCACCTTGTTTCTAACTACAACTCTGCACTATCATTATCATTATTATGGCTTTTACACATTAGAAGGGTAGTGATTGATGAGGACTGCAAACCAGGAGGAGAGAGAGAATCCACCTGCAATTACAGACATGAGTGCAAATATGAACTTGCTGGACTTTATGAATGTCCAAATGCACAACAATCCATGCAATAGAGGTGGCTGGATCAATCCAAATATCGACACTTCTAACTTTTCTGTACTCTAAGTTCAGTATGTAGCCCTCTGAAGTGTGTTCACGAAATTATCCTTTTATAAAAAGAAAAAACGAAATATGTAATACGCAATATGAAAAATGTCTGAACCTTTTTTTAGTTGACTGTCGTGTCTATTTTATTTATCCCTCATGACTCATTTAAACAACAGAAGTGAAGCCGAAGGTCTTTATGAAGTCCCATGTTTGAAATACATGAACAACAAAACTCAGCTGGAAGGTGTGTTTTGTTCTATTACCTTATTATTGTGGAAAATAAAAACCAAAGTGATTTAGTGCTCTTTAAAATGTGTTCAGAATTAGCAAATTGGTGCTGATTTATCCCATAAATCATGACACAATGCTGTCCCTTATAAACACTACCTCTGTAGATCATCAGTATGGGTATCAGTGTTGGTATCAGCAATACTGACCTAAATATTTACTTGTTATCTGCTTGATACCAACATTTGCACTATCCCACACCACTAACATGCAAAACTTGTCCAAACCTTTCAGTCTGGACCAAAATTAAAAGGTGATTCCAGAGTATGAAACATCAGCTTTCTCTCACTGAAACAACTCTTTTGAATTCCCAGTTGACTTTCTGACTCTCAGTTTTACCACATTTCAGCAAATCTGATCAGATTTACCCAGCACTAATCACTCTACATGAATCACAACTGCATGACTAGAAATGCTCATGCCGCATTTTCTACAATATTTCAGCAGTAAACAGCAATTTAAAAAAAGTTTAAAAAAACCCGAACTAGCTTTTTCATTGGAAGCCTCTTCATGTGGGTTTTCCCGAATTCCCCAATCTAGCAGCTAGATCACAGAGATCAAACGTGAATCAAGTTGTAGCAAAGTTCGCCACTAGACAACTTTTATTTGTTCATATTTAGTCATGGGCAGTATCTGCTACTGAATTTGCATCAGGGAAACCCGTGTGGTGTGAAGTGTTGTGTCCTATCTGCAGCCCGGGCCCACTCTTCCTCTTTCTATAAGCGTCACATGTGAGTGGGTGGTGAACTCAGCCCAGAGACGTGCCTGTCAAGCTGAAATGAAAGTTGCAGTATTTACTGTCACGGTCACGGTTTCCACTGAGCGTTGCAGACAGATACTGCCACCTGCCGGCAGCCTTCATAAGTACTAGAACGAGATCTCGACATGTGCTGCTGTAGGCTCACTGAACACTTAAAAAACTGAGGATTTCTTTCTCTTTGGTGCCCTCGTGTGCCTCCTGGTCTCGAGAACGTGTAATGCTGCAAGAAAGAAGCATAGACTTGATTTGCTGCCCTCTCCACGTCTGTTCCTCGTATAAACTGCAAAGCTTGCAGACTGATTAGAGTTCAGCGAGGGAGGAAAACTAGTCAGGACCTGAAGTGGCAAAAAATATTATTGATCTGCACATAAGCATGGAAGCTTTTATGGCTTCTTCAAAGTTTTTAGAGAAAATTATAATAAAAATACTTTAAAAAGTGGTTAAGACTGTGATTAGATCTAATGTTTGTTTCAAATATTTTACCTACCAGCGTACAAAGACGGCAGGACGACTGACTGTGGATACGTTGTTTTTACCTCCACACACCACACGTTTCACGTCTACGTGTACGACCTTACTGAGAATCCGACATGCTGCAAAGCGGCACCAGACTGATTCAGCACTTTAAAAGTCTGGAGATGCCGGGGATTGAACCCGGGGCCTCATACATGCAAAGCATGCGCTCTACCACTGAGCTACATCCCCTGTGAGTAACCCACCGTGAGGCCAGCTGTTGAACGCATCCTGTGTATTAAAGAAATAATCATTAACCCTCTGGGTTTGATCAAAATCACTACCCTTTCAGCTTGTTCGCGGCCACTTGGCCACGAACAGATTAAGTCTGTAATTTTTATTATTTTTCATTTATTTTAATGATTTACAAAGGAATAAAAGCATAAAATCCCCATTTTTTCTAAATAATACGTGCAAACTGATTTATTTTCTAAAATATATTTATAAAGAAAAAATAGTTTAAAGAAGAAATTATCAAATACCTGCTTGAAATGACTCGACGGTGACATCTGGTAGTAAGATGAGGCAGTGCAACGAGTGTGAGTGTTACGGGGCTCCAGAGGACAACGGCAGTCAGAACATTTAGGTTTGTCATGCTCTACCGTAATTGGCTAAGACAAAAAACCATTCCCGATCAAAGTATATATATCATTTAAAATGGCATTTCATTTTTTTGTATTTGTCAAAAGTGTCCACATATATTTTTGATAACATGTCCATGTTTTGTTTGTTTTGTTTTTAACTTAAGCAGTAATGTTACTTGTTTCAGTTAATGCTGACAACATTTAGCCTCTAGTGGCTCTAAATGGCTTTTATGATGCGTTCCTGAATAAGTCACGAGTTCCCAGTCAGAATTTGATTCTGGAATTTCCCTTCAACTCAGATTTCTCACTCAGAAAGTTGTCAGCAACCCCCAGCAATAGTAAACAATAATAAAACTGTAAAATTTTAACCTATACTGCCACTGTTGTGTTTTTAGGACTCGCTAAACAAGCTGTACACAGAGGACTGACTAGGCTCTCTCCATGAATGTGCTGCATGGAGAAAGATAGGAAAAGACAGGAGAGGAAGAAGAGAGGTTAGATTTAAGGTAAGGATGTTCAGTGGGATTTGATCAACGGAAAGTGGGGTATGCTTTGTTATTGAAATGTTGCCCGAAGATCCTCTGCAGGTTAGTGCAGGATAAACAGGTTAGCTTACTGTACTGTGATGGATTTAAAGTAAAGCACTGTGTTGAACTGATGCACAGCAGCTGTGGTGTTCATCGTCATGCTTCATGTGGTTCCAGCTGTGTATCAAGCGATGGTGGTATAGTGGTAAGCATAGCTGCCTTCCAAGCAGTTGACCCGGGTTCGATTCCCGGCCATCGCAGCTCTTTTTCACACCTTTGCTCATGTAACAACTCAAGACCATCTCCAAAGGGCAAAGCCCCCCACTAGGAATTAAATACCTGGAACATCCACAGACATCACAAGCAAAGTATAAAGACAGCATAATCAGTGTACTGTCAGTGTGGAGAACAGAAATCAGTCAAGACATATTTTTACTTTTTACTTTGAGTACATTTCAGAGGTGGTACATTTTCACTTTTACTTGAGTAAAGAAGTTCAATAGATACTTCAACTTTTAGCAGAGTGTTTGTAACACAGATTACTGTACTTCTCCTAAGTAAAGAAAGACTACTTTTTCCACCTAGGCAGCTACTTTGGTGAGTGAGCACTTCAGGATTAGTAGGATGTGAGAGAAGATTTTGGTTTCTAACTGAAGCAAGCATCATTCAACACTTCACTTCTCTTCTCTTGCTGTGTTGGCTCCTTTGTTCCTCCTTTTCTCCACTCCCCTCCTCTCTCAGCTGTGTAAAGCCCCGGATGAATTGCTGCCTGATTCCAGATTCCAGATGTGCATCAGGCGATGGTGGTATAGTGGTAAGCATAGCTGCCTTCCAAGCAGTTGACCCGGGTTCGATTCCCGGCCATCGCAGTTCCCTTTTTCCAAAGAACAATAATGGAAGAAAGTCATTTTTATCAGAGATAAGACAATATGTGTAATAAGGGGATATTCCTTATATCTAATTTCATAATCTTCTCCCATCATTACTACAGTGCGTCATTACATACCTTTATTACTTCAGAAATGCTTTTATTCTGATCACTCAAGCATGCTTTTATATGTCCCAGCCCCTCAAACAAGTTAAAGCTATGGCAGTCTGAATGTAACTCACCTGTATGAAGCTTTAGAGCTGCATATATATAATGCCAGAGAGAGCAGAACAGTTACTCTTATGCAAAACATTAAGTCACATGTCATGTGACTCTTCTGCACAAAATGATCCCCAAGAGTCTCACCTGCTCCAATCAGAGATGGTATCAGACAATGATAATGATAAATTTCAATAACATAAAATATATATATGTAAAACGATAAACTCCAACGCAAGAGAGGAAATTAATGTTGGAAAAAATTGTTAATTGTGGGATTTAGTGCACAAAACAATGAGTTAATGCTGAGTGAACACTCAATGCTGCTGTTTATCTCTAAGGTGACAGCTGCACATTAGAGATTTATGTGTTGTCCGCCTCACCAAATGAACACATGTAAGTTCCAGTGACGATGGCATACACAGTTTGCACTGCTGTGACTTTACAGGTGGGCTTCATCTTTTGGTGTTAGTGAGCCACAAATCGAAAAGTGAATAATACTGATGATACTGCAGACTCTGAATCAGAATCTGCATCACCTGCTACCTGCTAGCGGGTGGGATATATGTGGGAGAAGTGAACATTTTGTCCTCAGAGTTGATGTGTTAGAAGGAGGAAAAATGGGCAAGCATGAGGATTTGAGCAAATTTAAAAGGTTAGATAACTGGGTTAGAGCATCTGCAAAACTCCAGCTCCTGTGGAGTGTTCCCAGTCTGCAGTGGTCACAATCTATGAAAAGTGGTCCAAGGAAGAAACAGTGGTGAACCAGCAACAGGGTCATGGGTGGACAAAGCTTACTGATGCTCATGGGGACCCAAGGCTGGCCTCTGTGCTGTGATCCAACAAACAAGCTGCTAAAGGTCAAATTGCAGAAAAGTGTCATGGCAATTCTGATAGAAAAGTGTCAGAATACACAGTGCATCACAGTTTGTTAGTATGGGGCTGCATATTGCATATTGCATACTTTACACCTACTATGTACTGACACAACAACCTGAAATATGATTTAAAGAACAGGATGTGCCATTAAGGCTATAGAGAAGAAAGCTAGCCTAGACCTTCTAAACAAATGACACACGCAAACATGTAGCCCAAATTTACGAATGAGTATGTTTATGTTGTTTAATGAGTATATTTCAATATATATACATACATTGGTTAGTCACTGGTGTCCATTTAATGTTTCAGCGGTGCTGCTCTAATGCCCTTGCTGTTTTCTGATGTTCTCCTTCAAAGAAAAATAATTTCACTAAAAGACTCTGTGGACAATAAATGTTTTTAGGTATCTGGGAATCTACACAAAATGAATGCAGCTGGAATGATTTGCAGCTATACCTAATCTTGCGGCTGCCATTCAGGAACATACCTGATGTAACCATTATACTGAGCAGCACCATTCAAGATATTTAGCACAGTAACACAGGGAAGGTTCTGAATGTAGGTTCTTTGCAACAGACATGGCCGCCACCATAACGTAGTTTATGTAGATTCAGTCTCGATAAATATCGGACAAAAACACAGTCGCGTTGTCGGCAGGATTCGAACCTGCGCGGGGAGACCCCAATGGATTTCTAGTCCATCGCCTTAACCACTCGGCCACGACAACTCACACTACGTCACCGTCGTGCATCGCCCCTTACGTCAGCCGAGCATTAGTTGCTAAGCCTCTGTATAGCCTCTGTATATTAGATTGTACGTCTAATACTTTTTTAGTCATAAACAAACATAAAATGAATGGAAGATTAACTCCAGAGTTACTAACAAAAGTCTATATTTGTTTTCTTTTTGCTCCAAATGTAAAACCTGATGGATGCGGGGTTTTAACATTTTATTAAAAGTATTTTTAATGACGATGTTTCGATTTATTTGACAACATTGTCAACTATGTATGTAGATAAATACGAAATAAAGAAAGCGCAGATTCCTTTGACTTCCTATACCACAGGATGGCAGTAAATCACATTTCTTAAAAGGTTCCTTTGAAGTACACACAGAACGTCAGATCAAGTATTTACTTCCAGAAATGTAAACCGGAGAGCTTTATAGTGTGAACATCTCTCTCATAAATACTAAGAGTCTAAACAAGAAACCCACATCAAGTCTACAGTCACTGTCCAAAAGTGTGTCAGTTAACTCTGAGATCACTAACCTGTTACTTCTTTAAACTGATGTTTCAAGTTCTCCAGGAAGAACTTGTATTTGTACAAGTTCTTCCTGGAGAACTAATTTGTATATTCCAGTGTCACATAAAGAAGTTCAAAGGCTTCACAACCTTGATTTTGGTGTACTGTCATTATTTAATGCTGATAATTTTACACAGGTTGCGCTTCTTCTTACGTGTTGCTTTTGTCTATGTTGCCTGTTTTAATAAGTACACTGAGAACAATCCCAGTTCCTTGCATGTGTACACAGACAGGATTCTGGTTTTCATTCTGTTCTTATGTGTTTATACAACACTCTGCATTTAATCATTTCTTTTTATTCATTTCTGGCTGTCTTCCACAGGGTGTCGTTTATTCTGTCCTCGTGCCCTCACTCGCAACTGAATTCCACATTAGATAAGAGTA
Organism: Neolamprologus brichardi; assembly: GCF_056152115.1. Lineage (NCBI taxonomy): Eukaryota > Metazoa > Chordata > Actinopteri > Cichliformes > Cichlidae > Neolamprologus > Neolamprologus brichardi. The sequence continues at coordinate 11,497,769 of NC_142112.1, read as the reverse complement.
AGACGTTGAGATACGTAGAGTAGATGGTAAGGTGATTAATAATGCTGGCTGACTGCTCAAAGCTGAGATTGGCAGTGTCAGATTTGAGTTCTAGTCCTGGATATCGGTGTTGAGTAAATGTCATAGGATTACGAGATGAGAGGGCATATGTGGGCTGTTTAAGTTGGGGATAGATTGCAAAAATGTATCCCCAACTTAAACCTCAGTAAAAGGTTTCAGAACAGAGATGTGTGAGCCTGCAGGTAAAGCTGACCTCGGATTGCTGTTTCACATGGTTCAGTAATTACCACAATTTAGCAAGAATTCTGCCCAATAATTTAAATTTATGATCCACTTTTAAGAACTCAAAACACTGAGGTGGAAATGATCTTACCCTGTAATAGTGCAATCAAGCTTCATTCAGTCTCCAATAGGTGTAGAATGATAGCCTCCACCCTTCTAACTACACTGACATTTGTGGGGATGTTATTCCAGATGTAAATACAGCGCCTGGGAGGGTTGTGAAAATTAGCCATGGTGAGATGTGAGGATACACCATTTTCCTCCAAACCACGTGGACAGCAAACAGCTGGCTGCCAGCTCTGCTTTTACCGGGGGGAGCGGTGATGTGGAGGCTACCACAGGAAATCTGTATTCTTGTTGACAAAAGGATGATAGTTTTTATCCAGCTTTAATGAGCTAAGTGTCTCTTTGGTTTTTACACAATATGTGTCTGTCTGCACAGTGTTTCAGCTCCAGTGTGCGTCACTTGACCAAAAAGATCCAGCTGTTGTTAAACCGCTACGGTCTATCCGCAGAGGAATTTTACTGAATGTTTCCAGCGTCTCAGTAAGAAAGCTCAAAGATCCACTGCTCTAACTAACATCCTCCTCCTCTACACCCTCATTGTGACCAAAAATCAGAGAAAAAAAAAAGTAAGCATTGCAACACTAAGACTGTCGCTGTGGCAAGCAGTATTTTTTTATTTGCCGGACTGAAAGAGTAGAAAATCAAGAGTGAGGGGAACATCTGGCACAGATCAAGCGAAGAAACTGAAGAAAGGCTCTGTGTGGATTTTCTGGAATGAAATCTTCCAGAACAGCCTCACTTGAAATGACATTGCAAAATTATTTGAGAGTTTTGGGAGCACACAGTGAAAAACATGACTTCACTTTGGGGAAGGTACGCCCAGATGAGCATCATGAATGCTTGGCCAGCTGAGAGACTTTGTGCTTTGTACCATCACCAGCTGCTGCATTCATAAGTCCTGCATAACAGGCCATTATTTAGTAGGAAGCCTCCTTTTGCATCTGACCAATTATGTAAATTACTAAAGTATATACCGTATGGCAGTGGAAAGGAAAACTGCTTTTAATTATTCAGCCTGGATAACAGTTGGCCATAAACATTACAAGGCCTAACCATCAATTATGGAGGAAGGTTAGAGACCTGAGTGGCACCAGAGCTGCTTTGAGGAGACGGAGCGCTGAAGGTTTATCCTGTCAAAACAACAGATAAACCTGTTATATATACATGTAGAGGCCCATGTATTATGTTGAAAAGATACCAGCCTAAGTTTAACTGGGCTGAGTTTCACTTTTGTCTTTATACAGATATATATATATATGATGGTGCAGCGATTCAGTGTAACCTTTGAAGTGAGGAAGATTTGTCTATTCCTGTCACAGAGGTGGCAAAAAGGACCCAAACACAGGACTCACAGACAAAAACAAAGTAAATGAAAACTAAAATGTAATTAGGGTTGAAAATGAATGAATAAAAGTTGCAAAATCCACAGTGGCCCATACAATATATTGCCAAAAGTATTGACTCATCCATCCGAATCTTTGAATTCAGGTGTTCCAGTCACTTCTGTGGCCACAGGTGTATAAAGCAAACAAGTCCAGACAATGCTGATGAGTGTTCAGTGAGTCGACCTGGTCATGGGGCAATGCACAGGAGCATTTCTGTGGGTCAGCCTGAGCCAGGGAGCACTGAAGACCAGTTCAGAAGCTTGACCCAGAGGATGAGCTAGGTTGAAAAACCCTTCAGGCAGCAACCCACAGGCTGAGCAGAGCAAACAGACCTCTCTGGGGGGCAAAGACCTCTGGGGCTGGCCCTGTTTCCAGGCAGCATCATTTCTGTCAGGCCAGGCAGCTGCAAGGTTTGGTACTGAGTTACTGCTGCTCAGACGAGGCTTCGGCGCTGGACTGCCACAGCGACGAAGAGGAAAGTGGAATTTGCACAAAAAAATAATAGAGCAGGGATGTAAAACTAATTTTATATCGTGGGCCACATGCAGTCCGCTTTGATCTTATGTGGGTCAGACTCCAATTTCTGTCAGGGTAAAGTTTAAATACACATTTAATCTCTGCAAAATTTTAATATAAGACAAAGAAGTGCAACACCAATAGTATGTCTCAGTTTTTCTGCATCATAAAGAAATGGTAGTGTAGTAAATGAAAGGAAGCTGTCAGCACAGCTGACTGGGCTTACATTGTATGTAAATGTGCAAAATGACAGAAATCTATCATTAGATTACTTTTTGATTGTTGTGGATGACCACAAGGGGGCGCTGTATCTATAGGAAAAGCTGGAAAACGTGAAACTACAGCTAAAAGTCCATAATTTATGTCTCCCTTACATTTTCCAAAGCCATCCAGTGGGCTGGACTGGAGTCTTTGCAGGGCTGATTATGGCTCCAGGCCTTTTGTTGCTACCAGAGTATAAAAATAAATAGGAAGCAACAAACAGGATGCAAATACTAGAGACCACTGGGGAAGAGAAATAAATACAAACCAGTACTCCAAATGTGAACAGAACCAAGAGAAGAAAAGGATCCAAAGCTAAAGGCTAAAAATCCAAACGACTAAACTGAGAATACAAAACTCAAAACCCTGAGTCCAAGACACAGGACCATGACAACTCCTAGTTATTGTTAATGAATAAGCTTTGAGGTAAAAGGTTAAAGAATGCATCCAGGCTGCGTGGCTACTGAATTCATTCAAATGAATTCATCTTGACAGTGTCCACATTTTTGCACGTACAGTATGTCCAGTGTGCACAGTAAGCTACTGTTGATGTGTATCATGTGTTCGTGTGGGCTGAACGCACTGGAAACTGAGCTCGACTGACCACAAGCAAATCCTTCAAGTTGTTGCCATGTGGTGATTAAACCTGGTCTTCTTTTCCACATAACTGGCCGATTACAGTCATCAGCAGGTTCATCGCATGTCCTGAGTCTGCCTGCTGCACTCCAGAAGTCCTGTTCCTCTGAATCTACGAGGGTCGTGCGTATGAAACTGAAAATGCTGACATTAGAAAAGAACTTTTATGGGGACATGAAGATCAGAGCAGGCAAAGAATTTATCTGAAAGCTTTCTAGCCGGCCTGCAGAGGACTGAAATGTTGTCTGTGCTGACCACAAAGTTAGTTTAATTAAGTTGCCATGACGACTGCGACCTCCCCCAGTATCCTCTTTGCCCAGGGAACAGAGAAACCACAAGTTTGTAATCTTTCCCCCAAAGCCAAACCTTTCATTTACTTAAAATAATTTGTGTTTCCATTCCAGCCAGCTCACATTCCCAGGGTGTCAAATACTGCTGTTCTGGCTGTATCTCTGCTGTTTCTGAGACATGTATTTGTATCTACATGTATCTGTTTTGACATCTGTGCCATAACTCACCAGATTACGGCACTCCAATCTAATGACTCAGCTTCTCGTGTAAATGCGCTGGGTAGCTTTACGCATCATTTTTTCACATCAGGGAAAATTTTTCCATTTGTTGAACAAGGACAACTGTGACACACGACAGCATGTCGGCATTAGAAATTCCAATTGTACAGAAGATAAACGATAAACTTCTTGAAAACCAAATGCCAAGCAAAGCCTGCCTTGTGTTACAGTTGATGGAGATAAATATTCAGTCCAGCAACAACAGGCATCCGCATCCTTCAACATCAAAAGAGCCACTTTAGTTCCTCCTACCAAACAACGGGAGAAAAAGAGCAGCACACGCAGGTGACAGGGGACATGTAGCATGTATTACCCTAGTTCTAACCCATGGCAGGTTGCTGACCACTGAACTAGGACAACGCATAAAAGCAATACCTGGAATCAAGTTACAATAAGATTTTCAGAGTTCGAGAGTGGCTGTAGCTCAGAAGGTAGAGTATGTTGTCTGCTAATCAGAAGCATGTTGGTTTGAGGCCTGGCTGCTCCAGTCTGCAAACATAAGTTGCTCTCTGATGCATCCACCTGTGTGTAAATGTTAGATAGAAACCACTTATATAGAAAAGGCATTGCAAAATGAGGTAAGCTAAGTAAAGTGCTTTTCTACTCAGAGTAGAAACACATAAAACTACCAACAACTCTTACAATCTGGTCTCCTTTCAAATAAATTGGAGACAATAACTCTATGAATTACAGCTTCAGCAGCTTCCAGCATCAGGCAGATTTTACACTTAAGTTAAAAACCTTTCCACTTGTGCAGACGTTTATTTGCCTCTATTTGCATGTCCCAGTGTGCGTCAATTCATGATTCACATTTGGTTTGAAAAAAAAAAAACACTTCCAAAGAACACTTGGCTGTCTGATAGCTGTGATACACATGCAAAATAAGTACTTTGGTATATTTACATTGACTATAAATAGGTTGTGATCAGTTGCACCACTCAAAGTGTACTACAAGTTTATGAAAATGTTTCTAAAGTGCTTAGCCACATTTAGACTTACTATTCTTACAGTGTGGACACTGCTGTGTGTCATGACCACAGAAGCTTTGTTATAAATGTATGGCAGCAGTGGGGCTGAGAAGAGGAGAGGATGGATGTACTGAGAGGTGGGAAGGAGTGAGGTAGTACTAGTAAATCAACATAATCCCGCTGACAACAGGGGCGGATGAGTTGGATGACTGCGGTTGTAGAGACCACCCTGGATCTGGCAACCCAACAGACAGAGTCAGTGACCGAGAGGCCGGGCTACGGCTGTGTCGCTGACAGAATCTGACAGTGACCGAGCAGCTGTGGTGCCACAGAGGTTGGGTTTCTGTTGAGACAAACACTAATGCGCATAAAAGCCGGGGAGACGTAAACTAGGTCACACAAACAGGCAAAATAAGACACAAACAAATGCACAAAATAGCTCCAGGCAAATAGATTAGTGCAACTATACACTATGTCTATGACTCTTTCATTTATATGAAAAAACACAAGAGCCAATCGGGGCTTGGGAAGCAGCAGATGATATTTCACTGTAAGGAGGTAACTGAGATTTATGTTTCTCCACAAGGTGTCACAAGTACAGACATGGTACTTCTTAATTCTCAGTTAGATACAGGCTAAACTGTCTACATTACCTTCCATCCTTTAGTAGCATGTTCCCAAACATTTGGTCTGTTAGTTTGTCTCATTCAGGAATAATGCAGCGCTTGTACAGTTTAATCAGTTATGCCAGATTTGTAACTGTTTATTTTGGGTACAATGCTTTACACTTGTGCCATATTTGACTATTTCAGACATCAATAGCTCTAAAAAGTATTTTATAAACACATTATGAACTCAGGATTTTTCATAATTATTTTAACTTGAGGAGAAGTGTAGATTGAAGTGATGATATGTTGCCTGGAGTTTAAAATTACACAGAAACATTTAAAGCATTTTGGAATTTTCAGTGAAGTAATCACGAAGAAGGAAATCAGTCATGAAACCAAAAGCATTTTTGTGCCAGGCTGCTGAATGTCTATTACCTCCGCCAAGAAGGTTATGTTTTTGCTAGCATTTGTGTGCAGGCGTGTTATTCTTTCTGTCTGTAAACACAATAAAGTTATGAATAAATTCTGATAAAATTTTGTGAGGGTGTAGAGTCAGGTCATGTTAACAATTTTGCGTCATATACACCAAGGTCCTCAAAAACTGAAAAGAAAAGCATGATAACTTGGGAACTCTGAAACTCTAAAAGTGTGGTGTGTATTGTCAACATATTTAAAGTACTATAAGTATTTAAATATCCTGTCACACTTGACCTCTGACCTTTCCTTCACGGTCTAGATTGGAGATCAAAGTACCAATAATGCTAAAATTCAGTTCAATTCAATTTTATTTATATAGCGCCAAATCACAACAACAATCGCCTCAAAGCGCTTTATGACAATAATAAAATGACAATAAGTTTTCACACTAACATGAACATGCTGGCCTTGGATACTTTTCTCATTTGTATGAGTTTATGTGCGTTACAGTGATACTTCAAAACCATTCAGTAAAATGTGTTTCTGAATATTTATTTATGAAAAAAAACAAACTTGTGATCAAAAACCTTTTTCATTTATTATTTATTACTAAACGTTCAAATGAATTTTACTAAACAATGAAAGTAATGCTAAAAATGAATGAAAAAATGAAGTATAATAAAATGGGTTTCAACAAAGCAAACAAAAAAGCCTGCCTCAAGTGGTCATTTGAGGAACTGCACTCATGTTATTAGCTCCATGTTGTGATACTGTATGTTATCTTGTCTTGGAGTTTGCTGTGAATTCTGCAAGACTGATGTTACAGTTTATTTACTAGGAACTTTTGATGTTTCTTCTTCATTTCTGGTCATTTTCTGTATTGATGCCAAGATGGAAGTACAGCAACTCTACCATCTGCATAATAACCTTTCACCATTGCATCGCCGGACTTAACACCTGCCTTACCTTTAGGCCCGCAAAAGAGAAAACAAAGCCTCTCTGTTCACAGGCTTGGTCTTCACAACCATAGAAATACTGGATTACACACATGCAAACACGTTGTTTTGATAATCGGCTCATGCAGCTGTCTTTCACTTGTGTTTCCTCCCCTGTTTTCCTGTTCTCGTCTTGTTATCCTCTCCATTCCGTCATGTTTTCTGTTGTCCTCTGTCTCTTGCGTGCAAAGATTTCCATCAACACAAGTCTCCCTTGTAAGCAACAAGAAAACTGTTTTCTGTTCCCTCTTTAATCCGCACAGCCTGCTGAGCTGTTGCATTATTTATATGTTTGTCATTATTCTCCCATTGAGCCCCAGAGGCACACGCTTTCTCAAATATTGTTCATTTTTCCATGTGATTCTGGCAAGTGAAGAATACCAGGCGTGGTTACACAGATACTGATTGACTGTGGCATGGAGAGTTACAAAGGCTGAAAAGGTTGTGTACAATGTAGCAACGGGACAGCTAATTAATGCCATCTGCCCATTTGCATAGATCAGGCTGAGAGTGTATCCAGCTGCCACTCGTTAGTCTCCAAAAATTTAGTTTAAAGGCAAAAACAAACACACTTTCTCATAACTTCTGTGCTTATGAAATCGATTGTGCTCTATTTGAGAATAGGCCTAATATAGTAGTTTTAACCGTGTATTGGTTAAACAAGGTCTTCTGCCGCAATCACCTCTCAAAAGTCTGTGATTATCCGTGAACCACGACCTTACTTAAAGTGACTGCACATTATATCATCCGCTCCTTCCAGCCCACATCCCAGCCATCTCACATAGTTTGTTGTTACTTCACAATAATCAGCTGCAGATGTGAAATTCTCATGGCCTGGCCTCATCGCAGGGTTGTAATCTTAGAAAAACACAACCTTAAGAAAAGCCCTATGACATACAGTTTCCTTAATTCGCTAGCACGTAGGACTCACAGTTTTTACACCTGTTTTTCATTTCTACCCACACTAAAGGATGACATATGCACTAGGATTCGTCATGCTAACTCTGACGCAATACATCAAAGGGCTAACAATCATGTTTAACACAGTACAGGGTCTGTTATTAACCAACTAAATAATTGTGAAAATCACAGTACTAGAGCAGCATTCGAAGCTGAATCAGTTTATTATTAATGCACACATGAAAAAACACAGTTATGTATCGGTTCTGTTTAAGGTCTTCACGTAATGCGTGCAAAATGTAATCCAACAAATGCTATCGTATCAAATTCTTTCCTGTTTGAGTCAAATATTCCACACACAATTAGTTCAAATAGGACTATTTTAATGCCACTCAAACTTTTGATCTCACAGATTAACGTGAAATAACCGCAACCTCTTTCAAACGTGTTATGTGCTGGTGCCGTGTATTGTTTTACAATTATGTTGGTACACCACAGAATGAAAGGCAGTCAGTTCACAGCATTGTTGTGGTGGATGCATGAATTCCCTGGTGGTGATGCTACATAATAAAAAACAGTTGTCAGTAAGAGGTGCAGCATGCAAATGCACGACTCACACCTTGGAGAACTGGGTCAAAATCCCTTCTGGGGACGTAGTAATTAGGTGGAAGCAGTTTTTACTGTTGGGTTTGTAGAGGTTTGGGAAACAGAACCATTAAAATGTGGTCATGTGAGTAAACTCATTTCCACAGCGCAGGCATGGAAGTGTGGTTTTTTCATGTATTTCTGAGAAAACAAAACATTTTTAGCAGATACTGCACATACTTATGCAGCTAGCAGCTAGCTAGCCTATAGCAGCGGTCTCCAACCTTTTTTGCGCCACGGACCGGTTTATGCCCGACAATATTTTTCATGGACCGGCCTTTAAGGTGTCGCGGATAAATACAACAAAATAAACCTAGTACCGGTACTGAAAAAAAGAAGGTTTATTCATAACACACGTGAAAAGACCAAGGAAAACCAAGTAAACGATAAAATCGATAACAAAATAACGCTGAAAACCGATAAAAACCCTGAAAACTATACATTTCACACCTGAACCTCAACTCTCGCGGCCCAGTACCAAACGACTCATGGACCGGTACCAGTCCGAGGCCCGGGGGTTGGGGACCGCTGATTAAGAGGACCTGAGGGAAGCTCGGAAAGCTAAGCAGAAGTTATTTGGAGAGGAGAGTGACTGCTGTTGGTTGAAAAGAGAGGTAAAAAAAAACTTCAGTGGTGTGGAAACATTATGGGTTTGCGGAGTCAGACGTGGATCAAGTAGACATAGTGTCATAGGGTCCGAGGCCCGGGGGTTGGGGACCGCTGGCCTATAGTACTTTATCCTCTTGGCTGACTGGCCTCTTGGTTGCGTCACATGCTTTCATAATTTCTGAGCCTAATTTAATAAGGAGAAATGTGCTACAGGAATAGCTAACAAGGATTGACACATTATTTTTTCATCATCAACCTGTAACAGTGACAAACTGATTGATTAAAGACTAGGCTACCTAGCCTAAAGATCAAGCAGGTTTAGCTATCCAACAACTTTTTCCTACATATCCAGTCAGAGTCATGTATGGTCTGGAGCCTACCCAGTATATCATAGGCTGAGATGAAGGGCACAGCCTGGACACTGCATCTTTACCAGTCAATCACAGGACTAATTGAGAAAAAGAAAAGTTTTCATGCATAGATTTAGACTTAAACAGATTTAGACCTTGAGAGAGCCTTCACAGCCACAGAAAGACCACACCCAGCTGGATTCAAACCCAAGACCTTGATATGAGGCATTAGTGCTAACCACCACTCTGCCATGCTGCCCAAAGTTAAACACTTTGCCTTAATCTGTCAAAGACGCGTGACTCTTTCTTCAGCCTGCTGGTTGCTATCTTCTTTTTCCACAATGCTATGCTAACATAGCCGCTGATATCTCCAGCTTCACATTAAAAGCACAGATACTATATAAGAACGTTTGTGAGCTCCTATTAAAATTCTCTACAGGAAAGTCATTTAAAGACTAAAAGTTAAAGGCCCAGAAAATCAAAATGATAGATGTTAAAAAAATATTTAGTATAAGTTACTTTGGTGTAAGGGCCTCTTGCTTATGCCAAAGTAGCGAATGCTCTCTTAGTCAGATTAATACCCGATCAACTGAACCATCTCTTTCAATATATATGTTAAACAGTTATGAAAACATGTTGGGAAATAAAGCATTTATGTTATAGTATTGGGTCAGTTTGATGCACTTTTATGTTTCAGTGCCACATTATTTACCTAATTTACCATTAAAACAATTCTGAAAGTGACAAGTTGAATTGGATTTTCTTTTCCTGCACCATCACCTCGAGCCAGTACTGTTACCAAAGGCCATTGAAAGCATGCAGATGTAATTTGTAGGGCTTAATAAGTGGAACAAATTTATGGGGTCAGTCTGGAATTAAATCCTAACAGCCAGTGACTTACAATAGGTCACCTCCACCCCCTGCCTTTATCCTCCAGTCAGTGATATAAAGTGGGTACATTCAGAACCTTCATGGAAACAGTTAAGGAATCTAACAACATCCGCATGTATTCCAAAACTGTAAGTATTTTTCAGGCTTAAATAATGTCAGATATGCAGGTTATTGGCTTTGATTTGATTAATGAGATTAGATTAGAGCTTTATGTTAAATTCTCTTTCTGCCCCAATTATTCTGCATAGTTCAGAGAACATAGTGAGTTCTCTAATCACTATAATCACTGTTTACAAGATCTTGCCCCAGAAATGTTATTTCCTGGGTCAACATTGTGATAGGGTTATGACATTGTAAGGTAATGACGCAATATAGTTCCAAGTTCTCATGGAAGTGCTAAACACATAAAGTATTATAAATTCACACAAATTTAAACATTATGCCATACACAACTTTACACTGCTGACCAAAATAATAATAATAATAATAATAATAATAATAATAATAATAATAATAATAATAATAATCTCTCTTCATCAGAGGGCCAGAGATTGTTAGTTTTGTTGTTGTTGTACATTTGAAGGTGTAAACTCCAAAAATGGAAATGATTTGCTGACAGCATTTTGGCTGGAGTCCATTTAACAAGCACATCATTTATGTGAGAACTTATTGTCATATTAGCAACCAAGCTATCAAGCTAGCTGCAACCTAGATGGCCGTGTGTTAGCTTATCTGTATGTTATAAATATATAAATAAGTACATCATTTGAATAAATTGTGTGAACTAGTTAGAATGTAAACTTGCTATAATGTTAGAGCCAGGTTACTTGCTAGTGGGTTAGCCATTGGGAGCTAAAAGTCCATCCATTAAAAAAAAAGACTTCCATTTTCACCGTAGGAATTTCATATATAGGAAGATTTATAGTACTGCTAAAGTCTTAAGGCACATAGATGTAATGATTTTTTGGTATATAAACCAAAAATTCACTCAATAAGAATTTTTGCCACTGATTTTGTGACTTGCAGAGCTTCCAAAGCAATATGGTGCCTTTTGCAAGCTCAGGGCAAATAAGCTTAAGTTACATACAAAACTTTTTGCTTATTTTTATGTTTTAAAACACAATAAACATCTTAACTGTGGCAGATTCAAACCTTTTGATGATTTTTTAGGCACGTATCAAAGTTAAAGTTCAGTTTGCTCAGTGTGTTTGTTCAGAGTTACACTATACTGCATACAGGCTGTGGCTGAGAGCTTGATATAATATTGCTGCGCAAAACTAAACTGTGAAAATGTGTTGTTCTTCTTCTAAAACATAAAGAAGGTCAACTGGAAGACAAAGTTCTGAGCTACACAATGTGGTGTGCAAACAAAGCTCCACTAAAGTCCAAGATGACACTCATTACAGTACATTATTGGCCTTGAATAACATCTCATTTAGCCAACTTAGGCATCCACTATAATTTAAATGCAGAATATAGATTGCACTGGGTGAATTTGTTTAGCTTGAAAAATGCAAAATGTTGTAGCTGGTGGTGGGGTTTTTCTCTCGTTAGGCCATTGCCTGCTCTCATGCCGATGGAGGTCCATCATCAGGCATACTGATGATGAAGAAAGTTTTCTTGAAATCTATTCCTTATATAATTTCTTTGTGATAACCATTATGAGTCCTGAATGCTGCATTTTTCTCCACAACAGACATCAAAAGCTTCTGCTCTCAATCGACATTGTCGGTGGAAATTAAAAGCAATAAAGGATAAAGGCCTTCGAAAAAACATGGCTATAAGGTAAACAACACAGAGTCTAGTCCATCCAAAGATACAACAAAAGGGAATAAAAGAGGTCTTGTTAGTGTTTCTGAAGCTGCCAGAGTACATTGCTACTTTGACCTCATTACTGGGGGCTTACTAGTCACGGGGTTGATGAGGGGCAGAGCGGCACAGTTAAATGCCCAAGAATGCATACTCATTTACAATGCAGCAATGAGACAGACCCACGCAAACCCAGCTCGACCATTGCTCTGAAACCTCCAAAAACATGACTATATACAGCAAGGGCCTGAAACATTACTGAATAACATGCAAGGCTGTGAAAATAAGAGCAAATACAGTCTTTGTATTTCAGGTGACTTGTTCAGATAAACTTTCAAATTATAAAGTGGCTGTTTAACTCATCACAGAGTTTTTACTTGTGGAAAAATGCACAATGTTGGTGCATTAAGTCTGTAACCACATGTTATCATCAACATGATGGGAAAGACATCTCCTAACTGTGTCTCTGGAGTCACATTTGAAAACCTCGCATTACTCTATTCTTTGATGCCTTCCCAGTTTGGTTGGATGTTCCTGACATACAAGAGCCCAGTCTTATCATTTTTTCCATGGTAGCCATGGTGGGCCTTTTTGAATTGGCCTTATGCTTTCTGGTATTACATTAGCTGCAAAACTGTTTTTGTGGTTTTTCTTTTTTCACTTCTTTGAACCAATGGTCTGGAGGGCTTCCACCATGCATCCAAGCCTGCTTTGAACCATGAAGATGCAGAAGCCTGTTAGTGGAACTCTGCCTCTGCCCAAAACGCAAGAAAATACACTGTTGTTCATAAAACCCATTCTTTCCTTAAATCAAAAAATAAAAGTGTTGCGTCTTGTTCAGCGCTGCTTGTGTTTCAGCCTTCCTTACTTTGGCCATGTCCCTGGGTACTGAGCATCTTTGCTTCTGGAAGCTATTAGCTACTTCAAAAGACTGTTACAATTTTTGAGCTATCTGTGTCCATTATGTCCTCTTTTTGACCCATTTTGCCTGAAGTAAAGAAGCTGCCTAATAACAGTGCACACTTTGATATAAGATGTTCAGCATTCTAGGCCACATTACACAAATAAACATCACCAGAGAACGTTTAAATCCAACAAGTATTGCGGTTTATGTAGCTTGGAGTGAAAAAAATACGCATAGAAATAAAGATGAGGTCAAAATACTCACTTAATAGTTTTGCACAAAGTGTATATGCCACAAAAGCATTATGGCCCTGCCTTGCCTACTGTAATAACACAGAAATAGGTTATAGCCTCCATTAGCAACTTGGAGTTGGAATAGCCTTGAGATACCTGCAGCATCAGACTAGACAGTGTAAGCCACCTGCAACAGATCAGATGTTTCTGTACAAGTGCAGTCATACAGCGTATTTTTAAGATATTGCATCTAAGCAAATTTTTGCACCATTTCCTGACATTGCATTTCCCAGGAAATGGTCACAGTTGTATTTTCAGAGGATTACATTTTCCAGGATTAATCCATATTGTGTCCAACTTGAAAAGCTCAGAAAGTTTCCTGTGAATTTGTGAACTTCTTAAGCATATCAATCTTTTCGACTGAAGGTATTTCCTTCAGTGACACTCTCAGGAAAGACGTATTTTTAACTCCGTTGCTTGTAACACTCTAAGAATGGACAGAAAAAGATCATTGTTCTCTGCATCCGTTCATCCGACGCATGACATATTTCAGGATGTAAAGAAATGACAGCCTGCAGGGACCACTAGAGGTGCTTTTGACTTTTAATTTTACTTAAGTTTACTTAAGTAACATCATGTCCATTTGGTTTGTCTGATCTTTACAAAATCATAGAAAACTTCTTTGGTGGCAATTTTTTTTAAATCATAAATTGTTTCTTAATTCTTTTGCTTTGACAAGATTTTGACAGGATGTACAAGATGATGATGTTTTTCAGATGGCTTCTACTCAGCATGTCTCTGTTTTATGTAAAGGCTGAGAACATCGAGGTTACTCAGGCTGTTCAACAGATGTCAGAATCATGTGTGCAACATGACAGCCTCAAAGGTCAGCTGGAGCCACATGTGGATCTTGTGGAGTGAGTGCCAAATGGAATTGCCATCAAACCAGTCCTGAAGTGCTGGAGAACCTGGTTTTGCTTAGAGACCATAACACTCTGTATTTCTGTCAGACTAAAGGGTTGCAGTTAGAACAACAATATGGATCTCATGATATGCTTTCCCACCATTAAAAATGTAAAATTAGTATTACTGGCCTTCATCTTTTTCCAAGAAACAGTACTGGTAGAGTGCACACACATGCACACAAAGGTGCTCACTTGAAATGCAGTATGGCAAAAGGGAAAAGGGGGGGAAACATTACTGTAACCTAGATGTACTGTGATAATGTTTTGTGAAAACAGCTTCAAACCCTGGTGTAAACCTGGGGAGGCGGGGAAGGGGGAGAAAGAATTCCCGTGATGGTTGGTGGTCCTCTTACAGACAAAAATGGACCCACTGGGTTGTTTTTCCCCTGAAGCTCTACTGACAGAAGGTAGGATTCTCATATTTGAACGACTTTGGTTTGTTAAAATGAAAAGTAAATACATTATTTTAAAAAGCAGAAGTTTACACCGAATATTTCACTGAGAATATTTTACTTAATTTGCTGTGGCTAATTATTTCCCCACCCTCAGAAGTAGTAACACAAGCTTCTAACTTAAACTTTCTTACTTTCTTACATTTTTTAAGGATTTTTTCAACAAGTGGAACCGTTAAAGTACATAAATCATCTTCAGATTGTTTGATTTGATTTTAATCCAAGTTTATAATTAATGTTAGTTTAGAATTTTGATTGCTGCACCATTTATACCAATTTGGTATGTTTCTAAAGTCCCATCTAGTCTGAGATCAGGCTTAAGTATTGCTATAACTACCAGCTGGACTGACATAAAATATCCACCAATAAATGCTTGGCTGCTTTTAAAATGTTTGAACTAATGTTTTTTAGAGACCTCAGAGAATAAAATCCCAGACGCTTCATTTAGCAGCATTGTTTGGTCTAAATTTTAACCCTTTTGTCATCCAAATACCTGTTTTCCATTAAGTTATTGCTAATTAGCATGTTAGCATAGCGCACATAACATGATATTTACATGTTATCATTGTTCTAAGCATGTTAGCATTTAGCTAATAGCTGTGCGTACGAGTAATAGCTCGTTGCTTGCTGGTCTAAAGTCTTGTGTCTTCTGTATGCATACAAGACAGTAGTTCTTCTACAGTATTGGGTCCCTGGCACCACCTTCAGGATAATATCACACTGTGAAAGATGGTAAGGTACTGGGTATAAATACTCTGTCTTTGCCGAGTCTTGCAAAGAATTTAAATTTATTACTAACCTAATCTGACACAGGGGCCATTTAACCAGACAAAATATATTATATCTTGTATCTTATATCTTATATATTATATATATTCATTTCGGTCTAGCCAGAGTTTGGGCTGATTGTGAGCTGTTGTTACAGCTGACCTCTGGATTAGCTCACATGTTGTCTTGTCTCAGCAAGTTTAACATTAACTGCTTCATGTCTATCTGAATTGAATGGATTTTAAAAAGTCAATTTTCAAAAAGGTTTCGCATTCGTCCTTGGCTAACCTCATTTCTACCTGGTTCATTCTTTTTGGAAGTAGTCAATCAGTGATAGCTAGATGAGATTGAGAAAAACTACTAACCTCAGCATTGCAGGGCAGGAAGGGGCAGGTGAAATATGTGAAATAACAAATATAGACCCAAGATTTTCTTTGCTTATTTTCCCCTTTTGCCTCTTGGATGAGTCCCAGACTATGCATGAGCCCCTGAGCATGTGTCTTGAATGTCCATTACATAATCTGGCCAATGCAGAAAGTCACCCTTCAAACTGAACAGTAAACTCTTTAACTGTCTTTTAGTACAACTGAACTCCAGGGAAGACAAAACTGGATCCACTTGGACTCTCACTAAGAATGACATTTCTCCTCATTATTGAAAGCCGTTAATGTAAAAAATTCACACAAGCTGATGTCTTTAGTGAACTGAAGACCAAAACGGTTTTAAAAATGTCCATGTTTGCCCTCACACTGGATGCTTTAACATGAGCACAATTTTAAGAGCTGCAGGTCCTGGCACTTTGAGCAAGGTGCCATAGGAGCACATCATGGCATTCATCTTGATTCACCACCTGTTGGGACCCACTGGAACAGATTTCAACATAAGAAGCATTTTTTAAAAAAAAACCAAACACAAAAAAACTATATCAGATGCCTTGTGTTCAGATCCATCCAGTGTTTACTGAAAGCAACCTGTTTCTAATCAGAGAGAACTAAGAAATCCTCTGATATCAGCAGTGACAGCAGAAGGTCACTTGGCAGCCTTTGCTCTATCTGTCTGTCTTCTGTGTGTCTGATTTACAGCTTTTAGCTGGTGGCATTTGTGGAATGCTCCATTGAACATCGTAACTGTAGTCCTTTTCAGCAGCGTGAAACATCTTTGGTAGCGTTTCAGCATCAACAGAAGCTTTATGTATGAGTCCTCCTTTGTAAACAAAGAATCTTTTCTCTTTCATGGTTAGCACATAACTGCAACAATAAGACAGAGAACTGCAACCACAATTCTGCATAACTGGGAATATTATCCTACACTGCAACCAGCAGCTCAGTGTTTTCCATATGGCTGCTGGAGAGTTTCATGTTTACTACAGGCTCATCAACAATTCTGACTGCGGTTGGAGATCATTTGTTTGCCATTGGCCTGTTTCCCTTAGCAACGTGCCTCAAAACCTGCTGCTGCGCAGACCATTCAAAGGAGGCAACGCGAACAAAGAGCACAGGTGACAAGTCAGTCAAACAAAGTCACATGGTTATCTTTCCACCTCAGCAACTCACATCTGATGGAACACTTTAAACCTCCAAATAATGTATCCTCTCTTTCAGTGACAGCAAGTAAAAAAACACACAGACCTATTCACCTTCAGCACTTTGCATTTTACAAGGCTGTTAAAGGATGGAGTCACAGAGATAGCAGAAACTGTGGTCACGCTGAATGTTGATCTGGCCTTGTTTTTAATGGAGGGGACATGTGGACGGGTAACTCTGCCATTAGAGCAGAATGGTAATTGATTGTCCTTTGATCTCTTAAGTGCTTTGCTTTGTGTTTCTGTGCATGTGTGTGTATTAGAGAGATTGCTGGCATACAGGCCAAGCAATACTTCATGGAGAATGAGCAGGAAGTAGCGGCTTCACTTTTAAACACAGGCGCACCAGCGACAGATGGCATGCACTTTCACATTGATTCTGAAGAGAAAAGTAAATGTGCTGTTTGAAAAAGAACATTCAGAGTCAAGTCATACTGTAGAGCTTAACCAAGATACTGAGTTCAGCGCTAATGGGATGTTGCCTTCAGAATAAAGTCCAAAATGCATTGTTTATACTGTTGTGCTAAGAGTGACAATAAGTGACAGTATAACAGTGAAAACAAATACAAAAGAAAATAGAAGTCAAGAAATAAATATTTTTTGTTTGTTGCTTATTTATTTCATGTACAAAATACATTTACTACACAAGGGAAAAGATGCTTTGTACCAGATTTAGCTAGTAGCTAAATTCCACCTGTAGTCTCTGGATATGACCCCCATGTGAGATACGGTTTAAATCTATTAACAGAGACACACGTACACACAAGTACACAGACACAACTAATTGAAAAAAAATACAAATATGAAAATTTGTATCTTATATATAGAAAATTATATTCAAATTCAGCTTATTGCATAGCAGAAAGCAGTTATCAGAATTAAATGAATGCCCACAAAACTACTAAACCACTAAAAACCTTTTTTTCACGTTCCGAGACGTTTTCAAATTACTTGAAAACATATTTCAGGCAATAATTGCTTTAATTGCTGCGTAAAAGCGGTGCTACAGTCTGCCTTTTATGGTTCCTATCAACAAAATATTTGAGTAAAATACCTAAACGCTAATCAAATCGCGATAATGTTCAGAAGAAGAACTGTTGTAGAAGAACTGAAATATGAAAGCAAACAGACGCTTTGTTATAAGTGTATGTTTGGTTGGCCAGTGTTGGCTTTTCCTAGTTTCAACTATTTCAATTAAGCTTTTATTTTGAAAATCTCCTGCCGGCAGCTCTCCTTGTAGATGCAGTGGGCTTGAAGAGAAGGCGTTTACAGAGGGCGGCGGATTTATGCGTGTGAGTGACAGTCTGTGCGCGTGCTTGTGAGCGTGAGCGTGTGTGTCTCCGGGATATTAACAGAGTTTGCATTTGGTGGTGCTCTCACAGCCCTTTAGGAACAAGCTCTTCCACCCGGGACAGCGTCGGTAAGTGAATGCGACTGAGTGTTTGTGCTTGTAAACTGAGCTCGTGCGGCTTTCTAGCTCGACGAAGAACTTAAAACATCGTTTGAACTTGGCCGTTTTTTCTCAGAGCTGCAGAATAAGTGGAGTTTAAGAAGTTTGAAGGCTGTCAGCGCGATAACTTGTATCAAGACGCGATTGGAGCTAACGTTTGATATCAGTTCTTGAGCGTCGGTGCTTTAGTTATTATTGTGGCTCTTTATATAATGCATTTAAATGTGAAACAAACATAAAGCGGTGTGGCATTTATCACGTGAGCCTTGAAACACTGGGTCGCGCGCGGTACGTACATCCAGGTGAGCCCATCCTCTCTACAGGTGGAGGAGGCTGCTTATATTAG
Source organism: Neolamprologus brichardi (assembly GCF_056152115.1). Classification (NCBI taxonomy): domain Eukaryota; kingdom Metazoa; phylum Chordata; class Actinopteri; order Cichliformes; family Cichlidae; genus Neolamprologus; species Neolamprologus brichardi. The sequence goes on along the minus strand of NC_142112.1, from coordinate 11,479,162 downwards.
GCGTCACCATCCACACATCATTACAGGACGGCAATGAGGCTTGGTTTAGACAGCTAGTGAAACTAAAGACCCGAAGCTTATGTCACAGTAGACATTTTTCTTTTATGTTGCCATGTACAATGACACCTAAGATCCACCTAAGCTGCAGGGAGGCCGACACTTCTGTATGGAAGGACAGCAAAGCCAAGCTGCGTTGAAAACTCGTATACTTCTGTGTTGGTAACTTGTACATAGCTTGCTGGATGGACCTTTAGGTTTTGCACCAACCAGTACACTCCTGTATGTGCTTACATTTAGAGAAATGGAAAAAGAAACATTTTCTCTTCTAAACAGTGTCATCCATCATTGGACTGCAGGGTAGTAACAAATGTGCTTACAAACTTGGATAAATGCACATTTAGTCAAATTATATTACACACTTTAGACAAACCCACACCCACATGCATATACAGAGTAGCGTCCAAGTTTATTTTATCCTTTCCTCCTTCTTTGGCCCATAGTCTGCTGCTAGGAGTCTGCCAAAGTAAATAACCTGCAGGTAATTAGGAAGGCTACTTCTATGTTCTGTTTTCACTGTTGGAAGTGCATAGGGAAGTTAATCAGCAACGATTCCCCTTCACCAAACTGATGTGAGATCAGCAAACGCAGAGGGATCGTGACAACCCTGTGCTTACTCTAATAGCCACAGAGTGGACTGACTGTAGACTGAGGTGTGAATTTTGAGCTTTCCCTGTGCCAAATTTTGGTGCTTCCCTCCCTCTGTGGATCACATTTAATGTGACCTTTTGTTGATCCTTTTAAACAACAAAAGAGTTTGTCATGGCCCTGAACAGGAAGCTTTTCCCTTTGTTCATGTTGCCCTGTCTACATATTGATGTGTAGCTTGAAGAAGGTAAGATCCATTTCAGTTTTGTTGCTGTTTTTTTGGGACACTGGCTTCATAATCTTACGTATAAGTGGTGACTCATAGCTTTTGTACATGCTTCTGTTAAACTGGCTCTAAGTCCACTTAAAAGCTCGGCCTTCAGGGCCCCCTGCCTTTAGCCTGCAAAAGAAACAATGTCCTAAAAGTATAAGGAGAAAGAACTCTTGATCGCTGGTGACGATACCTGGGCATGTGTAGCTAGTGATTATTATCCAGAGACTTTTAGAGAGACGCATATCAATGAGTGATCATGGTGGTGATGATTAAGCCTCCAACCTGTTGGAGGACTTAATAATAATCTGTGGTGATTAGCTGTGTAACCAAGGTGTTAATGCATGGGTCCTGTCTCCACCTCAGACTGCTATTCAGGTGACTCTTGTCACCATAAGATGTTAGAGTTTAACTTTTATTATTGTTGTTGGGTAATATTGTATGTGTTGAACTATTTGTTCAATTATTTGAAGAAGTGATTGCACAATTAATGCACAATATATTTTCAATTTAGATATTGGAGTGGATCTGCAAAGGCATAAATCCTCTGCATGGAGTCTATCCTGGATCTAAACTAATCTTTTTTTATTAGTCAAACAAATTTTAAAGATTTAGAAATCTTTTTATTTTTGTGGTCTTTTCTATTCCATGTTAATAGTGCTGACATCACTACACCAGCTATAAAAGTGTTTTTTTTTTTCTTTTGAAAAATTAGAAATAGTAACAACTTTACTGCAGTGGTAACACTTTGCAAATCCATCCAGAGGGATAAAATGCACCCTTTGGTGCTGCTGCTGGCCCATGATGTAGGCCAGTGGTGTTAAACATTACATCTAGGTTAGATCTGATTGAGTGTACACCCCAGTTTGGCCTAGATCTTACCTAGATGTGTGGACTGTGAGTTTCACAAGCCTGATCTAATGTTTGTTTTGTTTTTTTACCCATCCTCTAAGATTTCACGCAACTGCATTACACCAGTTGTTCTAAATCCATGATCCATTTGTTTTAGCTAGTGAAGTCTGTGGTGTTGTGTGTATGGGATAAACAGCATCCAGTCTGAAAACCTTAAACAATGTAAACATCATCTGTTGGAAAGGTCACAATGTTTCAACTTTTCAATGTTTCAAGGTAATCCTAATTTCTTAAAAAAAAGTTTGTGTGATATTCATGACTAATATTAAAAAGAGAGAAACAATTACTAGAATGTATGTTTGAACAGCTTTATGATGACCTATAATTATGTTTGGTTGTCACTTCACCCTCTAGTGGCCATAGTTATGTCGGAAACAAAGGAGGAAGTAAAAGCTGTGGAATTGAGTATGCGTGGGGAAGAGTTTGGGTTGCATGGGCTGATGATGATGGTCCTTTCAAGCTTTGACTCGTGACTTGTGGTCAGTCTCTGGCATAAACAGTGTTTTATGTTCACAACCATGCCTTTCCTACTGACTTTCCAAGTTTGTGCTAATTGTAGCCTTGACTACGTTTCTGTTATTGTTATCTTGATCGTGAAATTCCTTCTTTTTCTTTTCTTTTTTTTTTTTTAAATCCCAAACCCATTTCCCTCCCATCAGACTTGCAGATGTTTGGGAGTGGTTATTGCAGCCTAACGAGTTATCAGCTCAAGTTACGCCGTCTTCTCTTCTCCAATGTGGTTTACTTGTGGCACAGCTATGTTTGACTCTTGATGCTGATCAGGAGGATGGTGTGGTTTTTCTCCTCACAGCTGTTTGCTCTGCCAGTGATCATATTGTTATACATGCTTTCCAAGCTCAGTTGGGTCATGTAGGCATTTTGGAAGGGCAGTGTACCTTGCTTTGCTCATTTCCCTCCTCATAATAACTGAGCTCTAGCATGAGAACTAGTTTTTGAAGTGCAGCTTTATTTATTTACACAGTTAAGTGCAAATGATGACCTATGTGAACTTGCTTTTAGGCTAAGTTTTCATTTCCAAACAGCTGGTATGACTGGGCTCCAAAGGAGATGTGGTTGAGAAGAACCCTCCTCTGGGTCATTGTGTGCAAGCACAAGCGCATGTGTGCTCTCAATTACAGTGGAGTGTTCCCAGGGTCTCCACCTTCTGTGTTTCACAGTGAGAAGCTGCTAGAGGAGGTTAGTTACATAAGCCTGTTGGGTGTTGCGTCATTGTTTTGGGGGCCCCAGTTCAGAGAGCTGGGGCTGAGACTTCAGTTGGGTCTGATGGACCACTGCCTCCCACAGATCCCACCACCCCCCTCCATTGAAAGCAGATGCTCAATGACTCTCCTGCTGGGAGACATGGCTCAGTATTGGCAATGAAATGAGGCTCCACCTGTAGCATGCATGGACCTTATGCATTTGTCTATCAGTGTCTGTTGATTAGCTGATGTGGAAATCTGTTTCGGGTGGGCTCGGTTGCCATGACATCAAAGAGGAAAACATGCAAAACAGCAATGATTTATAGATCTACAATCCTCCAAACATCCCCACCTCTTTAGCCTCGGTACCAGTAAATCAACCTCCCAAACTCTCATAATTATTCATAAAAACGTTGTGGGTCTGAGTTGGTTTCTAGTTAAATACAGTGGTGTTTGAAAAACAAAAACAAAAGCAATACGCTCTGATTGTCCTCATCAAACGATTGGGAGTGGACGTTTTTGCTTTTTTAGTGTTTCTGTGAACTGGATCTTGGGAACAAACTGCACAGAAAACCCAAAAAGAAAAAGTCTGGAATCGTGTGTTTTTAAGTGGCTGAGTGACCTTTTGGGTCTGCACGCGTATTATGTTCCACATCAGTGCTCTTTGAAAACAAGCTTGTAAGTAACCCAGAGTTTCCCTCTGCGTGCTAGAAATTCCCCAGACCTGCAAATGTAAGAGCCTCAGGTGTGTCCCAAGTAAGTGAACTGTACTGCAGAGTCTTTGGTGTCCCTCTCCTGCTTTATCTTGTAGTCTGGTTAATTTCTCTCGTCATAAAAATCAGTTCTAAAAGCTGGCTCTCATTACAGTACCCACACCCTGTCTGTCGCCAAGTAACAAATGTAGAGCATTGAGCAAGAAAAAATGAGCATGGCCGCCCTTTTTCGGTGGAAATGTAAATGGTTTGGGAGGATGAAGTGTTAGTTGAGTCAGTTTTTAGCAAATTCATGCAAAACACAAATTGACCAAAGTGCTGCAAATGTTTGATTAAAGGCATCATTTAAACCATTCTAAGAAGTTACATTGAATAACGGAGAGGGGTGGATGACCTGATCTGGAGGGTGAGGATGGTCCAGAGTTCCAGAACTGAGAATCCCAGCAGGCTGTAAGAGCCAGTCTGAAAGCTCGCAACTATTAAAAACTGCGGGACAGCAAAGCTAAGCCGAAAGTGTGGCTGATTTAAAAATGGATGGATAACCTGAGGAAAGCTCCTGCAAGTGAGCATTTTTATTTTAAACATGATCATACACTTCCCAGGAAGGTAAGGAACAATGCAGAGAGAGATAAAATGTGTCAGTGTTTGCAGTTTAATAGTCCAAAAATGATGCAGCGTGCACTCACATTAGACTGCTTTACAGTGTAATGGCAGATAGTGATATTGTATATCTGCCCTGTTGAAACTACAGCGTCCTAAAGATCAACTACAAAAAGTGCCTCTTAGACACTTATCGTTTGTTTGTGGGAATAAAACGTTGTTAACTTGATAATATGCAGATATATTTTATCAGATAAAATGGGAAGTGCAGCAGAAAATAACCTGGTGATCTGTGTCCCTCCTCACTTCGGTTGACTGTTTACTAATGGGGGTAGTAATAAAGGAACTACTGAAGCACCTTTCCTTAATATTTAGCTTTCATTTTTGCTCCCACTCAACCGTGCCGCATCACTCAATTAGGAACTTTCTAAAGTAAAACTGACTGCAACCTGCGTTCATGTCTACTAATCAGAAGTCCAGCTGTGGCAGTTTGATCTGAATGCAATGCTGAAAGGTGCTTCATTGAATCAAGCATTTAAAATAAAAAAACAACAACAAAACTGCAGGAATCTTGTCTTGATACGATGAAAGCATAAATGGCCTTCTCAAGACCATTAAAAGGAAGAATGTATTGGGCTGTTCAGGCTGGACGGTGTCTGCTTTGATCCTGACAAATCTTGAAACAACATAAATTTCATGGCATTACCCATTGTGTACTGGAAACTGCTGAGATGCTGTCATTAAGTGCTGTCAGGCACCGAAGCCTGTTCCTCCATATTGGCTGATGTAGGTCATGGAGACAGTTGCACAGGCATGTCAGTAGCTTTTGTAATAGTTCATCTCTTCAAATTCATACTTTTTCTCTTGTCCACAGCATTATGACCTGTTATGTTGTGGAGAATAACCAGATATTTTCACACTTTGTTATAAATATGAAGCTATACTACTTGTTTTCATTTATGTTCGTGCAGTCACAAGAACAGAACACAATGTTAATTTGTATTTGTTCTCTGTACTTGCTCTGATACAAAGTTGAAATTTCCAGCATGCCTAGTGACTGAGTTAATGATTTGTTGTTTCAGGATCAAGTGGCATTGAGAGGTGTGGACGGTCGAGGAAGTCTTCATCCTGTAAGTATTTAAGTTGGGTCCATTTGCACTTCTTGTAAAAAGCGACTCCTCTCTGAAACTTTGAATGTTTTGTACGATAGAAAGAAAGAAGAGGACAATCATGTCCTATATTTCCTGCAATCACCCATGCATGAACCTCTGTGTGTTTGGCTGACCAGTTATTGGTAACCATTTGTCAGGGACATAATAATGTGCAGTGATAATGAGGCGAATGAACATTGGGCCCTGGCTGTGCATACAATAGACAACTTCTCACTGGTGCCTGCTGTTATGTTATGTTTCCAATTTTCCATCAGTTGATATTTTCCTTTCAAACTCTCTTCCTTTTAATGAGCTTCCAGTTTTTGATGTAGTCTGCAGCCATGTACTTAATATTAAGTAATGTTTAATGAGCACAATGTTTATGATATAATGGAGAAAAAAAGCTGAGATTGGTAAAGTCCTTTGAAATATTTGTATTCACATTAATTATGCTGTGTTTTTTAAAGTTGCCAGAACTTTTGTTTTTAGATAATTTATCTATGCAAAAATAATTCATTAAGGGTTATTTTGTGGCAATATTATATTGTGTATTCAGATTTTTTTTTTTTTTAAACAAATTAAAATGCCCTGGAAATGCAAATAATTGCTGTTTAATTATAAATGCAGACAGTTTGCCGTCAGTCTGAATGTGTCTTTGTTAATGAGCACAGCTCAACTGGCTGCCAGCTCGTTATATTCTGGTTATATTCCTATAATGCAGAGACTAAGACCGAATGTAATGGTTAAATATGAATTTCTGTCTATGTAGACAACTGCAGATGTTTGATTTTATTTTTATTTTTTTTCACAAGTAATTGCTGTCCTATCACAAACGGATTGCATGTAATTGCCAGCCTGACCCCGTTTAATAGCTGGCAGTCTGTCTTACTGCAGGTTTTAGTGGCAGTATTGGTGTATTTGACAGCCTCCTTTGCAGCTAGAAAATTAAAACAAAGTGATCTCACTGGATAAAATTGATATTTGTAGATGCAAAAGGTGAAAAATTGCAGTATATATTATTAAAATACTCAACCACAGTACCGCAACATGTTAAAAGTCACAATAATGTATCGTCAGTGAAGTATTGTTATAATACTGTGTCGTATTCCTGGCTCTAATTTATTGTAAAAGACAAAATATTTTATGTTTTTTAAATATCAAAATAAAAACCAGCTCAGTTTGTTTCCCTAACATCCCTCTTCCTCACTGCTTTAGTTCACTGTTGCCACCTTGATGCTTTTGTCACTGGGTAGATCCTCTTTATACCCATAAAAAAGGGTTTTACAATGTTGCTTTACAATGACATCTTGCTCTTCTTGCACAAGAGCAGTCTTTGCCTCTCTCTGCTGTTTCTCTGCTCTTTTAATTGGATGAATGAGCAGCGAGGCAGAGCAGCATGTGATCAGTGCACATTGTGGTGGTGTGGGGACAATAAGAACCCTTGTGCTGCGTCTAACTTTTTCTCTCAGCCATCATTTTGCATGTAAAAACAGCTGAAATCCCACCATAGCCTTTCTTCATGGTTTTGTTCATATTTGCTGCATTTAGAAAATCTGACCTGATTTGTTCTCTTGCTGGCACTTGCCGGCTTTATTTGCCATTGATTACCACTTAAGCTCTAAAGCTCCGAGAATGGTATTTGGGTCGGCCCTTTTGTTTATAGAAGTTTCTAGAAACTGACCAGATTTATTTACACCTTGGACTACTTCAGATTTCTCTGAAATGAATAATAATAATAATGATAATAATGATAATAATAAACTTTATTTATAAAGCACACTAAAAAAACAAGGTGCTTGACAAAAAAAAAATAGGAAAAAGGAGATGGGAGGGGAAAGAGAAAGGACCTGGCACGTATCAATTATAAAACCATGACAATCATAATACATAAAAGTAGTTAACAAAGCATAACGGATAAAAAATGTATCAACACACACCAAATATTAGCTAGGTGGAAAAGCAAGATTAAATTAATAAGTTTTCAGCCGTGATTTAAGCAATGGCATAGAGTCAGACGCCCGGATAGCAACAGGAAGATTGTTCCATAAGACTGGGGCAGCTACAGCAAACGCACGGTCGCCCCGAGACTTCAGCCGAGAACGAGGTTGCTCCAGAAGTTGGGTAGTAAAGGAAAGCGGCAGTAAAGGAACAGTTGGTGTTCCACTTTGATCACTTGTGTAGTTTTATTTGGTTAATGTTTATATATTCAGACAGCTGGAATTTGAATGCTGGCAAGTTTTAAAGGTGGGAATCTTCAGATTACAGTTTTGGGACAAGTTACTGCCCCAAGTGGAGGAGTTTAAGTATCTCAGGGTCTTGTTCACGAGTGAGGTGAGAAGGGAGCGGGAGATCGACAGATGGATTGGTGCTGCAGCTGCAGTGATGTGAACACTTTACCAGTCTGAGCTGAAGGAGGTGGCCTGAGGGAGAGGGTCTGGGCTTCTTTGCTTAGACTGCTGCCCCCGTGACCTGGCCCTGGATAAGTGGAAGAGGGTGGATGGATTCCTTCCTTCCTATCTTTTTATATTGCCTGCTGGCATGTTGTTTTCCAGTCAGATATTAAATTCTCATCCATATAAGGTAAAGTGCTAACGTATCAGCTAACAATAACTAGCTTGGTTAGTAAGTCTTATTCATAAAGTGTAAAGGAAGAATACACAGAGACACAATGAATTCTTAGTGCTAACTAACACATTAATAAAACACTGGACTTCAGTCAACAGAACTGAAGTTTCTGGAGCTTTTCATACGACACAGCCATAATATTAGTCAAATAATCAACTGAAAAAAGGCTTTAACAGTGTTTGTGCACATACAGTTTAATTGTGGATGTGGCCTTTTCAGAGACTGGGTGTCTGGCTCCGTACCTGTGGCTATGATGATGCCTTACAGCTGGACGTTTGGAAGCTCATGGGTAATGACTCAGATTTTGAGTACCTACTGGATTCACTTTGTTTCAGCTCTGGAGGTTGTCCACTGGTCTTGACATTCACTGTGTTTTGCAGCTTGCCTGGTTTAGTGGAAGTATACATTATTTTTCCCCTCTCTTTCTGAAACAAAACCTTTTGGTTTAAGCCTTTGGATGAAGTTGTTCTTTGAACTGGAAGAAACATTGTGGAGTTGGCCTTGTAAACCTGAATCTGTGCATATTTGAGTAGCAGAGGAGTCTTTGCTGACAGGTTTGTTACAGCTTCCTGCTGTTTGCTTAAACCATAATTTAGTCCTCGTTTTCCTGAGTTCCTTCAGTGTCCATACATACACGGACCCACCTCCAGTACAAATAAACACTCTCTCCAAATCCACCCACATGGTTCTCTCCATAAATTAGGAGTATGTGTATGTTATGTGTCTACTGTACATTCTTATTACAAAACTTTTTTTTTTGACATTCACCCATCAATTTAACTTCTCTCTCTTTCTCACATATATAAAATCTGTGTGTGAGTGTGAGAAACTTGTAGCTCGCAGTGCTGTGTGAGATAAATATGACTCATGCTGAAACGGGATACTCTCTATAACAGCAGGCCTGAAACAAGAAAGAGGTTGCAGTTAGGTCATGTCAGTTGTGTCAGTTCAAATATTTGAAATTAGTTATACTTAGTCATGTCTGACTGACTGAGTATGAAGGAGCACCCCATCCATCTGGAGCGCCACATGGTTTAATCATCCAATAAATGGATTGGTTTGGCTGAGAAACGAGAGACCAGACGCAGCTGAGTGAGGTCATGATGTGTGATGTTACCGGGTGCTTCCAGGTGTTCCCATCATCACCCCTCCTCCTGTCACGTCTAGGCCGTTAGGGCTGATCAGAAGTAGGTGATGACTTAAAGACGGAGTCATCACTAAGTGCCACAGGCTGACAGACAATGCAATCATATGGCACATTGACGTCTGAGGAAATTTTAGATGGCACTCGTCATCAGAAAGGTTGCCTACCCCTGTTTTATTGGAAAGCATTTGTGCAGGATGCCTGAGATGGCATGGCCACGTGGCTGTATGTGTAACTTGATGCACAATTGCAGAGCTGCTGAAGACTTCTGAACACACCAGTGATACTTGTTTATCCATATTAATCTGATGATGCATTTCCTGCTGGTTATGTTGAAAACCAGTTAGGTTACCAAGAGCCTTAAGAATCAGCAGCAGTAGTAGGTTTTAAAAATTACAGTTTTATTTGTTTTCCTTTCCACATCTACACACTCTCTTGTTGTTTAATTGCCCTAAACCAGTCTTTACTTGAGCTGTTTGTCAGCTTAGTCTGAGATGGTTACAGCACTTTTTTCACAATAATCATTCTCCCTTGATGCTCTTAAGTCAGATTTATTTGGGTTTGCTGCTCTTGTTGCTCGCTGTTTGGTTCTCTTTCTGTTCCAAGCAGCAGGCAGCTGCTAAACCTTCTGTTCTCCACCCAGTGAAAGTGGAGCATTCAACCTTAACATAGACAGATGACACTGCGTTGAAGACCAAACCGAAGGTCCAAATAAAAAATATTCGTTTATGTCTGCTGATTGCTAACTTTGTAAGACTTTGATGATTACTAACACCATGCTCTTTAAACTGACAGCTACACTTATGGAAGAAGCGATATTTTGTTTTTATTTTTCACTTCTACAGATTTTATTTTATTTTTTAAAGTTCAGGATAATGTAACAGATGCTTGTGATCATATTTAAAATTCAGTACTCTGTTTCTGAGGCTCTCTGGTTATTACTTTTTTCACAGCTGATCTTTTGGGTCCTTGCGTCATAAGAGGACCAACAACACAGGGTTTTCACTCATCCTAAGACAACGTGGGTTTAGGTTATTCTGCTGATTTTCCAAGTAGGCAACAGCTTATAAAAGTCTTCATAAAAAGTATTTGGGAATCTAAGGCAGAGCTGAAGCTTCCATAACCTTTGCTTCCATAATTGCTTTTCATAAGCTGTAAAATGTTAGTAAATCTCAAAACTTCAGAAACTTCTTTGAAAGCAACAGTCTATTCAGGTCTCACTTATTGGCTTTATGTGGTTAGCTTAGTTAGTAACTAAGGACTGAAGATTATTAAGATTCATATTTTTAGACCTGCTAAACACTGCCACAACATGTAATGTAGAACCTGAATCCTGCTTGTGCCTGCGTTTGTTGCTTATGGCTGTTGGGCTGCGGCCATATGGGAAAGTAGTGGCCTCTGAGCTGTTGCTTTTTCTGGTTTATTGTTCCCTGTTTGAGTCATCAGGGCCGCTGGAAGGAATGGAAAGGGATTCCTCCCCTTCCTATCTTTGCCGGGTGCCCCCCCCCATTTAATTCTCGTTCTTTGTTGGAGCTGATTAGGACAGATTCCCATTTCTGTTTATCACCAGCATGATGTCAGGCACACACTCCTGGTTGTACTTCTCCTGACTGGTTTCATAGTGATCCCTTCCCAGAAGTCTTGCTTATTTGCTAACTGTTGCTGCCTAAACAGGCCAGCACTCATCACCGCCAAAAACCCACCCTGTTTTGATTTGTAAGCTGTGGTTACTGGTGAGCCACCATTTGATTCCACACTAGTCCGTCCAGTCCTAACCTTCTGACAGTCTGACACTCTCTCTGTCCTGCTTCTTTCGTTTTCTTCTGACTGGATATTTTTCCTGGAGACAATCTGTTCATAAAGAAAAACTGGAAGCAGGGGAGCTATGAAAGGTACAGCCCACTCATCATGCTCTGGCCAATCATTTACTAGTTTTAGCTGCTCTCTTTTCTCATTTTTGTCCCATTTGAGCTGTATGATTGCTCTTGTGTTGGACATATCCGCCCATTAATGTCCTTTGAAAGCCTGTTAGTCTAACTGGGGGCCCAAGCGGCAGGCTTTGGTGAAAGAGGGGTCTGGTTAGTGTAATGTCATTTCTGCTGCTGCCAAGTAGACATGTAGGTCAGTGGCAGTGTAGGATGATGAAGGCGAGATGGGGAGAGAAGACTGGAGTACAGCTGATAGACGCAGAGGGAGCAGAGGGCCTGGAACTGTCATCGACGGTGCTGTCAAGATAAGATGTCTGCTGTGTAAATACAGCTTCGGGGGGAAAATGCATCTTTTTATGGTCATCTCTTTGCTTTTCTTTGCAATGTTTACTTTTAATCAGACACATCTTTTTTTCTTTTTCTTTTTTTTTTTTACCCCCACTTTTTCCTTTTTGTTTGACCCTCTAACTCCTTTATCTGCCCTCTTTGAAGCTCTTATCAGCTATTTGACTGGCTATTTATGGCCACTGAGTGACACCTTGAAATCTTGTGCTGCAGTATAAGGTGCTCATGGAAGGTCTGGACCTAATGCACATTGCACTAGAAGCTGAAAGTAGAGACTGTGAACTGTTTAACAAGAGGAAGAAACTTTGAGTGTGCCGACTCATCTGGATGCTTACTGTGTAGTTTGAGAGAACAGAGCTGTGTTGAATGAAGGTTCAAGCTGGGCTCTGATGGGTATAAACAAGCAGCAAAATCGAGGTGAGGTTTGAAGTTTTGCTGTGTTACTGAACATGAATAGTACATGTCCACCCACTTAATTTTTGTAGACGGAGCATTTGGTTGCAAAATATGTGGTGTACTTTTTATTCAGTTAATGTTTTAGATGAATTCACTGGATGTTATGTATTTAAAAGCTAGACGTCTAGGTTAAAATAGATTTTGAAACTTGTCACTTTTCTGGAAAATTAGCAAACATTTGGGAGATCCAGCTTTTGCTGGTTGGACTCATTTTATTGACTTATTATATTTGCTCATTACAAAAGTGAGACAGTGACTTTTCTTTCCTTAAAGTCTGAATGATATTCAGTCATGGAAAACAGTTGATTCTTTAGTTACTTTATTTATTTGCGGTTTATTTCTTGTGACTGTTTACATGTTATCTCCATGCAACTCTTCTCCTAAAGATTTAAATAATCATCCAGGTTTGTTTAAACACACATTTTTGCTTAATGCTTTGGTTTTGTGTATAAAACCTGCTACAGGGATTCTGCAAAAATGATGTATGACAAGAAGAAATGCCCTTCATCAATGTTATATAGACGTAATGAATGCATTAGAGAATTTGTTTTCCAGCATCACATTGAAACAGGATATTTCTTGAGCTTGGCATGGGTCAGAGCTTTGCTCTTAACAACAAGGGTAACAGGAGCAACTGAGAAATTCAACTGGCAACAACACGAAACATCTTGTTTCTACAGTTGTAACATGGTAGGACATGCCCACAATACCTCACCTAAAAGGCGTCCAGAAGGCTTGATGCCCAAACCACTTCAACTGGCTCCTTTCGATGTGGAGGAGCTACTGTGCTTAAAGTCCCACTTGAATGACTGAGCTTCTATCTGTAAGGCAGAGCCCAGCCACTCTTGGAAGGAGACGCCTTTCCGCTGCTTGTATCCGCAACCTCATTCTTTTGATCACTATCCATAGCTTGGGACCATAGGTGAGAGTAGGAATGTTAATTTCTTTTATACTCGGCTCTTTTCACCACAACAGATCTGTTCAGCTGCCCCAATCTGTCAGTCTTGCGGACAAGACCCCAAGACACCTAAAGTCCCTCATGTAGGACAGCAACTTGTCTTTGACCCAGAGTAGACACTCCACCCTCTTCCAGCTGAGAATCATGGTCTTGGATTTAATTGTGCTGATTCCAGAATCTTCCTTTAAAACAGGAGCTGCTGAGTATGCTCAGACTGCCTGCATGGCTGATCCTCATCAAAGGACATCAGCCAATGAGGGGAGAGGGTTTAATAGTGCTCATAGTTCCAGTTTTTCTGCATCCTGGGGCATTGTTGTGGTCTGTCTGCAACTGTTTATGGAAAAACAGGAGTGGACTTTTTGCCCTGATTTTTCTGTTTTGCTGACAGTTCAGTGTGGTCGGGGCATGTTTGCAATCAGCATTCAGTTCTGACTTAACAAGGGGCTAAATTGAAATCACATTTGCTCCCACAGTTTTCTGCTGGCTTTGGAAGAGCTAATGTTTCTCCAACTGCTTTGCTCTGCTAATTAGCTCTGGAGCAGCTGAACCCCATCGCTCTCAAAGCTCAGAGCACAATACTACAGAAGCTCAAAGCTTGGCCCTGTGCCCACAGCTGCTTTTTATACCAGCTGAAAAAACTTTGAATTACTTTTACAGTTTACCTTTTCACACAGCCATAAACAAGCCCGAAATTCTAGAGAATGAGGTGATGTCAGGAATTAGAAAGCTACTGAGGCCTGTATTTATACGGTGTTTATGCTGCATGACCAGCACTAGATGGTGCTGTTTGCTGTAAAGCTTCAAACCACAGTGGAAGTATTTGTCTCTGATTCTGTACTCCAAAATATGTATAATAATAGTTGTTGTTATTATTATTGTTATAATTATTATTATTATTTAAAAAACCCAAAAGACATGTAATGTTTTCTCTGCCTACCTACTACATGAGGCTGCCTGTCACGTTGTGCGTTGCACCCTTATCTTTGAGTCTTGGAGTTCCTTCCTTCCTCTAAGTCTGTCCAAAGAGTGGATGGACTGAAAGGAAGGTGTAATAGAAAGATGAAGCTTTCTCTGCTTCTTGAACAGACTGTTTACAGACCTAAGCTCATTACTAAGTCCATGGTTTATGTGTTTGGAGACCAGTAAGATGACCTGAGCTTTTTTATGCAAATGCATTTGTCTGTTTAGTTTGTGTACACTGGAAGGATTACTGGCCTGACAGCTGAAATTGATCCAAGAGACCAGCAGAGGTCTATTTTAGGGAGATTGAGTGCTGTCAGAACCTCAATGTCAAAGTTCTTAAACCAGTTTTGCCAATGAGTTTATTTTTAGACACTTTCCATTAAAAGCAAGTTAATTTTATGCCCAAGGCGCAAGCAAAGAAGAACAACTCCCAACTATTCCATACAGTTGACCTCTGCAGTAGTATACTGTCTGTAAGAGGAGTGGTACTATTAACTATTATTAATAGTACTATTAAGTGGGAATGTTTTGGAATCAGCAAATTCCTGCATAGATAACTGATGTTTATCAAAGTCACAAACTAATTTGGCTAATAACTCCAGATTTTCTGTCAGGTTTTTATTTATTTTTTAAGACTTAGGTCTTATCTTAGTTACCATAAGAAAATATAGTGTGTGCGAGCACTTACTGCATTAATCTTTTTTTTTTCTTTACGCTCAAAAGAATACGTGCTTACAATTTCTCCAAGAACTACTTGGAGTTGGATGTTCCAGTTAAAGTGATGAGGGTTGTAAAGATGCCCTTTCTCAGAAAGACTCTAAATCTGTTCTTCTGAAGACAGACTGGTTGTTGTGAACCGTGCATGAACCACATTATTCAAAGGGAACAGATTGAATTCAGTTCCTGCAAAGATTGCATCTGACCATAAAGAAGTTTAATAGAAGCAAAGATAAACTGCAAAGCACACTCAGTAACTCTAAAATGGTAAATGGTCTTTTATTTATAAAGTTTATAAAGCAGCTGCTTTGTTTTCACAGTGAGCAATGAATTCAAAATTTTATCAATACATTTTAGAGGCGTGTCATGACAGCAGTCCATAACCTTTTTGCTTAGGTTTTTTTTTTTTTTTTTTTTTTTTTTTAAAAAGAAGGTAATTCAGGTTTGGGATGGTCAAATCAGTCCTTACTACAACTATGAGCTTTTAAGTTCCTAAATTCCTCCCAAGTTTATAAATGCAAATTTCGATTACAGTTTTTGAGTGCAGCGTTTTCCTTTGATTTGACTTCCCACTGTCCTCGGTTTAATTGGCCTCATGACTAGTACTTGTGATTTTCATCATTTGATTGATCTGGCCTGCCGCTGTTGGACTGGGAAAGCACCGTTCTAAATTTGTCACCCACCTACCCACCTCTCGTGTTCACGCCTGCTGTAGATCTGGCCACCGCACATGCGTCCCTAAAGGAGGGTTGTAGATAGAAGGTGGGTGGGGGGTATCTGGGCCTGTCAGTCTATCTTTATGTCCCAGTAGTCCTATCCCACAAGCCTCCAGAGCGCTGACCTTCCACAAGGCAACTGTTAGACCCCAATATCCTGGAAAGACTTCTGTATCCACCAGAAACACTTACTAAGGATCATTGGCTCTTTGATTACCTGCATTATCAAGGTATGTTCTCTACGGCTAGTGAAACAATGTGCTTAAGTTACTTTAAAAAAAAAAAAGATTTTAATAATGCAGCCAAATATTAGATGATTTTGAGATTGTTTCCTATCAACACCACATTTTTTCAGACTTGCTGTTCTAAAATGTCATTTTTAAGTGGTGTCGTTGAAATGCATTTTAGATTATAATACAGAGGCTTTAATAATAAGCCGGCGTATTTGAATGTTTCTCAACTTTAACACCTTTAAATTGCACCAGTCTATACATGCCTTCTTTTAACAGCGACTTGTTGCATATTTTATCTATGATTTTTTGTAGAAAATATGTCGGGTGGGAGTTATTCAGTGATTTGTTTCATCTGTGTACGTTTCAAGCAAACGAATGGCCTGAGTGAGATTTGGAATCTGGGGGGCTGGTGAGCTCCTCCATGTGTGATTCATTCAGTGGTGAGTGACTGGTTGGGGAGACTACAGTTGCTCATTGTGCTGCACCTGCTCTCGCTCCGTCAGGACACACAGACAGAAATAGAGCCCTGCCTAACAGGGCAACACACACAAAACATTTTACACAAGCTTTTCCGTTTATACAAACCCCATCTTTAATTATTACTCATGATGAGCTTTAGCAGTGTTCTTGAGCCAGCTACAGTCAAACTGCCTGCAGGTGGTGTGTGAGGAAGTCTTTCTTAAAAATAATTTTCATGGAGGAAAACATTTATTTTGTTTATTAAACAAAATAAAGAAAACACCCAAACTATTTGGAATGAAATATTCAGGCTTCGTATACAAACACTCCTGTATACATCATTTAGTCAGAAAACCCAGAGCAAAGGGAGTTATTTTTACCTCTGCTCCAAAAATACACGAGCCCTGGTTCACAGTCACTTAATTGGCTGAGGTCTGATCTGGTTTCCGACTTTGAGGAAGAAGGGAAAGCAGAGCGGTGACGTTATGACCGTCTTTGGTTACACGTTGTCAGTGGTTGACTGTCGTTTACTTTTCTCAGCTGTTTGTCGTGATGTCAGACTTTCTATGATCTCACTGGCTGAGATCCAAAGCACCTAATCCAGGAAGCGTGTGTGAGAGAGAGTATTAATGTATGTGTTCTCTCATCTGGAGAACTTGAGGCAGTGTGATTGTCTATCATTTCCTTCCAACAACTTGAGTTCAGGATCTGATGGCTGGTTTATCTGTCAGGATGGAGAGTTAGGTCCTGTGCTGTTCTATCAGAGGACATGATAAATTTGACTTGGACCTTTATTTAAGGAACAGGACGAGCCTTTATGAAGCGTTAGTGTTGTTCACAGCTTTATTTTAGCCTGGACATCCTCTTGTCATTAGCCGGGTTTCACTAAACCACAGGACTGATGTATTAAATAGTACTTAGAATAGCTTAAGCTTTGTTTTGTTTACTGTTCTGTCATTACAGATTAGCCTTTAACCTTGTAAGGTTCCTTCGTTTGACATACTTTGCCTTGTCACTGGATCAGCATGACACTTGGCTTCACAGGTCATAGCTTTACCTTTCCATTGTTTGATTAGCCATTGAATATTTTTAAGGAAAGTGATGATGAAATTGTGTAAAATGCCACTAGGAGTACACTGGCTTCCTGTGGCTTGGTTATAGCTCCTTCCGATCTTTCTGTGACTTTAAAAACTTTTTAAACACTGAATTAGCACTGTGCTAATGTGTCCACGTAACAAAGCTGTGTTGTCACAGCACAAAAAGTATTTCTACCTTTTTAATGTTTTAGTCAAACACTGGATAATCAAAATGCATAGATTGCATCTAAAGGATGGGCTTAGCACCAGTTGGTTAGTGAAGACTTGCCAGGCGCGAATCCTCCTGACCAAAATTTACTAACTGACCTTCCTTCAGTATGATTGAGCCCATAAAATCATCAGGGAAGTGTTTGCTGGGCTCACAGAGTGAGGGATCCACAGACTGTACAATTCTTTGTGTAACCAGAGCAGTCGCCCCCTACTGGTCTTTATAAGAATGCTTATTGAAGGCACTTCGGCACTGGCTTCACTTTATGGAACCGCGAGCCTAGTCCATGTTTGTATATTGTCTATGGTACAAAGGATTGAAATTTGGTGCAGTCATTTGGGGAAAGTCCTCTGGATTTGTGTTTATGCTAGCATTTTTTTTAACCATGTCTCTGTAACATCTCACAAGGTTCTGGAATCCTGGACTTTTTGTAAGGAAGTACATAGAAAATTTAACAAGCCACAGATACTTCAGAAAGAGACACTTAAAAAAGGACAATATGCATAATTTGGAGAGATTAGAAAGTTGGGTGGTGCTGAAAGCTTGTTTTCTTTTTTGCTGTGAAGCCACTTAGATGCATATACACCATTTTTTATGTAGCAGCCAGAGTCTTGCAGGAGGCTTATTAGTCTTTGTGATCCCTTGTGGTGACTCTTGTTCATTTTTACTCCTACATGACAGCTTTTATTTTATTTTAAAACCGCAAGCTCTGGATCTGATATCTTACTAATGGTGATTTATGGAGCGCAAGTAATAGCATGTAGGAGGTAAAGTATTTGTCCTTGGCACTGACCTCAAATTTTGGTTTTGGACTTGTGCTCCAGCTGAAAGCAAGTCATTTGTGATTTTTGTTGCAGTCGTGTGTGGTTCAAATGTTCAAATCAGATTGTGTCATTGAATCCATGTCCCATTTTGGCTAGTTTTCTTGCTTGAAGTCTATTATCTATTATTATCTTGAAACATTAAGTGTTAGCTGCAGAATTGAGCTGTAGTGTTGGATTTAGTAGAAGAGATGATGTAAAGTGAGGGTGAACTAACTCTACTGTACTGCCAGCACTGTATTGACAGTCTATCCACAAGTCTATATGTTAATGAAGCTCAAGAACTCATCTTGAGCTGGAAAAAAAAACTGGAATCATCAGGTTTGACCCGATATCTGTGCAATCCTGGCTCATATGATCGGATCAGTGAGCCCACTGATTGAGCCAGCCAGCTGGACTCTGTTAGTCATATTTTCTGTTTACTCCAAAAGTGTGCAGGTTGCTAGCAGGGAAGCTAACACATAATGGAGGAATGCAGGAAGTTTGTAGCAAAGGACCAGCGGAAATATTTGACATGTGCAATAACTTTTCTTTGAATGTTTGCAATAGTTTTTAACTGGACTGCAAACTGTTGTCAAGCAAGTTGATGAAAACCTCGGACATGTTTGGTTTTTTTTTTTTTTTTTTTTTTTTTTTTTATGTCTTCATTTAACTTTAACTTAACCCTGTTACTCTAACATTTTCTAATAAATTCCAGTAATGGTATATATTTTTTCGATGTATTTATTTTTTACATTCTGTTATAAAAAGTTAGATCGATTCTCTTCCTCAGAGATATAAAAATGAATGTAACCCTACTATTGGATCTGCACTTGGTATTGGCAGACACCTTTATGCTTCATGTATCTGCCAATCTTAATGAATCTGGAAAAAGTTGGGACTTTGCATCCGTGCTTGAAATGCTTTCAAGGTAAAGCGTTGTTCTTTTTGTTTAATCACCATGTAGAAGTCAAACACGGGGGCTGACTTGCCACGTCTGCTTTTGCTGGCCAAGACATGACGATCACTGCTAGGAGAGACTATTTAGCAAAATAGTTGAGTTTATTTAGGTATTTCAGTGCTCTTAGCTGAGTACCTGTGCCATTGATAATGTTTATTCGGACATAGCAGAGCTGGACTACAAAGCCAGTTCACTGAGTTCCCAGCTCTTAACTCTGGAAATAATGCATCTTGCCAGGCACTGATCATTGTAGCTACATTTGTTTCCTTTTACCAGTGGCAGCCTCCACTCTGCTGGCTCGTCTCACTCTGGTTCGAGACATGAGCTTTCCTCCAGTATCTCCATCCATACCCTTAAGCGTTCCCATCCTCCAGGATGACAGTTCCTGGGAAGGTGTCCGTGGCGCTTGAGGGTGGAAACAAATTCTCTGGCAAGCAGAGTTGATAAAGAATCTTGGTTCTGTAGCGCTCTCTCCTCTCACCAGATGTGCAGTGTTTATCACTCTAAAGCACACATGTTTATTTAAGAGCTCAAAGCTGTGTGTGCGTACATGTGTATGTGTGTAAGCGTGTACGTGTGTACGCACGCTGACTTGGGTATAGATGTTTCCCCAGGGCTTAGTTGGAATCGGGTAGTTTAGACTTGTTTCAGCTTTGCAGGTGCATCACATGCCTCATGGGTCACATAATCATTGAGGAACAGATGGCTTATATAATTACATATTAATCCTAATTGCAGTTACAGGTATGGAAAGCGTGAAGTCCACTGACTGTTAATATTTTAGGTACTTAATCACGGGAGGAAATAATTCATCAAAATTTGTTGAGGTTTTTTTTTGGTTTTTTTGGAGTTATGTTATTTTTCTGGATAATTTATTCAAAGTAGACTTCAGATAAGCTTGGTCAAATTTATTTGCAGGTATTGGATCTGCGTTTGGTATCGGCAGAAAGAGAGAGCATATTTTCATATTTCTATACTGGCTTCTCTACATTGGCTCCTTGTTAAAAATCAGAATTAAATCTAAAATCCTTCTCCTCGCATATAAGGTCTTAAATAATCAGGTGTTATCTTATCTTGCCGTATCACCCCAGTAGAGCACTTTGCTCTCAGACTGCTGCCGTACATGTAATTCCTATGGCATGGAAAAGTACAATGGGAGGCAGAGCCTTCAGCTTTCAGGCCCCCTTTGGTAAAGCTTATAGTTAGGGCTGGATCAGGTGACCCCAAAACCTCCCTGAGTTACACTGCAATGGATCAAGGCTCCTGGGGGCTACCCATGATGCACTGAGTATTTCTTTTTCACTCACCTTTTTATTTATTAATTTGTTTGTTTGTTTAAGCAAAGATAATTAAAAACCAAAATGCAGAGGAAAAAACAAACAAGATTAACAAAAATAAGGGATGACATTTTTCTAATGGCTTTATGGGAAATTAAGGTAATTAAATTATTTTCCACCTCCGTCCCTCTAAAAAGTAATACAATATTAGAACATTGGTTAGCTCTGTGTTGGGCCTAGAGTTGAGTTGCTGGAGCACTTCAGAGACAATGAAGTCTGCTTAAGACCTCTTATCTGTGTTATTCAGGGAAAGCTATGCTGAGGTGTTTGTGGGGGGGTTTTCTGGGGGTTAATAGAGCACTATTGCCAGAGAAGGTCAGCGTTGCAGGATCTATTTTCAGTATAACTGTAAAGTTTCAAAGACCGTTCAGAAAGCAAGTTGATAACGAAGTTTTAAGATCTTGTCCAGGAACGTCTTTTGAAGTTTGAGGTCTGATATATCTGACCTGAACTGCTTTTCAGAGCTCAGGCATCCCATAAAGTCTCATATTTGAGTCAGCCAGCCAACTTATGTTAACACTAGTCCTTTTAATAGGAATACATATGTTGGGCTTTTTTTTATTGGGTGAAAAATGTTTAGAAACGGTTCTTCAGTTCAGTCCTTTTATTTCACACAACCCACCCACCTTTAGGGAGCAGTTGTCACTTCTATACAATTTATGAATGTAACTTGCTAAGCGTGCTAGCATTGGATGATAAATTGGTACGCCACCATCTGGTCTAACTATTTTCACTTCTGGATGGGGTAGTCAGCCTAGCTTCAAAGTTGCATCACAATTATTATTTTTTAAATATCTGCATATGTTGAAAATACTATATCTTGTTGAAGGTTGTTCAAGTACCTCCCTTTTTAGGAAGTAAATCATAAACAGAGGGGGCATGGAGCTCTCACACTCAGACATGCCCGGCTTGTCTCCTTGCTCATACTATGGAACTTGGATGCAGGACATTTCTGTAGCAATGACCGAACAATGTGACATTTTCATATTGCATAGAAATGTGTGCAGATGCTATGAAATGGCACAGCACTACTTCTCCATAAAACTGACGTGAGGCTAATGTTAATGATGCAAAATGAGTCCAGAAGCCATGATGGGACAGTAGCTGTGTCTTTCATATATATTATAAAATATAACATTTCTAGGCACTCCTGTGTTTTAGTTGAAGAGAAGACTTTAAACCTTGTTTTATCATATTTGGGTGGTTTTGGCGTTTTATTTTAGATACAGAGCTGTTCTAAGAAGGGTCAGCAGACCCAGAATCACTGTGGGGTTACATTTATAAGAAGAAAAAATTAGTGATCATGGAGATGGGGATATTGGCATCAGTTCATGAGTGTGAAGTTCGTCTGATCATTTCAAATGGTCCAAATTAAAGTAGTCATAAGTTCAAAAACCAATAAATTCAGCATCCAGACTGGGAGAGGAACCAAACCTCTTTTAAAGTAATCGCTCTATGTTGAGATCAAGTTGTCAGTGACATGTTGCAAAAACCTTCTGTCTTAACACACTATTTGAAGGTCAAAGGGCACCTAGAAGAATCTGTTTGCGTCATACTGAAAACCCATCATGCCCAGTAAAAGACATTTAACAACATGGCAAATGGAGTTTTATCCTCAGCCTCCCCTCCTCTAACTCCCTTCACGTGTGCATATGAATATCTTTACCTTTCATTCGACAGCCCCCCTATATGGAATTTATGACTGTGATGCTGGGGTTTGAGCTCTGTTATGTATCTGCAGAGACAGCATGGCCACATGCACTGGAACCGTGCACCGCTCTCTGGCCAGACAAACGGATATCTTTCCTCGGGGATGCTATAAATCTGGACTTTATTTCTAGGAGCGCTGCGAAAGAGAGTGCCTTGGAAAAACTCACTCTTTTCCCTCTTTCTCCACATTCTGTCTTCAGAGAGGTTTTGCAACCGGGAATGTGATGCAGCCATTAGGCACTTCTCTCCTTGCAAACACGTTGTGATGCCTCTCCACACAGGGGGTCATTCTAAGTGCAAACATGTCCTATCTGGAAGTGTTTATCTAATAATGACCCCATGACTGGCTGCACATGTGAGCTTGTCCAGACTGAAACAACGTCCACCTTGAATGTGAACATCTGGGGAATGATGAGTGGTTAGGTGTGTCTCTGCTATTATGATATTAAGCACAAACGTCTTCACTCTCAGTCATGCTAAACTTCAAAAACGTAAAGTGTCTTTCTCACAGTGTTTAACGCCTTAACCTACCCATACATCCTCGCATTTTAATAACCGACATCTTGCGTAACAAGTGACACTGTTTGTAGTACATATTTAAAGTATCTTGGGTAACGCAGCTTCATCTGAAATATTACTTTCATAACTTTAACAGTTAAGCTACTTTTCTTTTCATGCTAGTTACATTTCATTTGTTTTCATGGCTTAAGCTATGAATTGATTAGCTGACAATTTAGTTGTTTTCAGTTTTTATTGCTTAAGCTTTAATTGAACGCAAACTAGCAGAATGGCTGCATGTGGCAATTCAACTTATTTTAATACTTGCCCTTAAAGAAAAAAATACTGTGAATTATTTACTCCCAAGCGTCAGTATTGAGCTGTCACGATCTCTGACCATAACAAAAGCTTTGCACTCACACTGAATGCATGCTTATTTTGGCATAAACCCATCATCCCTAAGCTTTGACCATCAGAACCAATTCTCACTTCTCTCATTTAATGAGTTTTGATACTTTAGTGGTTTCCTCAAAAAGCTCTCGTTCAATAGAAACACAGTTGTAGTCAGAAATTTACAAACCCTCATCATGGGCGTCAATGTTTTTCTGTGTGACAGCAAAGATGTCTTAAATTTCTATATTCACTGCCATTTGTTCCAGTTTCTGGTCTCTATTCAACCATTCGTTTATGTGTTTTAGGCTGGTTTATAGTCTGCATGTGAGCATTTACAGGAGCAAATGCAAGCTCCCACAGAGTTTCTAAGGAGAGTAAATGGGAATTGTTTTCTGTTTCATTATAACATGGATTTAAAAAGAGTTTAAAAGAAGTAAACATAGTGAAATTAAGCTTAAACACATTGATTTTTAAATTAGGTAATCAGTAGCAGGCTTAGGTCGGCTGATTTGTTTGAAGTATTAAACAATACTCTGTTCACATTCCCCATATTTGATGAAATAGTTTCTAAAAATCTTTTTCTTTTAAAATTATTTAGTGTGCGCTTGTTTATATAGTACTGCGTCATCCTGTAATCCTGCCAAGTAAAATTTGATTATCCACCACAAAGACAAAGAAAACAAGAACAGTGCATCATTGCAGCAACCTGCAAAGTCTTGCCCATCCTTGGCACTGAAGACTCATGATTGGTAATAACAGGGCAGAAGCAGTCTAGTGGTTTTGTTGAACTGATGTCATTCCTAAAGCTGATGAGTCAAAATCAAACATTACATACAAGCCAGACATCCAGATGGGAGGTAAAAGTTTTCCTTCTTCATTAGTACAGTTGCCACACACATTTAGAAATATGTGTGGGTGGTGTGTATGTGGTTTTGTTTGTTTTCTTTTTCTTTTTTGTGGGGGTGGGGGGGTGGGGGGTGATATGTTGACATTAACGGCCAGACAAATGGCTAAATGAACATAATTAAAGAGGCTGGTTGACTTAAATTAAAAGTGCAAATTAAATTAATTTCTGCATGTTTTCAACAATTTATTGAGAAGTTGCTTAAAGAGGATTTTGGTTAATTATTCAAACCCTCTGACCTTAACTTCTGTAAATATGAACATACAGAGACTGTAGGCAAGGACAATATTGAGTGATATTGGTGATTAATCAGATTTAAGCAGGCTTTGGTTGCACGCATTTGTAAACGCTGAATGGTGGATGGAAACGGATAACTGCCTGATGCTGTAAGCAGACCCACAGTGAGTGGATGAGACTAAAAGACGATGCTTCTGTTAACGTATTGTTCTGATAAAAACATCCTCAGCACATCCTCAGACCATTGATGCTCAAATCATTTGTTTTTCAGCACGAATCATTGCAAAGTTTATCTAAAGTATATCTCCAGCCTTCATACCCTGTAGTAGGTCTTTTTGGTCATGCCATGTCAAAGCTTTGAGAGTGAATGAAAGGCCCACTGATATGTAAAAGGCAGAGAGCTGAGGGTTAATTGAAACTTAGGACCTGAAATCTCACTTGAACAGGGAAGTTGCAGAGTGGCCTCTAGTTAAACAGCAACACTCATAATATTGTCGATGGGTGTTTCTTGCATTTTGAAATTCCCATTTATCAGCAGTTGTGATTATCAGTAGCTAAAGATCGGCTAATGGCCAGCTTTGGCTGAAAGTATCGGTGTCCTCTAGCTCCTTTATCTCCTTAGGTAGAATTCACTTATATGCAAACTCATTCATTTTATGAATACACTGCATCAGTTGTCTGTCAGTCTGCGAAACCACTGACATTGAAAGTAACACTTTGAGCGTTGCGTGCAGGTAGCCCTTCCTCCACCCACTCAGCCACGGTGTGAACTGGCAGCTCTGTGATGGATGTGTGCATGTGCGCCACTCACACGCTGAGCCAGATGAGCTCATCCTGGAGAGGGATCCAGACATGCCACCTCTACAGTTTACACACCATCGTCAGACAGTCCTGTTACATCGTAGCACACCTTTATAGTCCAAGGTGGTGGAAAAACGCTGATTTATGTTCTTTGACAAATGTTATGATGTGATATCCTGGATGCATGTTTGTGCTTTCGATACAGTCCAATAACCTAGTCTAGATTTGCAGGAAGTTTAAAAGAGCTCCATTGAGATGCATATATTTTAAAGAAGGTGGTTTTTATTTTTTCCCCCCCTTTGTCACCTTTCAGCCACTGAATTGAGAAACTGACATTTGTGGCTGGTTCCATCCAAAAGATCTGCTTTATGTTGACTGCTGTGTGTTTGGCGCTGACAGCTTTCTCTCTGTGTGCTGCAGAAAGATAAGATGCATCACTTTTTTCCCCCACAGTATCTTCTTAAAGGCACCATCAGGCACTGTGCCAGCCTCCCTGTAGTGCCCTCTCACTACAGTGATAAGCATGTCGTTGTCACATTGACGTATAGGTGAGGTGTGAGTGTGCAAGCACATTTGTCTTGTTCTTGGCAATCACGTAAAGCATATTCATACAATAGAATAGAATGGGTTTCTACATGCCATGACTCACTGTGTAACATTGGTTTATGTGGGCTTGAGTCACACAAACACGTTTGATTAGTGTGTTAAAAGGAGAATTGTGGGGATATCAATAAATCAACCTAGTTCTCTTCCCCTTGCACCTCTTATTAGTTGTTCTAGGAAGAAGCAAACTGTTGGTGTAATGGTAACATTATTCACGAGCAGACACATTTCTGTTTCCCCCATTACAGCTTCGCACGCTCCTTCGTTCTTTTCCTGACTTTGTTTCGCTCTTTCTTTCGTACCTTCTCTTTGCCCTTCCCACCTTTTTTTTCTGCCTAGCTCCATGCTGTTCCTTTTATTTTGTCCCTGCTGAGAGATGACTGGAATTTCTCATCAGACTGAGAGGGTCATTTGAACTTTCTCGTCTTCTCTTCCTGCCCTCATTATTTCCACTCTCGTTCTCCAGACCCCGCACTATTTCTCTTCCCTCCCTTTTCTGACGCTCTGCACCGGTTTCTTTGGCATCCCACTCGAGTGTGTGAGCCAAGGGAAGGCAGTGCTCTCGTGGGACTCGCATAACTATCTCTCTCTCTCGTGCATGCACAGTTTTTTTTTTTCTCTCTCTCTCATTCTCTTCTCTGAGGCTCACTCTGAAGCATGCAGGACACTTTGCTCCAGTCTGCAGTAGAGAAGGGGCCTAATTTTGCTCCCTTGGCTAATGAGCTTAGCCCATGCTGAGCAGCTTTTAGACCTGCAGGTTGTTGTTATTGCGGGCACCGGTTAGTCCACATTGGTTGGTGAGAGGAGCCAGAGCAGAGGAGTGAATCTGAGAAGAGGTGTAGTGCAGCAAAAGCTTGAGCACTCCTCTGTTTGCCTGTCAGGACCACCACTGCTTATGCTGGTACTGCGGCTGGGACATCTTTCTCTCTCCCCCTCCCTCCCTCTATCCTGCTTCTCTCTAATACTACCTGACTCACCTCTCCCTCCCTCTCTGCCTGTCCCGGGGCACTGACGGAGTACTTTTGTAGCTGCATCACTTCTCGGTCAGCTGTTCTGTCTTCCCGTGTCTTTCACTTCTTTTCTGTCTTAAACTCTCACCTCACTCTGTTGCCAAAATGTACCGGAATCCATGGATCTCGAATTACCTGAGTCACGTCAAGTTCTGCAGCCAAGGTAAGTGCAGTGACTTAGGGCTCTGCAGCTCAGATTTTGTAGCTCAGGCAGTGAGCTTGGGGACAGGTTACTCTGGTTTGGGCTGTTGGGACTCTAAACTCGTAGAAGTTGGCAGGCAACAAACCGCAGACTCCCTTCCTCTCTGCTCACTGTCCTGCTTTCCAACCAGCTGTCCTTGCACTGCAGCTGTAGCCTCCAAGGACACTATGTAAAGATGAGGGATTCTTAATACTGCAGGGGGCTGTTTTATGTAGGAAGCTATTTCAAGGCTAAATAGGTACTTGGGCGTTTGAAAAAGTAGTTTTATGGATGTGTTGTGAAGGTGTATATGGTTTTGCACTGAATTAAACAAAATTTACTGACTTTGGAACATTTGGGTCATTAGGAGTATTCAGTAGTTTTTTTTTTCTTTTTTTCAGTCTAGATACAGAGATAGATATGGAGAAATATAGATAGAGATGGATATAGATAGATATAGAGAGATAGACACAGAGATGCTGTATGGATATGATCTGTTGCACAGCACTTAAGCAAGTGTCATAAGAGAGCAGTGAATAGCTGAGCTCAGTAAGCTGTTAAAGACGGTCTCCATGTGCAGGGAAAAAAGGAGAACCTGGTAATCAGGACAAAGTAACTATTTTTAAGCAAGACATGGGGTGTTGCAGAAATATCTACTTTCAACATATTTTTGTACTTGACACAATTTATTTGACTAAATGTTTTCACTACACATGTCCTTCATTTATAACAGCGAATTGTCAGAGAAGCTAGTAGTGTCTGATCTGTCAGTATTGTCATTTATAAAAGCTGAAAAATGAAAGGGTCATTGCATAGGTTGACCAACAGAGGGCACACTGCAACTTCACTGCTCAACTTGAGTTTCTTGTTTAAGGTTAGCTCTTTCAGACGAAATTTGTGAACTGGACAAGAACAGCCTTCAGTGAAAAGCCATTTCAAAATGACAACCTCCTTAAAACTTGTATCATGGACTTTAAACTGCAGAACGATGGTATTTAAAGACAAACTTTAGCAGCAATGAATGATTTCATGTCAATCATTAATCAACAATTTTGAATTCGAAAGGTTTGAATAGAACGCAAAGCTTGGTCTACTGCTCTAAATGACCCAATTATTCATGTCTTTGTAATATATAAATGTCATATTGTGTATATCAGAAGCACTGGCTGACATCCTGACAGGTGCAAACATGTGAGAAGTACTGACATGTTTGTACCTGTCAGTACTCAGCATTAGAGACAATGTGGCATCACAGATTAATATTATCAGTTGAGGTCTACGTTACAGTTTTTACATTCTTTCCTTCACCCCTGTTTATACATCCACTGATTGGCCACTAGTTGATACCTGTGTTTGTCTGAATGCATCTCATTATATTTTCTAACTGACACCTGAGTGTTTAGATCTGCTTGTCTGTGTTAAGATGGATGTGAATCTGCAGCAGGTGGCCCTCAGAGTCAGGCTTTTATGTGAGCATACAGAATAGTCTTGTGTTGTTCGGAGGAGGATGTGCTTTGAAGCTTGTTTGAGGAGTTTAGGTTGTAGAAGTACGCTTTCATTCAGACTTTGCAGCTGAACTGCTTTTATAACCATTAATACTAGTGTTTAAGACCTAATTGGCTTATTGTGGCACTGTTTGGTAGCAGTGGCCTCACCTAATTTCTGTCTCTCCATCTGTTTTTTTTCCCTCAATGCCTTAATTCTTAAGCTCCTGTTAGTGTGGAGGCTTTAGTTCCAGCTTGAGCCTCCCAGCACACAGAATCGGTGGGCAACTGGAAAATTGGTGGGGGGGTGTTGAGACTTAAATGTCAGGCACTTCAGGTGTGATGTAATTCATACAGATAAAGGGTGGTTACTTTTGGGCCTGCTGTAATCCCAGGAATCCAAGTTAATCCTGGATCGTAAATTAGACATATGGTCAGCCACTGATGCCTCTTTGGCTGCCACACTGGGTGTATTGTGGGTTAAGACATGGAGCTTTAGCCTCATGTTACTGTCAAGTTTATCAGAGCCTTCCCAGAGTTAACTTAGCTTCTTTGTTAACAGACAGTGTTATACAACAACCTTTGATACCATCACATAAAAGGCTTGTACACTTCAGAACCTCAATGACACTCCACTGGATCGTGAAATGATTTTATCCTCATGTTTTATCAGCATCAAGCTGCCTTTACAGCCTCGTCGACACACACGGGGCACAGTGCTGAGGAATTCCTGGCGTATTCCCTTGCGGCTATAGCAGCCATAGTGTTTCTGTAGATTACAGCCAGCATCAAAGGCTGTGCGACATCTGTGATCTTTGTGGAGGTTTTTATGCCTGTGTCTGGAATGACGAATGAATTGAGGCCCTTTCTGGGAACCGTGGGGATGGTGGTGGAGGGTGGTGTCACTCCTGATGGACCACATGCCACAACATATAGAGTATATGAGGTGTAAAAGGAGTACAGGTCTGGTTTGTGAAGAATTAAGTCTGAGACTTCACAATAGCATAAGACTGCTGCCCCCAAGGGTAAGAAGGTGCGGGTTAATTTTTGCAAAAGCAGCTAGTTAAACTTTACATCTGGTTTTGTTTCACACTATAATTTAAATGGAAATTAAGATATTTTTCAGTTTTGTTATTCCTAAACATTTAAATCCACTGACCACTTACATTATAGACATCTGAAAAGCATGAATGATGCCAAGAACAATTGGGGTAAGGTGGACGAGTACTGAAACTGGTGTGGTTCATAACACACACACACACACTTTCATATCTTAGTGAGGACATCTAATTGACAATGCTTTCTCTAACAGCTTACTCTAGCCATGAAAAATTAATGTCTGACCCTTACCTTATACCTAACCATAACCCAACTGTAGCCCTGGCACTAAAACCACATTTTGAGCCTCAAAAATGCCTTCGAACAAGCCTGATTATTTATTTTTATTATTATTTCTTATCCAAATGTTAGTAAATTAACTCCTTTATTCTCATGTATTTCCAGTTTACTCATTAAATTAACAGCATTAGACATCTTTAGATTTCATCAGACTTCACCTCCTTTAACCTGACATTCATGGCTCCATGTGGGTATCACAGTACAGAAAGATGAAATGGCGATACAATATTGTGGATGTTTTTAAAGTAATCTTGTGGTTGCTGTGGCCGTGGCAGTCTGTATTCAGACACCCAACAATTTGTATCAATTTAGTATGGTTATGTAATAGATAGCATTAGTTGTGGAGAAAGGGTAAACGATCACTTTCTTTCCTTATTTATGCTTCTTGAACAAGCAGTGGGATATAAGACACACGTTGGCTTTTTACCAATAACAAAGGTTTCGATTTCACTTAAATTATGAGGAGTTGTAATTGTTAGCTCTGGATAAATGTTGTCTTTCACTTCACCTCAATTGTCTCCACCATGGCTGTTAGCTGTGGTGTGTGGAGCTCAACCTAGCCTTCACTTGTTTAGTTTGGCATCTGGACCAGAGCTGGAAGGCTGCCCTCCAGTACAGCAGTCTAATATTCAACACTACTTGTTTAAAGAAGGCTACATTTGTAAAGTCATCCACATGTTAAGTGATACTGCTTCATGTATCATCAATATCGCGTATTGCTTTGTAGCTGACATTTGGTCAATAGTGGTCATTCCATTGTGCAGATAACACCCTATTGCATTTATTTATAGCTTTAAATGGCCTGTATTTGTATAGCGCTTTTACTAGTCCCCCCAAAGTGCTTTACACACCCAGTCATCCACCCATTCACACACACATTCACACACTGGTGGAGGCAAGCTACAGTTGTAGCCACAGCTGCCCTGGGGGAGACTGACAGAAGCGAGGCTGCCATATCGCGCCATCGGCCCTTCTGGCTACCACCAGTAGGCGGTAGATGAAGTGTCTTGCCCAAGGACACAACGACCGAGACTGTCCGAGCCGGGGCTCGAACCGGCAACCTTCCGATTACAAGGCGAACTCCCAACTCTTGAGCCACGATCGCCACTTTAACTCAAAGTTGTGAGAAGTTTAATTCAGGACTGTCTCATTTTCTATTGCTAATGGAAATCTCAACAACTGTAATTTAAAAAATACTGAATAATAGTGTTATTGTTGTATATGTTTGGTTTTTTTTGTACCAAAAAACATATACAAGATGAATTAGACATATAGCTAAGCTTTAAAAAAAAATACTGTTTGAAAGGAGGAAACCACCGAACACTACTAGCTTCTCTGACCACCGAATGCCTCACCGTTTCAAGTGTGAAGCACGGTGGAGGGAGCATCGTAGTCATGAGGGAGCAATGGATTCAGCTTTTTACAGGAGAAAACCAGGATATCAGTTCTAGATCTGAATCTCGGGGGAAAAATGGAATGATGAAAACACTTTGACCCAAAGAGCACAACTAAATTAAGAAAAAAAAATGACCTAGTCCTGACCTTAATCTGTCTGAGATGATATCACAGAAATATCAAGAAATAATAGCTTCCTCAACCTTTTGCTGGTCTCAAAAATTAGATGTTCAAAAGTCTGTTACTGCCAAAGATGATACAAGCTTAATTGCAACTTAAAATCTGTTTCTAACTTCATCTATGTGTGATCAGTAAAGAGACTTTATACCTGCTTGAATGATGTTGACTTAATCTTTTGGACTCTGGTCAAAAGAAAACGCAGTCAACTCTGATGAATAAGATTATCATTCAAGGCTCAGTGTGTTTCAGCAGCCCTATTCCATCCAGCTGAAACAATACTCAACTACCCCTAAACCCATACCCACACACCACCTTCTCCAAATAGGCCTCCTTTCTTCTCAAATGTCTCAGATGATGTTTTGCTTAAGTAGGAGGGATTGAAAGCATCAACCCAAACATCTTTAACAGGGACTAACAGATCTGGAATGGGGAAAGGAGGGGCGGGGGTTAGTTTGGGGTGGGTAGCCACTGGGGAGATGTTAGGGGTTTGGGTGGAGCAGTGGGCAGGTTTAATGGGGGGGGGGATTTGACCTTGAGGTGAACTCGGAGGGGATGGAAGTGGGACCACATGTTTCTCCCGAAATTGCACAGCTCTGGCTACTCAGAGGTCCAAGTGCAGCCAGAACCGCACGTTTGAGGTTTAGAGCAAATAGCAAGCATAGATGTTCCCTACAGGGATGTTGCACAACTTGGGTTCCTCATGAGACTGTTGTTATGTTTAATACCCACTAATGCCCCATTTTGGTGGGATGGGCGTTTATACCACATTGTTCCCATGTTTACCGACTTGATTTTTCTTCCTAATACACACCAGACTGTAGAAAGTTGGATTGTGTATGTTTTATCACACAGTATGCTTCTGAGGGCTGAGGAAACTATCTGTGCTCTCTGTATTCTTGGAGGGTGCAGTGTAGAAATGCTACCCAGTGACAATGATCCCATCTGCACTGCAACTTTGATGTGTGGTGAAACTGCACTGTACACAGGCCGTCAAACGCTCTGATGTATGACCTCATGCACAACACATAGACTGATGCTTAAGAAGGAGACAGTGTGTCTGAATATGAATGCAGAGAGAGCTGCTTCACGTTAACATGCCTAAGCTGCTCTGATCATCTGTTCATCTGAAGACACAACCCCGGGTTCAAAGTGAAATTAATGGACAGTGGAACATGAATAAATGTTACTCTTTTCTTCTGTCGACAGGAATTGGGAGTGAGAACCCCATTAAACTAAGCAATCCCAGATTGCTACAGAAGAGAGCATTGAGGTAAGATGTGCAAAAAGACCTTTAAAAAGTAAAAGTGCTATTTACAAATGTAGCAAACAGGCAAACAGGGGAGCTCAAATCCATGACTGATAGTGTTTCCTTGTGTCAGGTATGTCATGTGTTTCGGATCATTGTAATGCTGAAAATTGAAGCCATTTCTAATCACCTAAAATTAAAACCTAAAATTTCAAATTTGTATTCATCAGTTGCCGCAGGTTTTCAATCCAGTCCTTGTATAGTTTGGCATACCTCAGCCTTTCCTTCCTGTTTCCCTTCCTTAAGAGCGTTTTTTTTTTTGACAGCCATGCCTGAGATTTCACTGAACAGTGAAGTGGAAGTGAAAGGGCCAGATGCATCTCTCAGGTCCTGTTTTAGGTCTTTGCTGGATTTATTTTCTTTTTCTTGTTTTTAAAGGGCATACCAACACCATGCTAGGATATGTCAAGTGTTCAGCTAATAGCTCTCACCTTGTTCCTGCAAAAATGCTATTTTATGCTTGTGCTATCTTGAACATTTTCATAGATTCAGGTCACGAAATTAAAAAGAATGATTTTTTTTTTGCCACAGGCTAATGGTAACAAATTGTCTAAATAAATAATTTAAGCTCGTTCTTTAAGTTGTCTGTTATCTGTAGACCCAACACTGGCTATCCCTTAAATTGGGTCCCATTTTATGCTTGAATGATTCTTGGGTCAGTGTTAAATGGCTCAAACAAGCATTCCTTTGCGATGGTCGTGTAGAAGGACTGGGCTGAAAATGAGTGAAAAAGCAAACCAAAGTGCAAAGAAACACTTTAAAAGCCTCGAGAAAGAGTGAAGAATTTAGCTCAAGGCACGGTGCTGTATGCAGAGTAGTGACTTTGAATTGCTGATGGTAATGCACAGTGAACTGTAAGAGTTGCACCTTGTCCGTTATCAGGGGTTCCTCTCACTACAAGTCCAGCCCCGTAAGTCAACCTCACAACCGGGATAGTCTTTTTCCTTTTTCCATGTTTTGTTGGCTTACTCTTCCCATGCTATACAATAAAGAATAGGAACAATGACATTGCACAACACTGCTTTACTTGTTCATCAATACACGCACTTGCTGATACAGACTGCTGCACATAAACAAAGTGGCTCTGGCTCTCTTAGAGACGTTATTTTCTTTTCATTCTAGAACTAAGAAGCAACCTTCGCAGTGGTCTCTCCTGTGTCCCTCTCCTCTCTTTTTTCTCTCTTTCTATGATCAGAGCTCCACATATACACATCTGTGTTCTCTTCCTCATACATGAATCACATTAAAAAATATTCTCTTTAATGTAAATTTCTTTATTAAGACAGTACTTCAGATGGGTGAGGAACTAACTTTGCAGGATTGTGCTCAATAATGTTGTTGGCTGTTTGTCAAATACACCATCAGGCCTCCTTATTAACACTCTAATCTGTAAAGTTTCCTTCACAACACTTATAAGACTGTTGGGCACATCGATGCCCAAAATCTGGTGCCAAAATATTTTTTTGAAAATATTTTGTTTTGTTTTGAAAGCACTTTGCATGCATGGTGAGCATATCTAAAGATGAAGAAGTAGTGATGAAAAGAGATGTTCCTGTGTTGTGATGAGAAAGGATCCACCATGCACGCGTGTATTAGGGTGTTCACAACTTTGTGGTTTTTGTCCACAGCAGCCACAGAGTTCAAGTGAGTTGGGTTTTCCCAGTTCTTGACTATTTCCTCACAGCAGTAATCTGCTGCCAGCTCTTTTATAGCTTTATTGCAAATTTGTGGTTTTGAATCAAATCCATAAATGATTTCAATATGTTGTTTTTGGGGTTTTTTGTTTTTTTTGAGAGAGAGAAATTTGCTGCATATCTGCGAGGCTCGGGGTATTAACGGGTGATGGAGAGGTTGATGAAATTTACAGTCTCACTTCCAAATGCACAGTTCGGATGATTAATTGCATACTTTTGTAGCTTCATCCACAATCCACCAACTGATTGACTAGATTCTTGACCACCTCTCAAACCGACCACGCTTCTAGCAAATAGTTCAGTGATTTGTGTTTGATCAAATTCAGATTGATTCAGTGAGCCCCTCACAACTGCTTACAATGTAAACAAATCCAGTTTCCCACAGCTCAGCCCTGTTTCAATAAGAGTTGGTATTTTTTCTGCACCCCTCAGCTTCCAGAAAGAATTCTCCTGTGACGAAAAGGACGACCCAGCCAAAAGCGCCAAGGATATAGATGTTAGTCTCTTAGCCAATCTCCCCAAAGGTGAGTGAAGTGATTTTTATTTACTTTTTTTAACTTTTTTTTTTTTTAATTTCTTGCTGAAAAAGACTCTGACGTTGTCAATGTTCCCACAGTTTTTCAGAGTTGCTGTTGTGTAACAGCAGCCTGTTTGCCAGGTTGGAATTAAGTCAAGATTTGTGTAAAACCAGTTTTTCTAGAAGGCCCAGCTTTGCAAAATGTTACGTATGAACTGCTGTTATTATGCTGCACTTGTTTTCTTGACAGGGTTTATTTAATGCAAAATGTAAGTTCTAATAAAGATCCTGTAGCGGTTCACACTGGAATGTGCACATAACAGTTTAAAGACGCTTTTGATTAGCTGTTTATAAACTGACTCATGTCTAAACTCTGTGGACTTTTGTAACATAGTAAGTAATCAAATCAAAAGTAAACATTTTGAATATGATTTTCGATTTTTCTTCATTCACTAGAGAATACGTGTTGAATATTTTAAATATACCTTTTCTTAAAAATAAAGTACAGAGAAACTGCAGTGATCCTGGATTAGAGGAGCAGAAGTGGGTGGATGGATCCATCTTTTTATGTTGTGACAAATAATTACAATAATTACAATCAGCTGTTTCTTTGGTGAACCCATCACTCCACAGATCAGCTTCATCCTACTCTGCAGTTCTTACAATACAATGCTCTGCAGTGACAAAGGCAAAACTTTGTTTTTTCTTTTTTTTATGTAAATAAATGAAAGGCAGACGTTTTTGGCTTGGCTGAAGTATCTCTGAAGTGAAATGGTGAAATGTCAGAAGCTTTCCTGAGAACGATCCTTGAAACTTGGCAAACCTTTGTTTTGGAGGTTTCTGCCATTCTGCTCCATTAGATGGGGATCATTGGTGTTTGGTAATTGTTATATTGTTGTTGCTATAGATTCTGGTAAGATTTTAAATAACCAAAGTCTGGGCAGCCAGATTTAGGTGCTTCCCAGCTTTTATCGTTGATGGTTTGAGAATTTTTCCCCCTTTAGAAATTTTCCTGTTTTTGGGCCTTGTTGCAATCCTGTCTTATAAGATGCAGACGATCCTGTTGGTTTTTATGCTGACATTGACTTGTATAGTCTATATATAGACGGGTGGGTGTGCTTTTGTAATTTTATTGATTCACGGGTGGACTCAAACCAGCTTGGACCACTGATAGAAGTAAGACGCATCCGAGTTCATAAGGGCTTTTAAACAAGTGGTCTTAGGAGGGTTTTTCTGTTTGTTTGTTTGTTTGTTTGTTTTTTTATTTAAATAACATAAATTGTAAGTTGGTTTTGCTTCTACATTGTGAGATTTTCTGTGTCGATTAGTGGGAAAATAGTATTTTGGAAATGATTGAGAAACATTAAACATATAACATCAATGATTTAATCAAACTAAGATTTTATGATAATATGTATATGTGAGCTCAGTGGTATGTTTTCATGTTACACATTACCAAAGCATGTCTACAAATATTTCCTGTGAATATCTATCCAAAATTTGTCGTCTTAGACCAATTAAACATTTAATTAGATCTGCTTATTCTGTACTGATTTTATTGCTTATTTATTTATTTTTGTTAAGTCTCTGAATTGAGGAAACTATTTGAGGGCATTACCACAAGCACAAGTGACTTGGAAATGAACAGGTGAGATAATGATGCATCTATAAATATGCTACAGTAATAAAGATAATAGTACATAGGATAATAATGTGTAAAGATGACTCTTCCCTTTCTTTCTGTGCTTAGAAAGGAGCGCATTGCTCGGCGCTTGGAGGGTATAGAGGGTGAAGTACATCCGTCTCTGCTGCCTACCTTGGTGGCCAACCGGCTTCTGGAGGAGGACACTCCACGATACACTAGGGCCTCTGACCCCTGTGCTGGTGAGACAAGAACAGTACTACAGACTATCGTGTCTCTTTCTACACAACAAAGACATGACTTGTTTATTCTTGCACCAGTTACAGTTCAGCGTTATGGCATGGAGGGATTTGAAAACCCAGAAATGCAGTTGATGGCTCCAGAGCGCCAGTCCAGAGCTCGATGCAGGCCTGAGCCTCAGTCCTTCATCCACACTGAGCCAGTTCACATTTCGGGTCCGACCAAAGGTGTTCCTGAGTTGGAGTCCAAGGCTGAACGCATCGCCCGCTACAAGGCAGAGCGGCGCCGGCAGCTGGCCGAACGCTACGGCATCTCTTTGGATCAGGAACCCGACTTGGACCATCACTCCCGCTACCCCCGCTCTCACAAAGAGTCGGACTGCTCAGAGAGACGTAATAGAGGGGAGCTGGTGGGAGAGGAAGGCAGAGATATCACCCTAAGTGCTTACACCAGTACCTTAGCTACTAGCCCAAGGGCAGGCCGTTCAGCTCCGCCACACGGCTACCCGGACCCAGGCTGTGATATTGGTCACACCAGGGTGGAGTTGTTCTCAGAGAGGGAGAGGCTGATGAACCTGGAGAATCAGCGCAGGGCCGCTCCGCCTGAGCCTCCATCCTCCTCTTCATACATGGATGTGACATCATCGTCCTCCTCTGCTAAGGTGCCTGCAAAAGACTACACAGTGACTGGCATACCACCCAGTTCACCCAAGCAAGGCAGGCACCCCTCGCTCTCCTCGCCTAAACATGGTGCGTCTCCTGGTGACCTATTCATTGAGCAGCAGGCCCAGAACGTCCTCAGCAGACAGGGGTGAGTGTTTTGATCTCATCTTTGTTTTTGTTGGGGGTAGATCTTTTTTTATTTTAATAAATCTATTTATACATAACAATGGTAAAATACACTTTTGCAAAAGTTTTTGGGGTACTTTAACCGTTTTTGTTTTTGAAAAAAAGCAAAGATCAAATTTTATACCAAAGTGTGCAGTACTCCCTCTAACACAGCAACACTCTCAACACAACATGGAATAAAAAAGGTCAGACGTCACTGCATTTGCAGAAACATAGATGTATCCATGTTTTTCTGCTGGTAACTGAGACACCATTGTCAAATTGTAACAATGGTGTCACAACAAGATTAGCTTGTTGTGACTTGTGGAGGGAGGAAGACACATTGTTGTACCAAACCGTTTTCTTTTTTTTAAGTTTGATTTGGTTGAAAATGGACAACCCTGAGTTTTCTACGTGACTCCAGATTTTTGAGGGGTTTCATATTTTACTTTATACATAAATTGTCCCTTGTTTCGGGAGGCGTTTTCTGCATTAAGCTCCCAAGATTCCCTTTACATACAAACATGGGGTTTGAACCAGAACCAGAACTTTAACAGCTGTTCACACTGCATTGTGTTTAAAGGATGGATCCATCTATTTCTGTCACTGTTGCTCTGTTCGTTCCACATGTCCAAGGTCGTTCTCTTAGCAGGACTGTTTGATACAAGGTCATGCAATCTGAGCTCGTCCTGGAACAGACCAGCTCCCACAGTCACCTACAACTGGGCAGATTAGTCTGCCTGTGCTGTTCTGTGCTGTATGTTTATTCTAGAGATTTCAGGTGGATGTCTTGAAGAGCAAATTGGGGTATTTTTCAGATTCACAGAGGATCTCTTACTAAGTTGTGGATAGTACTTTAGCATCTGCACCAAAATGATACACTGCATTTGCCTAAAGGGAGGGATGGATAACACTGTCGTTGTGAGTCCATCCTTTAATTGTATGTTTAAATGGTGGCTAAAAGGACAAAAATGACACCCAAATATTAAAATACCTGAGCTAGCAGCTCTTTAGAGGGGACGTACTAAGAGTTGTTTCAGCTCCATAACTGTTGGAAAAGAGAGAATCAGTGTATGCACCCCTGTTTCTTGCCCAACCCAGATCGTGACCAGGCTCCAGCCCTGCACTGTTCGACTGCAAACAAACATATGAAGGTGCATTCCTTGCTTCTACATCCGTCCGGGACATTATTCCCAATCCATCTGTGTTCCCCTCTGCATCGCCCCCTCTTTCTTTTCCTCAGTTTCCCTCTCAGGTTTCAAAACTTGGCCAGGTTGTATGTGTGTCCATGGTGCAGGGAGGGTGTTGTGTTACTGGGCAGCTCAGTGTGACTCCACAGCTACATCTCTGACCCACAGCTGGGTCTGATCAAGACCAGTGAACCCTGAGGAGAAACAAGCAAATAGGAGTGTCTCCGCTCCCCTTTTTCATTGGGTGTGTGGGAGACTAACATGAAATGCTACGTTTTAGCTCTTGTGGTGAAATGTTCAGAGCAACCCAAATGTCATCATTAGCAAAAGCTTGATGCACTTTTATTCCAGCACAATCATTTTCATCTCCTTTATCAGCATTGAAACTTTCTGGAACTGGTGACAGAAAATAATCAAAACAACAATTAACTGTAACTGTACTTATATAGTGCCTTTCCACAAAGTTGAGCACTCAAGCTCAACAAATGAGTTTCTACTGCAAGTCTCATGCATTCTGGACTTGGAAGAGCGTGGGATCAAGTGACCCTTCAGTTTGTAGACCCACTCTACCACCCAAGCCACAGCTCTGCAAACTAAGTGCAGAGCTGCACTGATTATCCACTAACAGTTTAGTTTGTTATTTTTGTAGTAGTATCAAAATTCCAAGTTGTAGTGTTTTCCTAAGTGCTGTACAATAAAGTGGATATCTTAAGGATTTTAACATCTTTGCTTCACAAATGGCGCTCGCTGCAGCAGTCCAACAAAATAGCCTCATCAAAGGTGTATAATCTATAATAAATCACAATAAGTTTATACGCAGATGATATCTTATTATTCTTACAGAACCACAAGTGTCAGTACTGGAAGCTAGCAGTTTATTCAGTAGACTGTCTAAGGTTTCTAAATATACAGTCAGCTGGTCAAAATTAATTCTGTTGCAACTATCGATTTGCTTAGGAGTTGAAATGTTTCCACACAGAGACATGAGCCTTGCTATAGTTGAGGAAGAGCCAACTGATTGGTCCAGTCAGAAGACTATCTGTAATTTGTAATCTCCAGTTACTCAAGTAAAACATTTCTACCTCATGACCTGCGTCAAGTCTGTTTCCCCACTTGAATCCAACGCTAACACAGATATGACTTTGTTGTGTAGTGACGTCTTAAATTCAGGTTCTTGTATCCCTAAAAAAGAGATTTGCTTCACAAACTGATTTTTGTTTCCTCCCTTCATTCTTCAGTTGATCTCTTAATGTATTTATAACTGATCAACATTTTTTCCAGTTCAGCTGAACTCTGATCTGTTTGCCTTAACTCCGCATCAGAGGGCCAGCATGACTCATCTGGCTCTGGTGGAGTGAGATGGCATTTCCCTTGAATATCTGCTTCTGCAGATAAAACCTCAGCTACAGAGGCGTACATTTAAAGAGCCCTCTCTCCAGATACACTCATTCGTTGATAACACTGATGCTATCTATAGATGGATGCTATCTTATTACATAGATAGCATCTATGTAATAAGATCTGATGTAATATAACTGCACTGTCTGACCATTGGTCATAATTTAACAAACCTTAAATATGAGACTTATTATTCATATTTTTGCTGTGGCAATTAAATGTATCATGTGGGAGTTAAACTTGTGTTCTTGGGATTGTGCTGATTGCTAAACTCAGTGTCTCTTCAGTCAGTCTTAATGTAAAGTCAGTGGAGTGTGTAATATAGTTTTGTCTCGGCTTATATGCTTCAAGAAAAAGACCTCAACACTGAATTCAGACCCAACTGCCCAGTCAATCACGTTTCCCATTGGGTTTCTCTTGGTGCAGTGCAAAGACGAAACTTAGTACTGATTGGTTCCTCCAGACTGATGCTGAAGGCGACACCCACTCCCTCATCAACTGGCCTTCAAGGTAGACCAAGGCTGGTTGTTTCTCACCCCCAGTTATCATCTACCATGTTCCCATTCATCTGGACCAACCCTTATGAGCTGTGCTTTTTAAACAGCAGCTCATTACAGGGCTCCAGTTTTTTTTAAATATTATTATTATTATTATACATTTCTGTGATGATGCTGCATTTACTCACTTAGGGTCCTGAGTTGACCGGCAGGCGAATGTTTAATAATCTCTGCTTTTGAGCTTTGGACGTCTGCTGAACAGTCATCCTCATCCTCATTGTCACCAGCTCCAGTCCCCTTGGCTTCCAACCATAACTTCATTTCTCACTCACCTTTTGCTGTGTTTAGCTTAAACCCCATTTGGTAACAGATGTGTGATGGATCATATTATATCAACAATGACAAATGCTAGTACAGTATTGCCCTTTTAACAATTATGCTGTCGGTGACTGGATTTGTGAGTTGTGGGTATTTTGTTTTGTTTTTTAATACTTTCTTCGAGAATCAGATCTTAGTAAGAATTTAACCATTATTGCCAGTGTGAGAGAGAGCCTGGAAATAATTCTAAACCAGTTCATATCAGGCAAAGATGTATGTTGGTTTTAATCCGGCTTGTATGGTATGTTTATGGTTTTATGAAATATTTGAGTCAGGAAGACTAAACATCTGAGCCAGTTTTTATACTGGTCTTACATCCAAATATAGTCTTGACCCTGCATGCTTTGTCAGTGTCCAGCCCTAATGTCAAACAAGAGGCTGAGCTCCTCCTTTAGAGCTCAAAGGCTGACACACAAAGGATCACAATCAAAGTCATCTTTCTGAGCTTCTATGAGAGCTATGCTTTGCCTATTGATGTTTTCCAAATGTTAACCAGTCCTTTGTCTCCCTGAAGAATCAGAGTTAGGGAGAGGCTTGTCAGGGAGGAGGGCCGCCAGAAGAGCCCAGAGTTCGGAAATGTTACAGAAGGCCTAGTGTACCGCAGACAGTTTCAGCACCAGCCCCAGGCTTCTACACGCTACCACGCAGACCCACTAGGCCCACAGCAGGCCTACTCCCACCATCATCCACAAGTTCAGCACAGCCAGTCCGGTCCACAGGGAGGGCAAGAAGTTGGCAATTACCCCAGTTATTTGTCCATGACCTCTGGTCCTACATCCAGAACTGGGCAGCAGCAACAGCAGGTGGAAGAGGAAGAAGCTGGTGAGGCTGAGGCGGTCAAGACAGAGGGCCTTCTGAGGAGCAGAAAAGCAGTCTTGCCTTCACAGATCCGGCGCAGAGAGAGGAGCACTGAAGACCCATGGAGAGGGCGAGGTGAGGAGGAGCTGGTCGTGTACAGGATGCAAAGAGAGGCTGAGGCAGAGGAACCTGTTAGAGGGGGACTTGGAGGCAGACCTAGACGGGAGGAAGCAGAGTATACCTCCTGTCTGCAGGCGGCAGAGCGCCGACCCAGGGAGCGGGAAAACGCTGATCGTGCCCACAAAAGACCGTCTGCGACCCACATTGAGCCCAGAACATCTCACACAGGGCCAGGAAGTTCCAGCTCCACCACAGCTCTGAGCCGATCCGTGTCTGATGCTGGAAATCAGCGAGGACCCAATCAGAGGACCTTGCAACACCAAACCAAGGAACCCCAGGAGGTCAGAGAAGGAGAAAGTTTGAGTAATGGAGAGAGTCACCAGGACACCAGGGTGTCTGTTGCACAGCTCAGACATTCCTACATGGAGAGCACCGCCACTCCTCCAACCAGCCGCAGGAATGAGCTGTAGGTGGTAAAATGCTGCATGGCCTGTTCTCGCTGGCTGGCTGCTGTGACTCTGACGCTTATTACCTAACATCATCTGGCTACTCAACGACTAACAAGCAGCTACGTCTGGTGTGATGCTAACATCCCAAGCACAGTGGTTCATTTAATCTGTAGACATGGCATACATGCATTAATTTCCTAACAGTAATCTTCCTGCAGTACGGTGTTTGTCTCTACTTTAATGGCACTGTGAGTTGTTTGGATACTGCCTGGGGCTCGTGTGTGTGCTCAAACTATTAAAAAATCTGCATGGGCTTGCTCATAGGCTCGATTTTAAAAACCAGAGGTGTGGTTGAATGTTCAACACCTCTGCTTTTAAACAGTTTTATTTTGCACCATGTCCCTCTCTATTTCTCCCTGACAACTCTGTATTCTCTCTTTCCTTTGGGTTTTCTGTCTGTTGATCCCTCTCCCTGAATGGCCCCCTCCAGTGAAATGGAGGAGTGCAGGGCACTGACGGGCTACGAGGCCCCGTGGAGAGGGGAAAGGGACAGGGGGCGCAGGCCCTGGCAGTATATCTATCCTGGGGAGAGTAGAAAGACCTCTGAGAGGTTTAGGACACAGCCCATCACTTCTGCTGAGCGCCATGAGACTGATAGGTACTGCTCTGGATTCAAGAATGCACGGCTGAGTGTGAAACGCATGCATGTTAAAAGAAATCACAACTTTGTTTAATTTGGAATGCAACAAAATGTTGATTTTAGTCATGTTCGTGTGACCTGTAATCAAATATATATATTAGTCTCTACCCAGGTACCATAGTCATATCAATATCATCACAGTGAAACAGGCCAGTGAGAATAATGCTCACATATACAGACCTAAACACCCTCCCTCTCCTTGATTTTCATTCTAACGACATTAGCAAACAAGGAAGCTTAAAGGCCAAAGGTCCCTCTGATTGGGCCTTGGCAGTGGTCATCACATGTGACCACAGTGAGGACGCATGAATTGGCCTTTGTCAGTAATCAAGTCCCGAGACCATGGATCAGAGCAGACTAATGTAATGCTGTCTAATTCTCTAGCTTGGTCTGCTTTCTCTCCATTTTTCAATTCTAATGCGAGCTGTCACATTTCCAGCATACCACAAACTACTGCTTTTCTCAGCACGCCGCTAGCCTTCCTATCTCTAACCACTCGCCACCGTCTGATTTACTCACCTTTTTTATTGTTATACATATGCTTCGAACTGATCACCTTTT
This sequence comes from Neolamprologus brichardi, assembly GCF_056152115.1. Classification (NCBI taxonomy): domain Eukaryota; kingdom Metazoa; phylum Chordata; class Actinopteri; order Cichliformes; family Cichlidae; genus Neolamprologus; species Neolamprologus brichardi. The sequence continues at coordinate 11,435,610 of NC_142112.1, read as the reverse complement.
TCTTTTTGTGCTTTTGAAGGTCTTGTGTGAGTTCAGACTTTGCTTCTACTGAAGGTAAGTAGTTTTTCTCACTAACCTCAGATTTAGATGTTCAGAATACAGTAACAGTAAGTAGGTATAATAATAAGTAGATAGAATGCAAGGCTCGTTGCATCTTATTTCCTACTCGGGTATAGATATCATACAACAAAAGTAAAGCTCATGAACTAAAATAACCACATCTAATGTTTCTGTAGACGTCCATGTGGAAATGCTGAATCACATGGACATTGTTTCAGTTTCAGGGTTTTCTTGGTTAATTTTACATGAGCGCCAACTTAAACGCTACACATTGTCATGCCACAGACTGATACAGCACAGTTTCTTTTATAATTCTTTGGATGGCTGCTGAGATCACGAGGATGGAAAAAGAATGCTTCATGCTTTAGTTCAACTGCCTTTCCATTTATCATAACTGCATAGGTTCATGTAGTAGTATCTGCAGTTCAGTGGTCAGTGACTAACTATGAAAACAGCATTACTGATTATTTACAGCTGCACTCATCTATAAGTGAACAGAATGAGTTTTCAGTGGCTTCAGTAATAGACACAAGGATGGAGGCCTGGTGACTTAAATCTGTTTTTTTAGGTCGTCTTTATTTTATGGGAAAGCATGATATTTTGAAGTGGAGTTTACAGAGTCATTAATGGTGCTCACAGTAGCATAACATCACTGTGGCCCCGCTTAGGGCAGAGCCAGCTCATCTGCTTCTTATAAACAGGACTTGGTCGGGATGCTTTGGCGAGTATTATGTAGGCCAGAGCTCAGCACTGCAGCGTCAAAGGGATAGCTGTTTGATGATGTCATGGCATGTGTGTTGCAGAGAATAAAGCGTGTATATTCCTCACACCTGTCCATCTTTTTATAGTCTCCTGAGTGACTCCAGTGACGGGTTTAGTGGTTTGTTTTTTCCCTGCCATTAAGCCAGATGGTGTTAATAACGATTGATAGGTATCACACAATAGTTGTCATACTTCTGTGTGTTAAATAATTAGATTATTGGGAAAGGTTTATAGAGCATAAATGTACCTATCATCTTGAGATGCTCTTCTGTTACCATTTTTATCCAAAGCTAGCTAGAGTGCTAAAGTGTTCAGTTTCTTTTAAAGTGACTTCAGTTTTTATAATAATGTCAGTGTTACTGCATAACATTCTTTTTTTATTGACCTATAATTTAGTAAATATGTAGACTAAAGTAGGATCTTTAATCAGCGACTATATTGAAATAACCACTGTTGGTACATTTTAAACTAGAGCAAGCTAGCTAATTAAGCTAATACTAGCTTAATGAGTCTGTTCAAATTGTCTGCCTTTGAAATGTCTTTACATGCTGGCGGTTTAATGCGATATTATAAGTATAATGCTAAGGCGTTGTACATACTGTACAGGGTTGAACTAGCATTGAGTTCGCAACAAGAGACCGTGTACGGTCAATAAAACTCACAGATTCATAGCCATGCAGAGCTGTTATTGGGGTGAAGTGGTGGGCAAAGGACTGAAGTGACAGCTAAGGAAGAGGAGGATATTGTTGACTGAGGAGGAAATGAGGGTTACTTTTGCAAGAAGCCTGGAATGTGTTGGTGTTCATGGAGAAATAAAGTGTCTCTGTAAAGCTGTCCCCCGTGGTTTTAAGGACATTTGTTGAAACCCTTGTTTTTATTTTGTGTACTCAAAGTGTACACTTAATAGAATGGTAAATGGCCTCTATAGCGCTTTACTTGGTCCTAAGGACCCTGGCGCCACCGGGCCCTCTGACCACCACCAGTAGGCAACGGGTGAAGTGTCTTGCCCAAGGACACAACGAGCGAGACTGTCGGAGCCGGGGCTCGAACCGGCAACCTTCCGATTACAAGACGATCGCCCAATTCTTGAGCCACGATCGCTCCTCGTGTCAGAATCATTAGTGTATGAATAGAAATATATGTAAATAATCACATTACAAACCTTATTTGCTCTTTCTGGCAATATAATTTGGTGTTTTAGTGTCTTTGGCAGAAATTTTAAGTAGTGGCATAAAACAATAAAATATTAAGATAAAAAAACCAAAACGTAAAACAAAGTATAGATGATACAGAGAACTGTGAAGCAGAATTTATGTAGTTAGAGTTGGTTTCTAACTTTTTTATCCTTTGTTGCAGCTGATGAAGAGAAGCTAGATGAACGGGCCAAGCTGAGCGTCGCAGCTAAGCGCTCTCTCTTCAGGGTGAGTTTTGACTTCAGCCTGTTGGGCATCTTATATTGTCTGAGTACGAGCTTCCAAGCTGTGGAAAAACTTCATTCCAGTTATGGGTACGATTGCGGACTCTGGGATTAATAAAGTATTCTGATTTTAATTTCCTGTCCCTCTCTTACTTTGAGGATTTAGAAATTTTGTTTTGCAGATGTGAGTCACAACTGAGCCAGCCTTATTCCTGAAATGATTTGTGCCATAATTCAGCGGCTTCTTCACTTTTAGCAGGAAGAAGTTGAAGGAAACCTTTTCTGTACGATTGTGTCAGGCTCTCACATTTTTGTGGAAGAATTGTGTCTCTGTCCTCTTCAGTGTTGCTTCAATCCTAAGCCTGTTCATTTCTCAGCCTGTAGAGTCTCAGATGTAGCTCTTATTTCATATGGAAGCAGTTAGGTGCAGGTAGTTTTGCTTGTTCATTTTGCTTTAAAAAATTAAAAATTAAAATGTTTATTTATTTATTTAGTTGCAAGATCTGCTAAGGACCAGGGGAGGTCTGTACAGTTTGTGTAATCAGCGGCGTTCATTTCTAAAGATGACCGATGTTTACCCTAATTATCTCCATCCAGGAACTGGAGAAGAGTGTCGATGGCGGAGCTCCTAAACTGCGGTCCAGGAATGCCGCTGTGGACAGGAGACTAAGACGGACACAAGATCGATCCAGAACTCAGCCGGTCACAACTGAGGAAGTAGTCATCGCAGCCACGTAAGGCTCTGTCACCTTGTTTGATATGTAATGTGAAAGACACCTCTAACAATAACTTACTTTCTTGATAGGCAAAGAGAAAGTGTATAATTATATAGTTCTATCAGGAAGAATGACTAAATAAATGTAAGCTTGAAAATGAGCCCATGGTGAGTACAAATGTGACACAAGAAAAAAGTACGTCTGGTCCTTTTACTAAGAACCTTATGATTTTTTTACTCTGAAAATGTTTCACATGTGGGTTTTTATTCTCATTACTTTAATTTTTATTACTATAATGGTACTCATTTTAAAACCTTTCACAAAGAAATGTTTCTGGAGACTATCTAAAAGGAGCAAAAATTTTAATCGCTCAGTATGAGGAGGATTGCATAGTTCCGGGGCTATAATAGCAAAACCTCAACCCTCCTCCCCTTTTTGTCACACGCTGTGGCCGGGGAATGACCACTAAGACTCCATCTACAGATCTGTGTGTTCCTCACAGCACATATCAGGTCAATAAATCAGAGCCGTAAAATCTTTAAGTGCATTAAAGTAAATACATGCACATCTGTTCTATTTGAAAAGTGCTCTGAAGGGAAGTTCTCCCAGATTATCAAAGCAGAACAAACTCAACTGTGCACTTGTGTGTAGGCATCCATCTGCAGAGAGACCTTGCTGTGAAAATGAAGTAAAGAATTTTTCCATACTGTAAGCACTGCTGTGAAATTCCACTCACCTTCATTATATTTGGGTCGCACTTTAATGTAAATGTATGAAGAATAAGTAAGATCATATCATTTGTAGATTTAAACTTTACTGCGTGAAATTGTTTCTTAAAGAAAGCTGTGCCTCTGACTTTTTCACTGTCCTCACATCTACATGAAACTTTAACCACCATCCTAGTCTTCATGTTTGCACCTTCCTGTCTTCTCTGTCCTCTGTGTGTGTATGACTGTGTCCCTGTCCTTGACCACTGTAGCGCCCCATCTCACGTGCCACAAATGGTGTCCGCTCTTGCTGCCGTAGCACGCGTCCCTAGCCCCACCCTAGTTTACAGCACTGTCCCACCATACAGGTACACAGCAGACGTGTGTGCACGGATATGTATGCTCACATCGAAGCGCGGTGTTTGACTAACACGTTTGAGTCTTGGCTGCTATGCCGTTTTTCTTCGTTCACTATGTTTTAAACTATAGGATTGAGTTGCTGGTAAAGTTCTAATGCACAGTTTTAAGGTTTGGTGCCCTCATGTGTGATCGGAGGAAACTACATGAATTAATTGCTAAGATAGGACCTCTGGGATTTTAACTCACTGCTTGGTGAGCATGACTCACCCTGCATGTGTAGCAAACCTTTTTAGCTCTGTGTTGGCAACTTTTATTGGCTGTCAGAAAATGCACACAGACCCGCATCCTCTCTCTGACATGCCACTCGCTGGCTTGCATGAGCTCCCCACAAGCTTACAGAAGTCTCCGTTTTCTTCTCCCTCTTTGTCTCTTGGATGTCTTCTCCCCTACCCAGCCTGCAGGCATCCTCACAGCAAAGTGCTGTTGCCCATGAGCAAGTGAGGGAGGCCCGGCGGGCGCAGGATACCAAGGAGATCCGGGGCCCGACGCAGACGTCATCACTAAAAGAAAAAAATACAAAGCAGAGCGAGACTCAGGAGGAGCCTGACCTCTGCACCCTCAGCTTGGCTGAAAAGATGGCGCTGTTCAACCGGCTGGCTCAGCCCCCAACCAGGGTCACCCATACAAGAGGGGACACGCGGCAGCGGAGGGCCAACGCTCGCTACCAGACACAGCCCATCACACTGGGAGATATGGAACAGGTGGGGAAGCAGCAAGGTCACTTTGTTTGTCCAGTGCTTTGGTTCACTGGGAGAAGACCTCAGAACTTTGCTTTCTTACTGTACACATTCACTCTCAGTGTTAGTGTTTGTTAAATCACATCATGCACATGTAAAAAAAGAGTTTGCAGGAATATCAAATGAGGAAAGGGCAAAAAACCCTCAGAAGGGGCAATAGAGGTATTTACAGGGGTGTATGTGTCATGACTTACTCGGTCAATCCAGTGTCTTATGCACAGAGTACGTGAATTAATATTTTTAGAGAACACAAGAGGAAAAGTGAAAATTCTGTTAATGAATATAAATGATGATGTAACTAAAAAGCTGCTGTCCAGCTCTGGGAGCAGATTGCTGTTTAAGGGTAATGAATGTTAACAGAGTTTCAAGTGGGCATGGATGAGGAATTATTCTAGTGTTCACTGAAAATTGAAGAAATGTCAGAGCACCGAAGTGATGATATATGGAAAAGGGAAAAAAACATTTAAAGGTGGAGAAATTGAGAGAAGTTGCAATGATGACATGTTATCTGTTAGTCAGTGGGTTTTCAGGGGTTATAATTAAACTCCTGTTACTCAAGTAGAAAATCCATGAAACAAGAACTGCAGCATGCTGGTGTTTCTGCTCCAGGAGCTCTCAGACGTAGACCTCAGTGATGAGCAGGAGCTGTGTGACAGTCTGGTAGAAGACCTACAAGTAAGCTTCCTCTGAACAGTCACCGGCCACCACTTGCCTGCATCAGTGGAGGCTGACACAGCGGGAGCACTCTTCTCAGAAATGACCGTGCATTTCTGTGAACAACACGCTTTTTTGGCTCGTCTCCACATTGGTGTGATTTCATTCTGAATGTACGTTGCATGGCCCAGCTTGTGATAAAGCTCTGAGTCATCATCCCCACATCAATAAAGAGGCGTGGATGGATGAAGCACACATATCAGCGAGTCTGTGGGCTTTAAAAGATGTCTCTGTGACAAAGAAGAGGGAAACCAAAAGCAGTTCAACTCCCATCTACAGCCACAGGGGTTGAAAGTTTGATTGTGGGGAAAGTATGAGAGAGAAATTTGAAGCAAAAGCGAGTTAATGGATGGATACATGTTGCAAGTTTCCTTGACATGGCTGCTTTCTGTTGCTTGTCATTTGTTCCTCAGGAGAAGTGCCAGGTTAGTTCTCCTCTATGGATTATGAACCTAGTTGTTATAAACTGAAATTGTTTGTCATGCGTTGTGCGTCGGCGGCTGCTGGCATGGCTTTGTGATGTGGGCTGACCATTAAGAGAGGCTGCTGTGTGATGCCCAGGAAGTGCACTGAGTCAGGCAGGCTGTGATTAGTCAGCGTTATTCTCTCGATTGTTTGTGTGTGCACTTTGCCCGAGCCGTTTCTCAGCCTCTGTAGCAAACTGACCCACTTCTTTGTCTGTCTGCATTACACAGCTTCAAAACGGCACAGGCTCTCGGTTTGGACACCACCTATCTTCCTCGTCTTCCTCTGCACTCAGAGCAGGCGGGACGGTGTCCAGTGACCACGCCGGAGACATCCACATATCCACGGCAGCCTGCGTGGAGCCCACCTATCCCAGCTCTGACAGGTCTCTACCCCCTCGCCAACCAGACGGCCCAGTCGGGGGGTCCCAGGGATCCTCAGATCACCATAGGCATCACATTTTGCCCCAAGGTGAAGACCAGATTGATCTGGGAGGGGGGAAGAGGAAGTTGCCGTCTCCTGAGAGAGCAGTCAGGCAGACAGCACTGCCCCAGCCCCAGAGTGGAAGAGAAAGGAGAGAAGAGGAGGAAGAAGCAGAGGAGGAGCAGCTGCAGCAGCGGCCGGACAGTGCGATAGAAGAGGAAGTGCTGTGGAGCTCAGAGAGCCACAGGCTCCAGGACAGCCAGGAGCAAAGCCAGAGGAGCAGGGCCACCAGCGGAGGTAAGAAAACAGCAGGAGGAGGAGCTCAAAAGCATCAGTCGGCTTTTTATTGCCTGAACTACTCTGCTGTTTGTTCTGTCTTTACTGAAGTTTATAAACTTGCCAAGTTTACATTAAGATTTGAGGAGAATGAGAACTGTAACTTGTCTATATTAGCATTCAACAGCGATATGTGTTATAGACCCTGAAGAGGATGGATGAATGGATTAATACTATTAACTTAATCTGGTGTTAAATGGGAAGCTTATTTTGGTAAGCATGCAGAGTTAGTGTTTCTGGGTAGAACACTGGAGTTTAACAGAAATAAATGAAAAAAGTGAGGCTAATCAGAAGACTAAAATAGGTTTTATACATTTAAAGAGCAAACTCTGCTAACAGTTGGTATCGGTTTCCGTCAACAAGTTCTAATCCAACCCCACTTCCTGTGTGTCTGAGTGAAAATGTTGAGTTCAGACTGTGGTTTTCAGGCTTCCTTTGTATCTGAGCACTGCAGTAACACCGGGCCGTTCACTGTCTCTGTGTCAGCGTGTGGCTTGTCAGAAAATAGAAATCAGTCAAACTGGAACTGTGGAGCTTGTTTCGGGGCAGGGGGAAGGAATAGTGCGTTGACCTGAGTCTCCAGTGTGGGTTATTTGATTACAGCTGAGGCAGAGATGTTTAAAGCTGTGAAAAGTGTCTTTGCTGCTTCTCACGAGGTGGATGGGATTATTTCGGTGAGCATGAAAGATGATTGCTGCGATGCTGCTTTGAGATGCTGAGTCTGCACTGTGACACCTCTGATGACTGTTATGTTAAAGGGTTTACACCCTACGCAGCGATTCTTAGTTAATGTATTTTCCTCAAAAGATCATACAAGCGGTCACAGTTAATGTTTATGGTGTTGCTGCTGAGTTACTGATTTTTATTTATTTATTTATTTTCTCTCCTCTCACTATTTCCGTGTGCTCACACTCACAGACCTGCTGGAATCCACTGTGGTAACATCCAGAGCAGCATCTGGCTTCCCCGAAGCAGCAGACCCGCACACAGACAGCAACGCACACCCAGCTGGCCCGGTGCAACCTGAGCAGGGAGACGAACTGAGCGACAGGATGATGGCCCGACACATGTCCATCAGAGAGAGGTGAGCATGGAAGTGTGCTAAGATAGGATTTAATATATATTTACTGCACGTCTGACCATATTCACGTATTGCAGAATACCATTTACCTGTTTCTCGGTAAATTAATCCTACAAGAGCAAAGCAAAAGAAATCACGGTTTGCTCTGCTAGCTACATGTTATTCTTTTTATTCATTAACAATAAAAATAAGTTTAAATGTCTTTGTTTTGTTTTTTAAAGAAAAGACATGTATTTCAAGACAAAATGCCTTGGTCACTGAAAACAGGCGTCGGTGCATAAAAATGCTAAATGACTTAGGACCAATGGTTTCATTATTCATGAATGGTCATTCAATTCAATTCAATTCAATTTTATTTATATAGCGCCAAATCACAACAAAAGTCGCCTCAAGGCGCTTCATAGATACAGAGAAAAACCCAACAATCATATGACCCCCTATGAGCAAGCACTTTGGCGACAGTGGGAAGGAAAAACTCCCTTTTAACAGGAAGAAACCTCCGGCAGAACCAGGCTCAGGGAGGGGCGGGGCCATCTGCTGTGACCGGTTGGGGTGAGAGAAGGAAGACAGGATAAAGACATGCTGTGGAAGAGAGACAGAGGTTAATAACAGATATGATTCATCAGTCGTAGCTCATTTGTGATCAGCTCTTTTACTTTTAAATTAAGAATGGTTAAAATGTGATGACTGAAAATTACATCATGAGGGCAAAGAGGGAGGAGTTTTTAGGGTATTAGAGGGTTTTTTTTGTCTTTACTGTTGAGCTTCCTGGGATGAAGTCTGGAGTATTAACAGAAGCAAAATGCTGGCTATGATAAAGAAATTATAGATTTTTTTTTTCTATTGAATGAGTTTCATTACATTTCATTGTTGTTATATAACAAAACTAAAGCTGAGTATTGGATTCCTGAGCAAATCCTTACATAAGTCCTGTTATGTCATACTGGGATAATTGAGCTGTTCGTGCTAGTTGACTGGCAGACATAGGACACTAATCATGCTCTAAACTGACTGATGATGTAATAAAGTTGCATGTAAACTGGTGTTAAAGCCTGTGGAGTTTGTACCAGTTATTGTGCTTCTCGTAAATCTGACTCTTTGACCATGTCTTGACTAATTTGTGTCGTTCCCACGTTCAAAGCATTTCTCTGGACCAAGGGTCTGTATCCCAGATACAGCTTGCAAGTTGGACTGAGTGCTGCTTTCATCCTGTTTTTGCATTCGCTGTGTAGCCCTGGGGGCAGAACAGGACATTTCCTCGCTGGGTCACAGAGGGGGTGCTTGTGATGGGGGGCAAGTGGGGCACAGCCAGGACCCTGACCTCTTGCATATATTGGTCCTGTCTGCCCCAGCTCACAGATGAGAGCTCAATAATTGAACCTCTGTTCTTGCTCACGTTTAGGTTTTTAGACTTGTCGAGTACTTAAACCTAATCCCAGTTTTCCTTATTAAAAAGATGAAAAATTCAGGGTTGAGGTTTGAGTTGCTTTTCCAGCTCCTGTTACACTGACTGGCTTCTCTAATCAATGTTTATGTGTAACTGGATCAGAGCTGTCATTGCTCTGTCTGTACACTGTTTACCTCTGCAGCTCCTAAACGACATGCTCGCTGCCTCTGTTTAATGTCTGCTGTCTTCTCATTCATAAATGTGCAGGAGCATGGCTGCTTTTTGTTGGCTTTACTATTGTGACAGGTTGGGCTAAAAGCTCTGGGGAAGTAAGGTTTTGTGTTTCTTCAGCACATGTGGAAATAAAGAGTCTGCCTGCAGCTGCAAACTCAGTGGCTCTTCATTAAAACCACAGCGTGTAGTTGCTTTTGTGCCATCCTTAACATACAGTTTGTCATGTCACGTTTGACAAAGTGTCTCAAAATCATCTTCATAAAACTCACCTATTAAACAAATTGCTCAAGTTTTCCATAAATGCTCTGGATTAAATTTGAAAACATAGCCAAAATAAGGATTTGTTGCGGTTTTTTGTTTTGAAAAGTGTCCTCTAACTACAAAAAACTCAACTAAAAAACATTATTTATTATTATGAGCGCTCTGAGTAGTCCGGGAGAGTAGAAAAGCGCTATATAAGAATCAGTCCATTTACCATTTACCATTTATTTGTATGCTACAGCTCATGATCCTCTCCCCTTCCCCACTCAGAGTCGCCTTGTTAAAGAAGAGTGGCGAGGAGGACTGGAGGAACAGGATCAATAAGAAGCAGGATGTGGTGAAGATTGCTGCAGCAGAGCAGAACGCTCAACTCTGGGAGGTGGAGCAGAGCTTCAAGAAGAAGGTAACCACCTGACGTGAGCGCTCACTGCTGAATTAGCACTTCAACAGAGAAGCCTGAGGTTGTCCCTTGTATCGCTCATGTTTTTGCACGTAGTCATAGCAGCATGCATTCATGACTGACTCTGCTACTTTATGTCCACAAGACCTGAATGCAGAAGTGATGCAGTGAGTTGGTTAATTTGATTTGATCGACTGTGTCGCATTATGAAAGCAAGTATTTCCTGTGTCAGCCTCTGAGATGATGCAGCTCAGTAGGTGTTCTCGATCTTCTATTGCTGACGTGTACAGAAAGAAAAATCTGATCAAAGACTGATACCCTTTAAACAATCACTTCTGTAGAACAGAGCTACAAGGAACATGGTAACAATTTTCAATATCTCTAAACAGAGAGGCCGTGTTTTTGTCTATGTCTGTGTCTTTTGATCTTTTTCTCTTTTCTCTGTTCTGTCTCAAGCAGCTGTTGCATGTTTTTGTTCTTGGACTGTATCAAGAGATAATCTGCATGTCTTCCATCCTGGCAGTAGATTACATACTGTGGTGTCTGGATCAGTCACACAATACTTCGTGGGGCATGCGTTTTTTATTTCCTAAATATGGAAGCCTGCGGCTGCCACTATTCAATCATGAACATTTTTTTCTGTCCTTTCCTTTTTTTTTTTTTAGGATACTAATTTTTTCATACGTCAAACCTTTAAAATCCAATTTGATTTTAGGCCAAAAATGCATAAATTCAGTGAAATTAAATGCACGCAGTTCAAATACTTGGGTAACTTTTACGTTATCCCAACATTTTAGCTTATTGATTTGTAATAGATAGTGAAACCCTATTTATATAATAGTAATATAATCCCAAGGCTGACAATCACAAATGCAGTTTCGCGTTGTGATGAATCGTTTCTGGAGTAGCAAGAGTGAAAGCACGCAGGCTATGATATTCATAGGGCCACTCCTCCTAAGCTATTCACTTAATTCTGATTCATTTAGCCCCGCACAAATGAATGTATTAATAATTACTACATGTAGCCATGTACTAAACTATACATAACTGTATTTGTGATAGTATACCTGGTACTTGAAATGGATATCTCAAGTCTCTAAATAGGTTTTGGGGGGAGTTGACATAGAATAATCCTGCTGTTTAAGAGTTTTATTTTGCATTATGACGATAAAATATTAATAGAACAAACATGAAAATTAATCAGTCATGATTAAATCTAATTTGAAGGGTGTGTGTATATAAATGTAGAATGTAAAAAAACATCTTGGAAACAGTAGCCAGTCACTCATAAAAACTTGGAACACATGATTGAACATGAGTATTTGCAGCCTTTGACTTCCAAATTTTTAATATTTGCCTCATGTATGTTTTATACTTGTTATGAAGATTAAAGAAGCTTAATTAAGTTGGATTTTAATCCTATTTGTTGCCTGAATGACTCGCATACTGAGATGGTTTTCCCCTCCAGAGAAAAGCTGAGAGCACTTTGTAGAGTTTTTAACTTTTCTCTGAGAGTTGAAAAGTGTTCAAACTTTCAGTTACATGTGAGTGTTGTACTAACTGAACTGTAAAATGTAGCCTCTGTGTTTAGTCATGCTAGGCCTTTGTTTCTAGTTAACTGCATGTTACATGTAAACTTTCACTCTTCTGTTTGTCTCTGTTTGCATGTCCTTTACTTTTTCTTTTTTAAAATAAAAAAAATAAACCTGATTTCTTTCCTCTGCATGTTGACTGCGTTTCTGTTTTTGAAGGAAGGGTTAGGTCAGGCACAGGACACGCACCTCTCTGTTTAGACATATTCAGCTGTTTTTGTTTCCAGCAGCTTATCAAGGTTTGCTCAGCTCGACAGCTTTACACATACATATTTTCATTTTGGGTTAGTAGTTTATTTAGGGTCAGGAAGTACTTTACCGACGTAGCTTTGATTCATCGTGTGCAAGCTTTTTCTGGGGGTTTTTTTGTTTAGTTTTTTTTAAAGATATGATGTCTTAATTAAATCAGGAAAATCTTTCAAGACCTAATCAATTTGAAGTGATGGCTGAGTCCAGGTCAAGGGGAAGGGCAGTTGATGTTTTTCATCTTGTTTCCATCCTCCAATTCATCCGAGCGAGTAGATATGATTCATCAGGTTTCCTGTTTTGAATCGAAGAAGTGCAAAACTACAGATAAAGCAGATACAGAACCGAGTCAGAGAAAAACGGCAAGTAGAGCAGAATAAAGGCTGTTTGGACAACTTTGCTTTTTGATGGACTTTGTTTCTTTTTACTTTACACATACTACAAACTTGATATTTACCTAGAAATTAACCATTCGCCCACGTGATGTCATACCTGGAGTATAGAATCTGTAAAGACTCACAGGAAGCGGGAGTAATGTGCTTTGGCCTGTGTGTGACATGAATGCTGGGAACTGTCCCTTTTTCTTTGGCTGCTCGTCTGTAGGATGATGAAGCGATGATGATGATTGACGAGTTTGCTGTGTCCGACCAGCTTTGGGTAAGGCCTGTGCAGAAACCAAACGTGTGTGCACGTATGTGTCAAATGCATTTAGTTTTCATTTTTCCATCTTTTACTTTGTTTCCTGTTGAAAACTCTTAGCCTTGGTGGAACACACAGAGCTACGTTTGTGTGTGTCTGTTTGTGGTGGTACTGGTGGTGGAACTCCGTGTGGGTGTGTCTTAAAGACAAACTGTATTAATAATCATTCTGATTGTTGTAATTATGCTGTGTTCCTCATCCCACCACTGCTCATCAGGTTTCAGATTTATAATTGTGTTAGAATCTCCTGTTCTGTCTTACACTATGAATCTAATTTAATTGAGTTTAAAATTTCCCATTTATCATATTGACTTTGGCACGCAACCTCTGCTTCTCTAATCGACTCACATTTATGACAAATCTTTCTTGTGGCGTAAGATTTCACTGAAAGTTGGTCTAAAATCTCAAGAGTCAGTTTGGCGTGCTTCAATCTGCTTCCAGTTTCATCTCTGTTCCAGTGGTTCAGGCCTGTGGCTTGGCATATTAATGTGGCTGCAGGGATTTTTTATTAATTTATTATTAATGTGTATTGTTTGCACAATGTGTTTGTTTCATTGGTGGATACAAGTAACAAGAAAGAATATAGATGATCTAAAGTAAGGAATCCATCAATAACCACTAATGTGGAAATTTTTTAAATGGTAAAAACACAAACATGACATAATTCTTTAAATTCAGCTTATGGTAAATCAGTGGAAAAAGTAAACATGTCCATGAGAACCATATTGTGAATCTTTTTTAAACCCTCACTGTGAAGTTAACCAGCTAAGCGAGCATGATTGTGCACATGTGCATACAGAGTAGAGCAGGCAGCTGTACGTCTTGGGGAAACACTGAGGCAACAGTGTTTTGGTAATTAATGAGAACCATTCAACCAAATGAGATCAGACTGTCTTATACACAATGCTCACCCGCAACACTTGAACCAGACTGAATGAATGGTAGTGGTGGATAACATACCTGACAGGTTTGAGTCTAAATAACTGCTGTTGCATTTTGTTGTAATGTTACAGCAAAACAAGGTTTCTGCAAAGCAACTGAAGTGCACTTTAAATTAGATTATCTCTTTTTTTTTATTGTTACACTCCCCTGAATATGACACAGGCGAGAATACCCTGACCTTTACTTACTAATGCAAGTCAAGCTCCTCATCGGCCCCTCCCGTGTTGGTCACCACACTCTGGAATGAAGACTTTCTGTTGTAAGTTTGGAGCCTCTAACCCCAAACTGAGATCATCCCAATGCCTCGTCTGTGACACAACTTGTTATTTCCTGAAAGCCGTTGAAAAATCTCCAGAGCCGCAGAGTTCATTGTACAGTTGTTTTTGCAAAGAGTCTCACACTACATGTAACTAGAAAACTGATACATTGTTTCGCATGATGCCAGTGTTTCTAAAATCCCAGCGACACCCCTGCAGCTGCTGTACTCCTGATCATCCCTTTCATGTGTATGTGTACATTTCCTATTTCTGTGGCTTCCATAGGAGCCAGTGTTTGCTGCTACTTTCTCTACTCCTCCTGAGCCTCCTTCCAATGCAACCGAATCAGCCAGCCAGGTAGGACGTGTCAACAGGTCTTGCTGCCTTGCATTGCTTGTTGTACTTGCTCACACACCTGCTTCACTAAACTCACACATTACAAACCCTACTCTACAACTTTGCTCCTTAGCCACATCACTGTGGTTAATATGCATTATTAATGTGTTAATTAATGAACTGGTAATTGGTGAATTAGAGCTGAAGTCTGCACTTTTTTTGATTTAAAATCCACTGTGGTGTATGGGAGGCAAAACCATTCAGGCACTAGCACACTGATATTGATATAAGTCGCACATCGTTATCAGCACAGGGCCAGCATGGCAGCCCTGCAGCTTCTCGTGCTTGTGCAGAGCTTGGATCTTTTCTTCCGTCTTTTCATCCATAATCCTCATCTTTTCTTACCTTCCTCATCCATCCCTCTGGTTGTGAAGGCCATCAGATCTCGCAGACCCGTGCAGGTGGATGAAAAACACCCCTGGAGACGAAAGGTGACCCTTTCGAAGCTATACACAGCTTTCTGGCCAATTCCTCCCCCTCCCCCTCACCGCTGGCAGCCTCCACACAAACACAGCAATCAAAGCTCCAGCACCATGAGTTGCAGTCTGCTATATTCAGTAGACTTCTTCCATTTTACTGTCACGAGTTACTTTAAACACCCACACAGTCATGTGTCATTTCTTAATGTTGTTCAAATAGAGGTGAATGACTTTAGCGCTGTGTGAGGCAAAGATTTCCTCATTTTCTCTGTGTGTACTCTTTGTGTATTTGGGCACTTTGTGTGTTTAAATGTTTCCCACATTCATAAACAACAGACTGCAAAAGATGCAGTACTGTGTCCATTTTGATGGGTAGATTTTAGTGATGAGTGCAGTTTGAACAGGTGTGTCAAACTCAAAGGCCACACTCAAAAATGAGAATCACATCTGGCATTTCCCCAAAATGTTGTTGATTTTTGTCCAGATAAAACCCACATCCAGGCATCTTAATGGACGTGCCATTTAGCCCAACAACCTCGCTTCCTCACCTCACAGCCCTGCTGACCACAGCGTTAATCAAAAGCCTGAATATTACAGCTACTAGGAGACTGGTGGTGTTTATAAAATCATTGTCTTTACATTACAGCTTTAACAGAGCAAGTTAGCTGCACTGTACAGCCGAATCTTCTGGAATCAAGTTTCTGTGCATAAATGCCTGAAAGCTGTGAATAAACTGCAGCTTTTTGTCCTTCTTCATTGCCATTTGGATCCAACACGTATTTTGCGTTACAGTTCAGCAGCTTTCTGCAGCGCCTCTACGACTCCAAACCTCTGCTTGCGGGCAGAATAGAATTAGAGGCCGTTATTTGATAAAACTGAGTTTATATCTCAGCAAATGGATCCGTGGGTCGATGCCGAGAAGCGTTCGGTCTCCCACGTCTCTGGAGACTTTCTGACCTTGTTATCAACAGTCTGTTTACTTCCATGAAAGTACAGGAAACGCTGTTTAATTTGGCGTAAGACTCCAAATGTGGTGCTTAATGATCGTTGTGCAGCTTCAGCTAAGCAGGGTAAAATTTATAAACAGTCTTAAAAGATTTTGTGGCCACATGACAATTTGGAAAGGGCCATATTTGTCCTGTGGGCTTTGAGTTTGTATAGCAAGCACTTTTATGAAGGACATTTAAATAAATGCAGGGATGTGATGGGTTACCCATTCACAAAATGCTCCCTGGAATGCATCGCGCATTACAAATGATGCAGTAAGGCACCTGAGAAGTGTTCTCTTACACTTGACACTGACTTGTCCTCCCTCTTTTCTCAGAGGTTAGCAGAGGCAGAGATGGAGTCTCAGAGGATCGAGGCTCACATGTCCATTGAGGAGAGGAAGCAGCTGATCGTGGCCCGAGAGGAATCCTGGAAGTCCAAAGGCCACGGAGCTGCCAATGACTCGACCCAGTTCACTGTGGCTGCACGCATGGTGAAGAAAGGTCAGAGGGCAAAAACACTCACTTTCCACTGGCATACCTGTGCTCGTTATGCACTGCTGCAGAGCAATAAAGACTTAACGTCAGCCTCAGCCTCTGCTTAAAAAAAGCTTGCTCCACAGCTAGCAGCTTGAGGAGAATGACTCTCGTTTTCCCTCCATCAGCCCAGAGTAGCTGCTCCAAGGCCTTCGCTGAAGCAGAAAATGATTTAATGGTTGGAGCTCTCCGCATTAGCTGTGCACTTACCCTGACGTGGCAAACGATGGACAGTTTCATTAACTATTCCTGCTTATTATTCCAGAGCTCTGTAACATACAACACATGCAAACACACCCACACCTGTTGCTTTCTGTGTGAACCTACAAACTGATAGTACTGCATCTGCCTGTGAAACTATGAAAACAAATGAATTTGTGTTTTTACTAAAATCACAAACAGCCCTTGCCCTTCAGATTGTACCTGAGTCATCACATGTATCTGTACGTCTCTGTTCCTGCAGGTCTGGCCCCCCCGGCTGCTCTTCAGAATCCTGTGCCGTCCAAACCCAAGAATGGCAACATTGCCATCTCTAAACCACAGGATGGTCAGTTGCACTTCATTTCTGTATTTCCCTGCTAGAGCCTGCTTTCATGTTAACAGATGGTTTCAGGAGGGTTTTTCAGGACTTTAAGGGTTCAGCCATTGCTTAAATCTGATTTAAATTAATGACACGACTTCGTTACCTCGTTAGCCTCTGAGCTCATGTTGCGTAGGTGCTAAAACGTTTGTGTTATTCTGTTTTTGCTTTTCTTTCCAAAGACATGGAACAGATGTCTGATACTGAAGGTTTACTCTTTTTGTCTTTTTTGCCATTTATCACGCCGCTCATCCAAACCACCAATATCACCAACACTAATGTGACTCGTGTTGCTGTGAGACTTCTATTGGCTTGTAAAGCCTAATAGAACGTAGCCCAGGGGAAGGCAGTCACCTGGATTAATGTGCATGAGTCTGAGGTGCTGAAGAGTTCACATTCAGAGGCCTTGGAAGTGCTTGTGACCATGTTTAGATTCACGGCATTGTGACTGTAACTTTCCATTATACTCATTATTCAGTCAACAGAAGCAACATTAGTCGAGACATGTACGAGCAGAACCTCATGTCGCTTTCCTTTTCACCTAAAATCAAACACTTTGTTGGCTCTGTCGTGTGTGTGTGTGTGTGTGTGTGCAGAAATCAAGGCCATGCCAGATCTGAACCTGGAGTCAGACATGAAGCTGGATAAATTGGAGTCATTCCTGGGCAAGCTCAACAATAAAAGTGAGTCCTTCACAGACATGAGTATCAATGGTGCATGCTTACATGTAGGTATGGAAGCTGATAGCTGCAGAAACTATCTTTTCTTCTTTAGACGATACAAGTGATATCAAACTATTTTCTACAAAAGCAACATTTGACATGGAGCAGTTGGTTTTCCTTTCAGGAGTTGCTGCAAAACTGTTCTTTTTAAATATTGAAGAACCAGGTAAACTTTGATCTTTTCACTCAGACGTTTCTGAGTGGGCTTGTGTGACAATCTGATCCATATTCATCCCGTGCAGGTCAGCGTGCAACCTGTAATAGAAGACAGTAGGCCACAGCTAAACCATGTACTGCGGACTGTGTCCATAGCATCATGTTAGACACCTAAGATAAATGAAATTTGTCTAATTATGTGTTAGATAAAGCCCTCACACAGAATGGTTGGTTGTTATTAGTGGGGCTTGTTAAAACACCAGTTAAAAGTCAAAAAGAAAGTGAATAATTTCCATTATCTGTCAAAAAAAAATCTGTATTTTTGTGGGTTTTAAAGAGTCGCCTCTTTCTGTCTGTCCTCAGTGTCTGGACTGCCAGAAGCAACCATCACAGTGACGGAAAAGAAGGTAAAGGAAGTGATGACCCTCGAAGACGAAACTTTTTCCAAGTTCTACCGCCAAGTGGAGGAACTTCCTTCCGTCACCAACAAGCTGGAGATAGATGACGACTTTGATGCCATCTTCGGTCCACAGGTGCCAAAGTAAGCTCTCGATGCCTTTGACTCATCACTGAGGGTGAGACTTGTTCCTGTTAACTGTGACCCTGTACCGCTGACCTCTCTGCAGGCTGACCTCAGAGATGGTACAGCACAAGCGGGCGGTGCGCCCAGCACGTAACGTCCAGTCATCCAGGAACCCTCTAAAGATGCTGGCTGCCAGGGAGGACATCAGACACGAGTACACGGAGCAGAGGCTCAACATCGGCCTGCTGGAGAGCAAAAGGATGAAGGCTGAGAAGAGTGAGTGAGAATGGATGAGGAGCAGCTGTTTAAAATAATATACAGTCTCCTTGACGATGCTCTATTTGTCCAAGCACCAACAGGTTGTTGTAATTTATCACTCCTGCGGTTGTTGCCAGGCGCATTGGACACTGCCATTCCTACTTTACCCTGCTTGTCAAACTGCCGTGTTGTGGGAGACTGGTGAAATTGACAGATGCACAAAAAGGCCTCTTCTCTCTTCTTCCCTGTGATGTGTGCATTCATGTTATCAGCAAATGCAAATATCTTGCCCCTTGTATTGACAGAGAGATGTATTGACCAATTGAGTCAGTGTTTCTATGGAAAAAGAGGGCAATATAGCTTCACTCTCATATAGAAAGGCTCACTTGTATCATGCGCTTCTCTACTTGCTTTGAATGAACCCACGCACACCGCTTTGGGATGTGAGCAGACCTGCATGCGTGTCCCTTTCCTGTTATTGTGCTGAGCAGTCCTCGGAAAAGTCAGCTTTGTTTACGAGCTGCACGTGCTCAGCAGCTTGTTTTGACTGTGAAGACAAGAACCCACACTCTTTGATGTGTAACTTCCTCCTCAACTCCTCTCATAGCATTAAACCTTTAGTACCTGCTGTAGTGAGACACAGTAGTGCTTTGTGGTCATGACTGTGTGTACTGGGTGGATGTGTCTTTGCTGTATAAGAATGAAGAGTAATAAATTAAAATTGTTGTGTGTATTTCTTGCAGTTTAATGTCAGGTCTCTGCTCTTTTTCCTGCAGTGAATAAGAACTCTGGTTTCTCTGAAGTGGCTCTCGCCGGTCTGGCCAGCAAGGAGAACTTCAGCAGTGTCAACCTGCGCAGCGTCAACATCTCAGAGCAGATGTCCAACAACAGCGCTGTGCCTTACAAGAAACTAATGCTGTTGCAGGTCAAAGGTCAGTTAAATATACTGGAAACACTGCACTAAATGTACAGAAACACCTACCCTCACAACAGGAATACTTCTACTTTTCTTTTTATTCAGTCCACTGCACCATATTTGCATACTTTTGTTAAAAGCGAGGACAATAGCTCTTTGGTTTTTGCAGTTTTCAGAAATTCTTTGATTAATGTGCTGTGATTCTGCAATGTTTTAATTCCGGTTCACATTTTCGGCTCAGCACTCATGCAGGTTTATTTCCATTAATCCCACATTTAAATCTAGCAGCATCTTGCTAAGATGCTAAACTCTGTGCTGCCTGCTGAATGTTATTTGGCCAAAGAAAAATAATAAAATACAATAAAAACAGTGCAGCTAGTGGAAAGTGGAAAAACATTCCAGGCAATAATTTGTAGTACCGAATAACAAATTAATAAACTGTGTGTGCTCAGTATTTTTAAATTGCAGTCAGTGAGTCTGTAGCAGCTGCTACAATTAATCGTTCAAGGAACAGAAAAACAAAAACCAGTTCACACAAAGCTCTGGAGGATGCTTCTTCAAGGCTGTCCTTTCCAGCGGACCGGAGGATATCTAAAACTGGAGATGAGAGCATGTCTGTGCATCTCCTCCTTATGTCTGTTGGTGACAGCTGTGGTTCCAAATCATTCTCACCAGGGTGCCTCACACTGCCCCAGGCTGATCCACTCCTCTAAAGCCTGCTCTCTGTAATTCAGAGTAAATCCTCAACACTGGGGTTACTGTTTTGTTTGGAGGTTAGCTGCCCCAACCTGATGGTTGGTAGATAGGTATGCTCAAGCATTGCTAGTTTCTTATAAGCCAAAAGCGTCCTAAAATCATAAAACTCTAACAAATATTTGTTTTGCTGCCCTTATTTATTTGCATAAGAAAAATTAGAAGTTAATGTAGATAACATACTTGGTGAAGTGGTGAGACTCGCAGATGCTTGCCCTGTTACTGCAAGTACAATAATGTGACAATCGGACTACCTGTCTGTGTCTGTGTGAAACCAGGCCGCCGGCACATCCAGACCCGACTGGTGGAGCCGCGAGCATCCTCCCTGAATAGCGGCGACTGTTTCCTGCTCATCACGCCACAACACTGCTTCATCTGGATCGGAGAGTTTGCCAATGTTATTGAGAAGAGCAAGGTGGGTTACGACTCAGAGCGCTGCAAAGCAGTGATTACAAAACGGCTTATTGTTGGTATGCTTAGATTTGAGTACAGTATACTTACTGTTTGGGAATTTACAGCCCTCTAAGAACTGAAATCATGTGGTATAAGAGTCTCACTGCTGCATGTGGGACGGGCTTCAAGTGCAGGATGGAAACAGTGTTAGGAGGAAGCTACAGTGGCATAGCTCAGGAAGGTGTGTTCTGATGACCTTTTAGCTGAATAAACTAGTGACCTAAATCTGACACAAAGGACTGTTGTGAGCCAGTGTCCACAGCTTTCATGGGGTTGTTCTAGGTCACTTCATAAACTTTGGTACTTTATATTCTAACAGTTATTTCGTGTGTTAACCCTTTAAGACCTACCATAGAACCAAGTCCGCCAGAGCTTAAATTATATTTTTACATGCTGTAGTGCCGTTTTTGGGAGCATTTCAAGTTGCTATACATCAATACAACCATTATAGCCCAAATTTTAATAATATGTCTGCATTAAGTGCATAGTAATTACATACATTGCAAAAAAGTGCAATAAACTACAAAAAAATTGAAAATCGTTTTTGTTTTTTTAACATATATTTCTAGTTAGAGAAATTTAAGAGGTTTATCCCTCAAAACTGTAAATACAAAAAAGTTGCACAAAATAGGAAATTTTGTGCAATTTATTTTAAGTGTCTTCATAGTTTTATTTTTGAAATACACCAATTTTTATACACTGCAGGAAAAACGAAAATAAATATTATAATGCAAATTTGCAAAAAAGCAGCATATGCATCAAAATAAACTATTTCCAGCAGTGCAATATGAGTTCTAAGCATCCCAGAAACGACACAGAAAGTCATAAAGTCAAACATAACTTTTAAAAACACCAGTATAGGCTCATAAGGCCCTGATGGTAAAAAACTACATTTCTGCAAAATGACATCACTTCCGGTTTCGGGCAGGACATGGAGGACATGCGATAGTTCGCGCTGATGGACATAGGAAGTGTTTTGAACAGCTGATCGGATCGGTAAAGCTTGTTTCTGGAATATTATGTTTTTGTTGCTGCAAGTGCTTTTTATCCAGTTTTTGCAAAGCTATATGTGGAAGGAAACTGACTTAGGACAAGCTGATGGCATAAGATGTAAGTACAACTCCTCTGGTTTCATATGCAAAAAAATTTATTGCGCTATAGCTTACTTGGTTGCAGTGCTACCGGGAGTTAAAAATAGTTACACAAACAGAGCGTGCCCACTCCAACCGGCTTTAAATGGTTAATACAAGATATTTTACATTGAAATAAGTGGAAAAAAAATCTGCCAATGGAACAAGTGAAAATTTTCTAGTTTTTCTCTCGTTTCAAGATTCACAGAGTGAACATAGTTCCTGTATCTTACTGGAATGTTGCTTTGTAGCTGATTTTGTCTTATTTTAAGTGTAATGAGATAAATTTTGACTAGAAATGAGACAAATATGCTTGGTAAGATGGAAGTGTTTCTACTTTTTTTTATGGTGTGTGTGTGTGTGTCTTTCAGGCTTCAGAGTTGGCCAATTTCATCCAGAGCAAAAGAGATTTGGGTTGTCGAGCCAACTATGTCCAAGTCATTGAAGAGGGCATTAACACAATAAACCATGCTGTCAAGGAGTTCTGGAAGATCCTGGGGGGGCAGTCGAGTTATCAGTGTAAGGATTTAAATGTGAAAAACTCCAAGAAACTGTTTCAATAAAATGAAATCCAATGCCTCCATGTTTGCTCTTGCAGCTGCAGGAACGCCCGATGAAGATGAGCTGTACGAGGGCGCCATTGTGGAGACCAACTGCATTTATCGCCTGATGGAT
The DNA here is from genome assembly GCF_056152115.1 of Neolamprologus brichardi. Classification (NCBI taxonomy): domain Eukaryota; kingdom Metazoa; phylum Chordata; class Actinopteri; order Cichliformes; family Cichlidae; genus Neolamprologus; species Neolamprologus brichardi. The sequence continues at coordinate 11,413,250 of NC_142112.1, read as the reverse complement.
GACAAACTGGTCCCAGATGATGATTTTTGGGCCAAGATGCCTCGCTGTTGTCTGCTCAATCCTAAGGAGGTGAGACAAATTAAGTTAAAACTGTTGCAAACTGTAAATCCATCTCAAATCTAAAATAAAGTTTTAAAATCATATGCAAGCATGTAAGATTTAAAATGACCTTTGGCTCCCTCTAGTGGTGATATAAATGCTATGGAGAAAACACCACGTTCTCTGTTTTCTGCAGGTTCTAGTTTTTGACTTTGGCAGTGAGATGTACATTTGGCACGGGAAGGAAGTGACTTTGGCGCAGAGGAAGGTGGCTTTCCAGCTGGCGAAGCACTTGTGGAATGGCACCTTTGACTATACAAACTGTGACATCAACCCACTGGACCCAGGAGAGTGTAACCCACTCATACCCAAGTATGGAAGCACATACTACAGCTTAGATGCATGGTTATGTACAGATATTGAGACTGTCAATCACAGGAAGTCTGCATACACATGGTGTTTTTGCCCTTTGTGCAGAGAGCTTTAAAGAATACACTGAGATCAGATAAAAGAGATGAAAGAGTTGGTCATGTTTTCTCTTTTACTTTCTGGTCTAAGTAATGCCTCAGAAATTAACTGACATTGCAGGAGTGTGTTTCAGGCATCTTCATTGGTTTTAATAGTAATGCATCATCTATACACTGTGTCCGCTTCACATGTAGAAAAGGCCAGGGTCGCCCTGACTGGGCAGTGTTTGGCAGACTGACTCAACACAATGAGACCACCCTGTTCAAAGAAAAGTTCCTGGACTGGAGCGACTCCAGGAAAACTCCCAGTCCTACAAAAAACAGCAGCGATCACAGTACTGATCAAAAGGTATCAGCAAACACTTTATTCTACCTACGTCCTCATTCTTTGTTTTTGTGGGAGTAACATGCTTCAGCAGATTCAGCACACTTATTTCTTTCTTCTACTTCAATCCTCACCAGGAGCAGCCCACCCGTGATCAGCCCAGTGCGTGCAATGCCTCACTGATGCTGACCCTCCATCAGACACCCGTCTGCACCATTCTGGATGGCTTCAATGTGGGCCGGGGCTACGGCCTGGTGGAGGCAGAGGAGTGGCGCAGCTACGAGATCAGCACTCTGGCAGTGGAGGTCTGGCACATCCTGGAGTTCGACTACAGCCGCCTGCCGCGCCAGAGCATTGGCCAGTTCCACGAGGGTGACACCTATGTAGTGAAGTGGAAATACATGGTCAGCACTGCTGGTGCGTACTGAGCACATAGATTACACTTTCATGTAAACCTTGTAATTTTGCAGTAGTTGATGAACTGCATTCCTAAAGGACCACTTTAGTCAAAGCAGACTTGTTTGTGTAGATTGTGTCCAATCTACCACGTGTGCAGAGACGTGTTTAGAAGAGTCAATCATTCAAACCGGCCAGCAGATGGAGTGATGGAGACAGTACATCAGTCATGTTTGTTATAATTTCTTCATTTGTATGCAGAGTTTGCACATAATGTTTTGCTTTTTCCACTGCTAAAAGTTGTCTTAGTGAGTGAGTTGTAGTATTGACTACAATACTGATACATTTATTTCCAGTTTACCTAAACCACAGAACCACAGGATCCTTGGTTTTATGTCTGTTACTGCAGATCTAGGCCAATTTAACCACATAGCACATCCTCTCTGACTCACTCCGAGTACTTCCAGGAACACCAAAGTACACCTTTGGGGAGGACTGTTGGTGAAATCAGTTATGTACCACGCAGCCAAATGTCTGCAGATTCGGTGAAGCTGGCTCAGCTCCTGCCGCTGCTCTTGACTTGTGAAGCAGAATACCACAAACTCCAGTTTTATGTTACAGATTCAACAAACTAAATGCTTGTTAGATTACAAGAGGCGGAGAGTACAAGGAGGAAAGAAATAGTTGGTTTCACCACTGCTGTGATCAGGTTTAGACACAGCCACAGAAAATCAGTGGTTATGCTGGACCTGTCTGCTGTGTTTTAATTGAGTAGTGCTGTGTCTGGTGCCATGGTGGTACACTACTGTTCTCCCAATACTCAAATTCTGTTCTGTCAATTCTGTAATACTACTTGTATATTATTACTAATATTATCCTGTAAGCCAGCGGTCCCCAACCCCCGGGCCTCGGACCGGTACCGGTCCGTGAGACGTTTGGTACCGGGCCGCGAGAGTTGAGGCTCAGGTGTGAAATGTATAGTTTTCAGGGTTTTTATCGGTTTTCAGCGTTATTTTGTTATCGTTTTTATCGTTTACTCGGTTTTCCTGGGTCTTTTCACGTGTGTTATGAATAAATTTTCTTTTTTTCGGTACCGGTACTACTTTTATTTTGTTGTATTTATCCGCGACACCTTAAAGGCCGGTCCATGAAAATATTGTCGGGCATAAACCGGTCCGTGGCGCAAAAAAGGTTGGGGACCGCTGCTGTAAGCTACATCCAAAATTCCACACTAACAAGCCGTTAGCATGTGAGAATGGTATGAGATTTAGTTTGTTTATGGGGAACTTTTTCAGAATATAAGGTGATGGTCTTAATCTCTCATACAATCAATTTGTGCTTTGTGGGTCTAACTATGGTCTAACTCTATTCCAAGATCAGAATTATGTGACAGTCGGTCTGTGATATCTTTGGCTTTGATCAAATGTCTATAAATCAGTCTCACTGCTGCGCAGCTTTCTTGAAATACCTCAGAAGCATATTTGAGCGTTTATGTTGCAGCAGCATCTAAATGAACTCTAATTTAAACATCCACCAAGACATAAAAACCAGATGTATAAAATCACCAGTCACATCTGATTAAAGGCTGCTTGGCAGCCTTTGCCTCAGAACAGGGTTTTAAGAAGCTTTGTTCTCCTGGAAGTTGTACTTCCAGCAGTATCATTGCTGTTGTGGAATGTGGATGTCGATTCACGAGCACCAGGTCTCTGTCAAAGAGTTTTGGAAAAGGGCACTGACTAAAAAATCGATACAGAAACACATTTAAATTTGACTTGTTATTCTGTTACATAATCTGCTATATTTTTGTGGTTATTGCCTAGCAACATTGAAAAGATTGAGACCACACATTACCCAAATGACCTAAAATTGGACTCTGCAGAAAACTTGCCAAGTTCGAAGCAGATCAGACATTTTATCGATTTATTAGAGAGCTCATTTGTTCATTGAGTCACACACCAGCTTCATGCCTGCAGATACAAAAACCTCTCATCAGCTCAGAAGAGATGACAATCATTTCGGATCTTCATAACTTGAACAGGATTTTTTTTTAAATTCATACCGTAGATGGATCTACTAAAATTCTCAGGCAAGTTTGAATCCTGATGACTTTAACCTCAAAGTCAGAGGACCTAGGATTTTCACATTTATATCACAGGTGCATCTACTAGGACACTGAGGAGCAGCATGTATGTTCATGAATCGTGGTTTTGTGGCCGTGTGCAGACACAGACCTCAGATGAATGTCTCCCTTACAGTTGGGAAGAGACAGAACCCGGAGCAGCTGAAGACGACAGGAGCGGGGAAGGAAAAGTGCTGCTACTTCTTCTGGCAGGGCCGCAACTCCACCGTCAGCGAGAAAGGAACATCAGCACTCATGACGGTGGAGCTGGATGAAGAGCGCGGAGCACAGGTACAACAAGAGTGTCTGAAAAACCAAGTTTGCATGGAATATAAATTTGTTTCCTGCCTTTCTTAGTCTACAGTTTCATTTTGTGGGAGTATGATTGCTTTGACATCTTTTTTTTTTTTCTCTTTAGGTTCAAGTCCAGCAGGGAAAGGAGCCTCCATGTTTCCTGCAGTGCTTCAAGGGAGGGATGGTCATCCACTCAGGAAAGAGGGAAGAGGAGGAGGAAAATTCGCAGAGTAAGCCTACTGCAGTGGACAGCTTTTAACTTCTTCGTTTTAAACACCTCCAAATAACTTTTAGCCATCTCGTTCACTTCCGTTCATCTGCCCTCTTTGTCTCAGATGATTGGCGTCTGTACTGTGTGCGTGGGGAGGTGGAGGTAGAGGGCCATCTGCTGGAGGTCGCCTGTCACTGCAGCAGCCTGCGCTCAAGAGTCTCCATGGTGCTGCTGAGCATCAGCCAGGCCCTCATCTACCTGTGGCATGGCTGCAAGTCTCAGGTGCACACGCGGGAGGTGGCGCGCACTGCTGCCAATAAGATCAAAGAACAGTGAGTGCAAACCTCTGTTTTCCACTTGTCAGGAGTTCAGTTGTGACCCCGTAGTCTGACACACTCTGTTTTTTTGTAGTTGTCCTCTGGAAGCCGGCCTTCACAGCAGCAGCAAGGTCACCATCCAGGAATGTGATGAGGGAGCAGAGCCCACGGGCTTCTGGGAAGCCCTCGGGAGGCGGGACAGGAAAGCCTACGACTGCATGCTGCAAGGTGGGAACACTTGTCAAAATCCTCCTTTCCAAGTAAAAGTCCTGCATTCACAATTGTAGAGAAAGTACTTCAGTAATTTCAGGCATTTCTGAATAGTATCACTAGTAAATATGATATTCTAAGCTTAAGCTGTGGTGGTCAGTGTTCAAAGCAGGATTTTAAATCACACTTTAGCATAAAATAATGCAGAATAGCATTATAATATATAATGCTTTTTCAACTCATGACAACAAAGATTCAATTTTCAGTCTTTTAAGCCCAAAATTTGTTCCTGATTACCTCTAAGGGACCTCTAAAACATCAGTACATAAATTATTAAAGGCAAAAATGCTGATTTTGTGTTTTGTCAGAAATATCCTGCTCCTGGAATTACTGAGCACATCAATATTCATCTTCACTGAACTAGTAAATATTATATCTGTTCAGAGGTTATTCCCCTGACAGAGATATTTTTAGTGTTTTTAATTAACTGATGACTTTTATTACTTAGTGCGACCAAAAACAGTCATTTCAGCAGTCAAGTGCAAATCTTGATCTATAGCAGTTTTAATACTTATACTAATAAAGTATAAACGACATAATAATGTGCACAGATGATACGGATCCAAATCTGGGAAGCTTTGGGAAGAATTTAATTTGTGTAAGAGAGCAGAATTATTTTACATCAAACCTCCAAAAATGCATGTCATTTTGTAATAATAAAAACTGGAAGTTTTTGATGTTAAGAAAATATCACAAGCTAAACACTTAATGCAGATGCATGGACTTGTTTTTTCATCTGTGCCTGCAAGTCCAAACACTGCAGCCTCACATAATATTGTTTCTTTATTGTCCTGTTCTGATGGAGAATACGGATAACATTGTTAAATATGACATTCATTGTGGCCATGAAATCATCTTCTTGTCACATGATACCATAAAACGGTAACAAAATGGCAACGGCACTCTGACTGCTATTAAGTATCAGGATGAGATTCTTGCGCTGGTGCAGGTAGTCCTGGGCATCATGTGGTGAGAGTATGCAGGCAGTTCCTGGAGGATAAAGGAATTGACACCATTGACTGGCCCCCACGCTCGCCTGACCTAAATCCAATAGAACATCCGTGGGACGTTATGTTGTGGTCTATCTGATGCCACCAGGTTGAACTCAGGCTGTCCAGGAGCTCAGTGAGAGCCTGGGGCAGATCTGGGAGGAGATCCCCCAGGACACCATCCATCGTCTTATTAGCCACATGCTCCAACGTTGTCAGGCATGCATACTAGCATGTAGGAGTCATACAAACTACTGAGTGCCATTTTTGAGTTGCTCCAATGAAATCTCAGCTAAATGGACAGGCTTGCTGCATCATTTTTTCACTCTCATTTTCAGCCTGTCTTTGATTTCAGCTGTGTGTAGTTTGATATTGTAATTTTCGTTTCCATCAAAGGATGTGGCATCCTTTTGTTCCTAATACGTAACCTAGGTTGTATCGGGATATGATCAAATCTGATGTGATTTCAAATTCCTTTTATCCATTTATTTTTTGACCAATATATTTGTAAAAAAAACCAAACACGAATATCTGTGATTTCACAGCTGTTCATATAATTCAGATTTTAGAATGTGGTAGAAAAAACATATTTAAGCTCTGTGTATCAGTACAGTATACAACAAACACACAGCACTTAAGTAACTGTACGTATTAATTCTTTTATAACTTTTTTCAGCTGTAAATTTGTCATTTCGTTGTCCGTTTCTCCCTCTGACCCACAGATCCAGGCAGATTTAATTTCACACCTCATCTGTACCAGCTGAGCAGCAGTTCAGGAGAGTTTGCAGCTGTGGAATTTCTCTATCCCGCCAGAGATCCCAAGCAGGTCAACTCCATGCCCTTCCTACAGGAGGACCTGTATGCAGCTTCCCAACCAGGTACAGTAGACACACACGGTGTCTGCACTCATTTTGAAGCAGCTTTAATCTCTTAACACAAGTCCAGAGTTTTCTTGAAACAGATTTTCAGGCTGAACAACAAATTTCTAAATGTATTTGTCTATTGAGGGATGTGACAATCAACTTGCACTCAGGATTTTAAGTTTGCTGATGTCATCAGCTGCATCCAGAGTGCTACACGTAAGGGTCGCACTTTGGACATGGTTGATAAAGTATTTTTGATATGAAAACAGCTTTAGAAATTCAGCTAAACTCAGCAGAGAAGACCAAATATTTTTAATAATTGAAAAAGAAGTATAATCTCAAAGGGCTGTGATTAAGGAGAGATTACATGTTTGTAATGTCTGCCAGAATCACTTCCCTATAACTTAAAGTTACTTCCATAACTCCAGTTCTCAGAATGAGATGCATGAGATCCCTCACTATGGGGTGCGACTCCTTGCATGGTTCACATAAACCATTTATCTTATAATTGGCTGCTGATTGGTTGGTGACCACAATAACCAACTACCATTAAGTAGCTTGCACAACTATGCAGTCATTATTCAGGGTAAGCACTTCTTTTGTCTTTTTTGTATCTTTTTTCCTGTCGTCCTCCCCTCACCCCCAGTTGGTTACAGCAGATGGCTGTTCCCCTGTGAGCCTGATTCTGACAGAAGTTTCTTCCTGTTAAAAGGCAGTTTTTCCTTCCTACTGTTGCGAAGTGCTTTCAATTCAATTCAATTTCATTTATATAGCGCCAAATCACAACAAAAGTCGCCTCAAGGCGGTTCATAGATACAGAGAAAAACCCAACAATCATATGACCCCCTATGAGCAAGCACTTTGGCGACAGTGGGAAGGAAAAACTCCCTTTTAACAGGAACAAACCTCTGGCAGAACCAGGCTCAGGGAGGGGCGGGGCCATCTGCTGCGACCGGTTGGGGTGAGAGAAGGAAGACAGGATAAAAGACATGCTGTGGAAGAGAGACAGAGATTAATAACAGATATGATTCAACACAGAGAGGTCTATTAATACATAGTGAGTGAGAAAGGTGACTGGAAAGAAAAAACTCAATGCATCATGGGAATCCCCCGGCAGCCTACATCTATTGCAGCATAACTAAGGGAGGATTCAGGGTCACCTGGTCCAGCCCTAACTATATGCTTTAGCAAAAAGGAAAGTTTTAAGCCTAATCTTAAAAGTAGAGATAGTGTCTGTCTCCCGAATCCAAACTGGAAGCTGGTTCCACAGAAGAGGGGCCTGAAAACTGAAGGCTCTCCCTCCCATTCTACTTTTAAATACTCTAGGAACAACAAGTAGGCCTGCAGAGCGAGAGCGAAGTGCTCTAATAGGGTGATATGGTACTACAAGGTCATTAAGATAAGATGGGGCCTGATTATTTAAGACCTTGTATGTGAGGAGCAGGATTTTAAATTCAAGTGCTTGCTCAAAGGAGTTTGCCTTCTTGTTGGGGTTCTCTCTGTATTATTGCTGTTTGTTTTTGCCAGAAAAGCTTATCTCAGTAGTAGCAGTAAGGACACAGACCTCAGCATTGCTTGAGGCTACACTTAGAGCAGAAGCGTCCCATCACTGGAGACTTTTCAAGCAAAACAAGCAGCCCTGGTGTCTTTACTGGATACTTTGTTCCAACGCACAGTTGAGCCCAGAGGAAAGAGGGTTCAGTCACTGCTAGCTGGAGTGATAACAAGGAGGACTGTATGTGATACCTGGCATTTTAAACTACCTTACCATGCAGCTGTCTGTAGAGAGTTAAGCTAACTAGCCTGTTTAGCCCTCGGTTGGGAGATGATCCAAAACAAGAAGAGTTGTTTGAATAATAACAGTGTAGTGGTGCACGCTATTAAAGGTTAGTTGGTGGATGGTTCTGTCCAACATGGTCATTGCAATCACCAATCAAGAGTTGCATGAGGACATAAATGCTTGTGAAGGGATACAGATTGAGACACATCCCATAATGAGACATTGAAATGAATGCTAGGAATGACAACTTTAGTGTGTGCTGAGAGTTTTCACCAGAACCAGCAGGAAGGACTTCTGTCTAGGTTTTCAACTGTTAGGACAAATCCATCAGTCATGTCCAGCGCTGCACTGAACAAAAATGACCACTTAACTGAACACTTGAAAATCTGACAATGATGCATACCAGATGTGATCGTCTTTTTTTCCCACCTATTTATCAGCCCTGTTCCTGGTGGACAACCACCATGAGGTGTACCTGTGGCAGGGCTGGTGGCCTCAGGACAGTGAAAGCACTGGCTCGGCCCGAATCCGCTGGGACTCGGACAGGAAGTGTGCCATGGAGACGGTTCTGCAGTACTGCAGAGGTATTCTACTTTCTTCCTAATAAATATACAACCCATCCAGTAGTTGTGGACACTTTTGCCCCCCCGGGATCTTGGAACCCAGATAGATAAAGGAAATCTTGGTTGTTAATGAAGGATGTTTGCTTGTTTTAAAATGCATTTCTTGCTTTTTCTCCTCAGAAAAGAATGAGAAGAAGCCTCCCAAAGCATATTTGATCCACGCTGGTCTGGAGCCACTCACCTTCACAAACATGTTCCCCAGCTGGGAGCATAGAGAGGACATCGCTGAGATCACTGAGAGGGTGCGTGGACCAAACGTACTAATATCAACATATGAAGCAAATAGTGCACAAGTCAAAGACTCGCATACAGGTCCGTCTGGATATCAGCTCAAAAAAATTATGTTGTTTTGGTTTCTAGGAGGCAGAAATTTATCATCAGATTATTCTGGTGGAGGATGTGTTGGCCCGGCTCTGTAAGACCACATATCCGCTGGCTGATCTCCTAGCTCGGCCGCTGCCTGAGGGAGTGGATCCCCTCCGCCTGGAGGTCTACTTGTCTGATGAGGACTTCCAGGTAAGAATGTCCAGTGTGAAGAGCCTGTGATTTTATTTTAAAGGTTGCTTTGTTTTAGAACTGATAAATGACTTGTCAAAAAGTCTCTAAGAAAACATTTTCCAACTAAGCTGACAACAATCTTTTTTTGTAAAGTTGGTCTTTGGCTTATTTCAGTCAGAAGAACAACAGCCTTGGGTCGATTTAGGTCACCACCATGAATCAAATTACTTGCTGATGTCAGCCCTCCACTTTTAAATTTGGCCAGAAGGGCTTTATTAGCTCTAGCTTCCCTCCAGCTAATGAAGGTCAGCATTAATTTACCTGGTAACTTGGGCATTACGAGCTAACCGCAAACATAAGTTTGTGTCCTCATAGAGTTTCTCTGGACTCTGTTGTGCCGGTCACAACATAGATTGACTACATCGACTGTAGTCTGTAGTTTTAGAATACTAAATGTTAGTATTCACTACTGTAAAGAGAGCACAAGACAGGCACTTAGGGAAGGAGCTGCCTTTTAATTTTCCAGAAAATCTGTCATAGGAGGTGAGGAAGCACCAGGAAGGAACCTCAGTTTGTTTGTTTTTAAGTTGTTTTAAGTTCATTCATACGTAGGAAACAAAAGTAGTACAACCTCTACTGAAGTGCTGCATACAGTACATTAAGTAGTTGCTCAGGTAGTTGCTTGTTGTGGTGAACCAAGACAGGATCGCCCCCTAATTTTCCAGCTCAGTCAGCACTTCAGGGAAATTGTCTTTCAAGTCATTGGTTTGGTTTAATGACCCAGAATGTTAGCAACCTTCCCCAGAGCACGAGTACTGCTGTTGCACCTTTTGATTCTCCATCTTATCCTCTCTGTTTGTCTTTTCCTTATCTGTGACTCTCAGCTGAGGTCATGCATCTTTGCAGCCAGCGTGTAGTTTGACTTTTTTCAAACAGCTGGACAGTGTATGAGTCAAACATTACTTCTCACTTCTGTTTGTTTTTTAAGGATTTTTCTCTTGTTTATTCCTCCTTTCATTCCTTCTCACTCCAACTTCTTCCATTTGTTTTTAATGGTGTCATGTCTCGCTCCTTTTGTCCCTTCATGAACTAACCTATTTCACTGATTCCACCCTCCAGGGTGTGGGGGCTTATGGGAAGGTGAGTTGTCTGATTTGGGATGTTCACTCCTTGTTCAGCATTGTCACTCATTTTCTCTCCTTTCTAACACCGTGTTTCTACTATAGCATGTTTGGTTACAGGCTGTTCACTCACAAATTGAGCCCTATAGTATCTCATACTGAACTGGAGATTGTTATTCATGCATTCATTTCATCACGATTGGACTACTGTAATTCACTGTTTACATGTCTAAACAAAAACTCCCTGGAGCGTCTGCAGATTGTCCAAAATGCTGCAGCAAGGCTTCTGACAAAAACATTGAAATACTCTCATGTAACACCATTGCTTATACAGCTGCACTGGCTCCCCGTTGAATTCAGAGTCCATTTTAAGATTCTGGTTCTGACATTTAAGGCTCTTCAAGAACAAGCACCAGCGTACATCATTGAACTTTTACAGCCCTATGCCCCTAGTAGGTCCCTGAGGTCTTGTGATCAGGGCCTACTTGTTATTCAGTATACAAGACTGAAAACCAAGGGTGATAGAGCTTTTGCCACTGTGGCCGCCAGACTGTGGAATTCTCTTCCTCAGAACTTAAGATCTGCAGACTCAGTGATTACTTTCAAAAAACAGCTAAAAACACATCTTTTTAAAATTGCATTTTGTTAACTTTTGACTGTTTTTGTTTTTTACCTTGTAAAGCACTTTGATCTTTTATCTAGAAATGTGCTATATAAATAAAATTTTACTTACTTTACTTACAACTCACACACGTGTGAATTGAATCCTAGAGTTGTGAGCACTTTGGAAACTCGAATGTGTCTTTAACTTCACTGATGCATGATTGTGTTCAGATGTTTGTCACTCACAGTGCAGGCTACAGGACTGAGTACTTTGAGTTTGCGATCAGTGTGTGCAGCAGAGTGTCGTGTCTGTTTGATTCTGAGTGTGACCGATCCCACAGAGAGCCCTGGAGATGAGCAAAGAGGAGTTCGGCGCGCTGCCCGGCTGGAAGCAGATGAACTTGAAGAAAGCCAAAGGACTTTTCTGAATGATGAAAAACTGGGCGCTGCTGATGTCATCAGAAAACTCAGACTCCAAGGGTGGGGCTGCCTGGATGTGTGGGGAAAAGATGCTCCAGTGTTTTGGTTGTAGGAGATGATTGTGAGTGGATGCATGTTTTAATGGCAGTCATGTAAATTCCCACTCTGTTAATGTATGTACTTGTGTACTTTGAGCAGGAGCACCTTACACTGTCAGCCTTGCAGCCATGTTGGTGTCGGCAGGTCTGTCAGCCTGCTAAACTCCCTCCACATGATACTCTCTGCTATGTATGTTTGTGCATTAAAAATAAATTATATTTATATTACATCCATGTAGAATGTTTTTTTAAAAAAAGAAAAATCTCAACAGATATTGAAAACCTAACAAAATAAAGTGTATAATAAATGTTGCAGAGGTTTGTGTCTCATGTTCCAGCTGTACAGATCACCATTTGCTGTTTACTGATCAAATGAAGCTCTTGATATGAATGACGGTGTCATTACTGTGGGACAGATACAGACTTGATTAAAGGCAAACAAAGAATGATGATGAAATGTTTGATTTTTAATTCTTTCAGTGTATAGTGCCTTGCTTTGTGTACAGTTTATATAAAGATCCTAGTCTGCATTTTGGAGACTGTTTTGTGATATAAAGATGTATTCTAGAAATAAACCTGGAAAGTTTGATATCTGAACATTTTTCTTTCATCTTTTTCAGCCGACCAAACAGACACACTACATACACTCCAGTTTCCTGTCAAACTCTTGTGTGATTTTGGAGTGATCCTCAACTCACGCGGCTCATGTCGCAGTGGCCATGTCCTTCTTTGATAGTGAAAATTGATTTGTCTCACGTAAACATTAAAGTTCTGATTTATCCATTTGTCTGTGTAAGATCTGACCTACTCCCATGAGGTTCACTGACATCACAGGGAGAGCTCGTACACTTTTGTGTGGTGATGGTGGTTTTTGGATTTAAAGCCGGGCATCGATTCATGCCTGTATCTGGGTCTAGCGCTGACCAGCGGTCATGTGAGGAGTATCTGCTCTGTGGAGCTTCTCACCTGCTGGGTGCAGCTTGGCTCCATGCTTACTCTGAAGCTCACAGCCTCTGTTTGAACAAAGAGGACCTACGTTCATGCATTTTCAGTAAACTGTGATTTAAAAAAATAAAATAAAAGCCTTTTAGCTGAGAAGTCAGTTTAGTTCCAGCTAGTTTCCATCGTTTGATTGTTATAATGAACTGATTTACAGTGATTACCACTTATTGCTTGTTAAAAAAGAATTTTTTATTTTTTTTTTTTTTTAAAAAGATCAAATTACTATGATCTTTGGAAATTACTTTTTCACAGGACTGCGTATAGTCTGTCGGGTGAAGCCTGATCCAACTGCCATGGGATGAACGGTGGGGAACACACTGGACAGGTTTCCAATGTGACACAGGGCTAACACAGAGACAACCAATCACAGGTCACCTGCTGATGGGAAGGTTGGTGGTTCGATCCTTGGCTCCTCCAGTCTGCATGTCAAGTATCCTTGGGCAAGATACTAACCCCAAGTTGCTCTCCGATGCTTCCATCGGAGTATGAATGTGTGTGAATGTAGTTAGAAAGCACCAAGTACAGAGAAAATGCTTGTGAGAATGGGTGTGATTGTGGCATGTTGTATAGAGCGCGTTGAGTACTCCAGGAGAGTAGAAAAGTGCTATATAAGAATCAGTCCATTTACCATTTACACCTATCCTCAATGTAAAAGCACCAAGTTCACTAAATACACATCTACGGGAGGAAGCCAGAGAGAACACAGACAAAACCCAGCCAGTAGGTGGATTTGAACCAAGGACGCACTTCCGCCATCATTAAATAGTAAATTTCAAAAGGAATCTCCAAAAGTTGATTCTGTTCATCTGGACGTAGGGTTTTGTGGGAGAAACGTTTTGGTGTTCGCTCTGTGTTGTAGCGTCCTGATGACACCCAGTTTATGCTCCAGTGGATGATGAGAGTCAAACCTTAGATACTGATCCGTATGCGTAGGTTTACGGTACACGTCAGCTTTTAGATGTCCTCCATTACTGACCTCCCAGCCCATTGTTCCTTCAGTGGGCTGGTTTCAGTCATTATGCAAATGTACTGTTTATAAGATTGGGGAAACCTGCAGTCAGCTGAGACTGAAGAAGTCACTTGGATGAGTGACGAAACGTTTCTCCCACAAAACGCTACGTCCAGATGAACAGAATCAACTTTTGGAGATTTACTTACCCGGATGATTGAGCATGCATCAAGGCGTTTCAAAAGGAATATTTTCAAAGAAAAATAAATTGTTTCTGTTAAATATTATTGTTTATTAACTGACCTCCGGTGTCATGTCTTCTTTCAGAAGAGGTCTCAAAAGTGTTATGCATACCAAGCTAAGACTCTTAAATCAAAACTCAGAGTGGTGTTGGACTGTGTGAGACCAGAGTGTCAACCCTTCTTAATCAACCAGCAGAGGGCAGTGAAATACAAGTTTCTATGAGTACAGAAACTCTTGGGTCTGCAGACTTGGATGTGCTCAAATATTATAGAAAGGAGTTAAAGAAGAGGTTCCCAAAGTTTTAAAGCCAGCATGTGACTCGTCCAGTCATTTGTCTGATCAGAGGACGGCAATTGAAGTTATTATTTCTTCCTTTCAGACAGTTTTTCTGCCATTTTATATTTTTCTAACAGCAGAGAGTGGCGTTCCTGACGCTCTTTGGCCTCAGCTGTAGCTGAAGGTTCAGTCATCTGTCACAGTTTGAGTTTAAATGGAAGCAAAATGGTCTTGTACTACATCATGTAATGCGCTTGCATATAGCTCTAGTCTTACTGAGCAGTTTTTTCCTACACCTGAGTGCTTTCTATCTAACTTTCCTGCTCTGATGAACACATCAGAGAGCAGCCAAGGATCAAATCACCAACCTTCAGTTTAGCAAGTGACCTGCTCTACCTCCCGAGCCACAGCCAGCCCTAAATTAGTGTTGTCACCTTAGTTTCTGTTAATATTATTAAAGAGGGCTGAGACTGACAGAGGACACTGATGCTAAAGATTCTGAAGGTTTAGGATTCTGAGGCAATACTTTGTTTGCAGTCTGGTAATGCTACTTTCACCTAAATAGAGCTGCTTACACAATGACAACTCAACACAGAGGTTGTCATTGTGTTAGCATAGATTATGTCATGCGCACAATGGAAGTTTATTAGAAACAGGAGGGAAAAAATTATGCAATATATTTTTTGTAACTCTTATCTAGTTCAGGGTCATTTGGGGGGGGGCTTATCCTGCCACAGAGGGCGACCTGGAAAGGTTCTAGCCTGTCACAGAGAGATGATTTAGAGTTGTCAAACGCTATGTTGTTCTACACAGAGACCAGATGGGGGACTCAAACACAGGACCTGCTTTCTGTGGGTGGTGCAGCACTAACCGCACCACTCTCATGCCAAACTAAGTCTTTGCGTTTCTTTTCAGGCTTTTACTTTTTTCAGCTTCCAAAGGCAAATTAAGAGGAAACGTTCCAAAACTACGAAGATGATAATCCTCAACACAGCATTGTTCAGAAGAAAAAGATCAGATGTATGTCTTTAAATGAAGTCAGGGGCACGTCTGTCAGAGGCTTCTGTCACTTTTGGTCTGTATGGTCTCCATATGGCAGCTTTATGGATCCCTCTATGCCCACCTACACCGAGTCGCAGGTGAAAGCTACAATCAGCCGTCCAACCTGTCAAACATCGCTGCCTAACTTTCCAGGCTGTCCTCCAACTCTACACATAAACACACACACACACACACTAAGAGCTCTCAGATGTTCTCAATATCAGCTGTTGGCCTGTGTGGAGGAACGAGCAATTAGAGGGGAATTTCATGCAATCACAGTAGAACAATATACACAGCAGGTTTCCACCCATCCAACTGTTGCTCAAATGTGTTACTCAATGTTTTAACAGCCTGCCTAGAAACAGCAACAAGAGCGAGGAGAAGAAGAAGAAGAAGCTGCCGCCTTCTCCGAAAAGATTGGCAAGGCTCTGCGTGCTTCTCGCTGGTTTTCATCTGCTCGCCCTCTCTTGCATGCTAAGTTGCTGGATGCTGAATCGCTGTGTTACACATGCCTGCTCTGAACTCCTCTGGCCTGCGAGGAGTTTGATGTGGCGACCCGGTGCATATCCACCCACCCGCTCCTCCACATCCCTCCCCTCTGTGTCTCCTGGAAGACAGTGGGATGCTGCTGTGCACCCTGCAGGTGTGTGTGTGTGCACGATGGTGTTGTATCTCGTTTTTTGACTCCGAGCCCAGTTTCTGAGCTTAGCTCCACCAGCTTTTCTTTGCATACGACCCCTTTACAGAATGCAAGACATGAATGCAGCACACTCAGATGCTCCTGTTGTACTGTGGAAAAATGAGTGCAGTGTCAGTGTTTGAAACTCCTCCTGTATTTTCTGTTTTCTGATTGGCCAAATATTTAGACTTTTCTTGCCTCCTGATGATTTTCTGCACTAGAACATTTTCCCAACTTACATCATCATTCATCAGCTTCCTGTGACGTGTGTTAAATGTTTTTATTTGGACTGAAATGTTCCAAAAGCCCCGTTAAACATTTATGTGTCACAGTAAACTCAATAAAAAAAAACCCTGCTGCTAAGTCTGGGGATTTTGAGCACATTTCATAGGCAGCGTTTTACCCAGAGGGCAATGCTGTCTTACAGTGCTGGGAAAAAGCATTCCTTCAAATTTTAATATTAATCCAAAATAGCCTGAGTAAATAGAAAATGTCTTTTCTAAATGATGAGTTAAGCTATCACAAAAAGTTACATTTATTGAGTCAACAGAAAAGAAGTGATTAATGACAATTAATTTATGTTTTAAGGTGGGACTGTTTCACAGCAGTGTAGATAGAGTAAGCTTGTGTGCTTGTTTCAGACAACAAGAAATATCTGTTTAAAAAAACTGTTGTTTTCAACTTTATGCATCTCTGCAGTTACAAAGAAAATATTGCTTTCATAAAATAATGCGCTCAAATGTTGTGCCAGCTTTTAAATGAGCCTACATTTTGCTAATTGTCCGAGATACAGATCTGCAGCTACATCCGTGCAGTTCCTCAGGTGGCCACTTGGCCCTGGCTCTAAACGCAAGGATTTATTTAAATAAACTCCAATAATAATAATGGATTGGATTTATATAGCGCTTTTCAAGGCACCCAAAGCGCTTTACAATACCACTATTCATTCACTCTCGCATTCATACACTGGTGGAGGCAAACTACGGTTGTAGCCAGAAGCGAGGCTGCCATCGGCCCCTCTGGTCAACACCAGTAGGCGGTAGGGTAAAGTGTCTTGCCCGGGAATCGAACCGGCGACCTTCCGGTTACAGATACGCTTTCCAATCCCCTGAGCCACGGTCGCCCCATAGTTGAAAAGACAGTAATAATAAAACCATGGTGGAAGCCAGAAACCCACCATGGTGGTAGTGTTGACTTTTTTAAATGTGGAATTGCAAAATCAATCAATTCCATTTTTTATATACAGTCTGCAGTCATGACCTGAAAGCTGTTGCGGTTCAAGCACAGAAAAGGCAGAAATGTAGAGCTCTCTCTAATAGACTTGCAAAGCAATGGAGGCTCTGTTTGGGGTTCATCAACATAATGTAGTCTGTCATTAGGAGCTGGTTTGCTTCCCTTTTAGGCCGCTTTGAAGAAGGTCCACAGGTTGGGTCCTGGGTCCAATTCCAGTCTCTCCAGCCTGGATATACAATTCGGGGGAATATTATTTTCAAGCATGTGAAAGCCAGTCGGATTTGTGCCCTAAAATCCACAAATATGTGTTCAGATGTAGACTGTGATAGAAAAGAAAACATTTGATTAGATGATGAGAGAAACATTTGCTGAGAAAAACATATTCAATGAAAGCACCGGAAGGCATTTCATTAGGAGAGAGTGTTGCTCCATGCTGCCACATTAAAAATATGAAAAACTCTTAATCCACAGAAAGTGACTGTGCCTGTTTAAAAGCGGCACCGGGTAAAGGTGAAACTGTAATGTTTGTGATTAATTATTAGATTATGCAGAGGGTAATTAAAATATCAGTCAATATTTACTGGGCCATATGCCATGGGCGCCTTTGCAGCCATGACTCGCCTGTGAATTGTAATAGCCCAAACAGGGGGTGAAAAGCACCCTTTGGCGGGTATCTCCCTAATGCTCTTACCCATCTGTCGATGCTCAGCCCGCTGCCGCGTTAACATAATGTTTTGTTTATGATAACGGTGTTAATTCAACACAGGCTTAGGTGCAAAGTGGCAACGGTTGAGCTTTACCGCCATTTATTCCACAATATTTGCATTTGGCAGGGAGCCTACAGCGCGCCACTCCTCCCCTCTCCTCCTCCTCTCCTGCATCCACAGAAGATGACAAGCAGCAAACAATGAGAGTCCAAACCGGGCTTAGCACATATTCTTCTGCATGCTGCACAGCGTTTCTATTTATGTGTGGATTACTACTTGCTCTGAGCATCACAGCACATATGTGTTCCTCCTCTCATCTCCTCTCTTGTTTTTCCTTTCCTTGCCTTTCCTTTCCTCATTCCTCCCCTCTCTGTCTTTGGGTTGGAAAAAAAACCCTAAGCCCGACACTTCCTGTCCAAACTCTAAGAAAGCCACTTCAAAGAGTGTGAGCCGAGATGATTTATGGGAAATGAGTTTCAGACAGGAGACTTTTTCTCTCTTTTCTCGTGCCCTGGACTCTTAGCGGTAAGCTCTGCTTGTTAACCCAGATTTAGATCTCTACCCTGATGGAGCCCATAAAAGTGCTGTGGATTTATATAATGTGGAGCGTAGCCACGTGCCTCAGGTCGCCCTCACTCACTGCGTCTCTTCCCTGTCTCCTGACCAGACCTGGACAATCTCTTTTAAAGGCTTGGATGGAGGCTCTGTACTACCTGAGGCTCCACAGCTGGAGGAGAAGAAAGAAGGGGACCGCACACCACATTATGAGATCTACAGGAGTTTAGACTTCATTCCACAGGTTTGGACTTCCTCTGCACACGTTCCGAGTAATAGATGGGACATCAGACAGACATATGTGGGTAATAATAAGCTTGAGGGTTTTTTTTTTTCAGTTTGATGGTGAAAATCTTTCAAGAGACTTGACAAGTTTTATTCTGAAATACTCACCGCTCCCCCACTGCACACTTTATAGTATTAATGAAAGAGTAAAATGGGACAATATCAGCTACTTGGAAGATGAATTGAAGAGACTGACAAAACAGAATCGGGCCTAAATACACGTCACAATTTCCTGGAGGAAGTGTGTGAACAAGGACTTTACATAACTAAAGTCCTTCATTTGAAGATTCCCCAATTAAGTTTTCTTGTTTACAAAATTACTGTTTGCATTTACTGTCACCAAAAGTCATTATTTACATCAGGAGTTCACAAAGTTTTCAAGAACATCTGGGTGTAAATGCCCACATCAACATTATAAGTGTTTTTCAGTGAGTTTTTGCTAGGTAGGATGTGACCATATATTCTGCGATACATTATGCTCTATTTGGTTACATTTTTTCAATTCAGTTTTCTCTATATAGTGCCAAATCTCAACAGCAGTTGCCTCAAGGTGCTTTATATTGTAATGTAAAGACCTTAGAATAATACAGACAAAACTTAAATGGTCAGATGACCCTCCTAATAGCAAGCACTTTGGTGACAGTGGGAAGGAAAAACTCCCTTTTAACAGGAAGAAGCCTCCAGCAGAACCAGGCTCAGGGGTAGCCATCTGCCACAACTGTTTGGGGGTGAGGGGTACTTTTGGGGAGCTTTGGGGTCCATGTTGATATATTAAGTTATGAATTAACTGTAATTAACAGGGTTGCACAAAAAGTTATTAAGTTATTTTTTCCCCTTAACAAATGAAATCATGATTTAAAAACTGAAATTTGTTTTTCTTGGGTTATTTTTGTCTAATATTACAATTATTTTGATGAGCTGAAACATTCAAGTGTGAGAAATTACCAAGGCGGTAGCGTATTATCAGCCCCTCTATCACAACGGTCATATCCAGCAAGTGGAATATCAGCCACAGTGCAATCAAGGAATCAAGCAGCTCCCCACCACCTAATCACAGCAGGGCAGGGAAACCAGGTGATTACTCTTTGCTTGCTGTCCCACCTCTCAGCGTCACCAACTCGGTGCTCCGAAGTAGTTCCTTAGAGGAGTCCCTGAGTGGTTATGATACCATTTCATGTGCAGATTGGTTTCTCCAATCAGCAATCTTTTGCTCTGAAGAACCACGTCCTTCTTTCTTTCTTTCAGCATTTCCCATCTGTTGCTACAAACAGTAACAGTGTAATGAAGTCCCTGTTGAAGTTGACACTTGTGCACCAGTTGACTGAGGCCAGGCAGGGGGCAAGATTGCCACTTTCTTCCACATTTCGTGGCTCAGTGGTCAGAGTGGGACACCGTCAGAGCCCATATTCATTGGTAGCCGATATTCCTTATCTTTCTTTCTTTTCTTTTTTTTTTGTTGACAACCATCCACTTCCCCACTGGGACCATGTGGATGACCATGTTAGAGGTGAGGTGAGTAATTAAATGGTTTGATTTTGTGGAGAGGATCAGCTTTTTCTTTCTGTCTGTCTTTAGTATTGTTGAAGTGCAGGATGCCAGCTACTTGGGACACTTGGCTGGTTTGTACCAAAACACATGGTTCTTATATCGCACTTTTCTGCACTACAATACGCCTCATTCACTTAGGTCCTTTTTAACTCTACACCTCAGAGCTTTAGCTTGCACTCGCACATCAATGGATGCAACTTGGGGCTCAGTTTCCTGCCCAAGGATACTTTGGCATGGACACTGGAGCAGGGATTGACCTTTACCAACCTGTACCTCCACTACTGCCAACCAACTTCTACATATTAACCTCTACTTTCTGA
Source organism: Neolamprologus brichardi (assembly GCF_056152115.1). Taxonomy (NCBI): domain Eukaryota; kingdom Metazoa; phylum Chordata; class Actinopteri; order Cichliformes; family Cichlidae; genus Neolamprologus; species Neolamprologus brichardi. The sequence continues at coordinate 11,392,979 of NC_142112.1, read as the reverse complement.
CCACCGGCACATGTATAACAGTACCTAGGTGATTTTTGTGGTATATAGATTTGGCTGCTCTACAGCTACACACTTTTGTTTGATGTTATAACAAGTCATGGATAACTCATTTGCACTCCTCGTGCTCTACGTTATATATCAAAATTCAAAAATCAGTTTTTGGGTAGAATAAATGTTGATGACTGGCTGACTCCAGATTTAACCCAAAAAAACTTACATGGTGCTTGGTGAGATGTTGGCATTCATTTCCCTCTTATGTGGCTCCAGCTTGTGTATGCTACATCCTGTGTATAATTTCTTTTCCCTCTGCAATTGAAGGCTCAAAGCACAAGTCTAGGTCAACTTATTCCCTTCACCAGGGTAGAGAAGTGTAGCTGCTGCGTGAAGAATCTGCCAATCAATCAAAAGTATCTTTTTAAAGCCGCTCCCCTACCACGCTCTTCATCATTACGTGTATTCGTGTGTGCGCTTTTCCAAGTGTTCAGCACACCTTCGAATCGAAAGCCTTTGGACCGGAGTCAAGAGACTGCCCTCCCACCACCACCACCACCACTTGGCATCATTAGAGATCTGATCCTCTAATCAACACCAACAAACACACTCCCATCCTCCTCCTGCTCCTCCATCCGCAGCCTCTCCATCCTGTGGCCCAGCCCCGGGCCTGGCAGCCTGCTGTGGAGAGCAGACGAGTTGATAGTTGAAGGGGCGGGGGTGGGTGCTGCTAACCAGGTGGGTGATGATGAAAGCAGAGCTGGCTGCATGCTGGGTGGTGGTAGTTTAGTGAAGGGGAGTTCGCTAAAATTCCAGCTCAGTTCCACTGACATACACAATGGCTGTGCCTGCTTTCTGTTCAGCAGCTCGCTGCACAAGTTATTTTCTGCTACACTTGTAAGCCAGAGGTGGATATTTGGATTTACGGAGCAGGAAGAGGTTGCTTGTGTCATAAAGAAAACACGTACTGGTCAGAATTTATTTCTTTTTTGAAGGGAAGGGGTGGGGGGAGGGGGTCAGGTGTGTAAATTGAGACAAACAGGGACCCAAACACAAACACAAAGCAGTGTAACCAAGAGGAGCGAGTGACTCAGCCTCAGGACTTGCTGCCTTAGTGTTGGGCTCTCCAAACCCCAAAGCTGGGGAAACAAAAACACCTCACTCTTCTCTTTAGTTCATCTCCAAATCTTGAAGTGTGTAATCCCTGTCCAAGTCCTCAGCCACACTGCAGAGTGATGAGGAGACAAGCTGAACGCTCTGAGCCCCCTAACAGCACATTTCCATCACTGTTATGGCACAGTTCAATCTCAGGTGACTAAGAGACTCATTTAATATCCCACCTTCTCTCTCTCTCTCGCACACACACACACACACACACATACAGCTGCTATCTGGAGAGTGCAAGAGCTGCAGTGTGCAAACATCTGGCTGATGTCTGAAGCGTAATTAGCATTTAATAAAAGAGGCTAATACGGACTTACTTTGAGTAGTGAACAGCTGAACAAAATCAGTCAGAAGAGGAGGACATCGACAGGCTGGCAGTCTGATCTGACTGATAAAATGTTTGACCTCCAAAGCTGCTCCAAACTTTCTCTGTCAGGGACTCAAAATAAAATGTTATGTGTTGGCAGAAAGAATGCAGTCCGCAATGCAGAGTTCATATCATTCTCTGGATGACTTTAGCCGTGCTGCTGGCAGTTGATTGGTCAGCCACTTCTACTCCGAGGATATGTCATCCCTCAGCTTTGCCACCAACAGGTTGGCGTTTGTGGTAATGTTGTGTTAAACCTTGTGTCTTATGAAGTCTGTACACTTCTTTTATGCACTTGCTCAGCAGCCCTTTATTTACCCCAAAAAAACAGTCTAGGTCATTTGAAAATAACTTTGCCATACATCGCACAATGAAACCGGAAGATAATCAGTGTTGGGGAGTAACGGAATACATGTACCGCCGTTACGTATTTAAAATACAAAATATGAGTAACTGTATTCCGTTACAGTTACCGTTTAAAAAGGTGGTATTTAGAATACAGTTACTTTGTTGAAATAAATGCATTACACGGCGGTACTTCCCTGTTTCATATTGTGGCGGGTCAGGCCTGTTTGGGTTTTGTTTGACAGCTACGTTCTGTAGTTCCAGGTGGCAGCGTTACGGTTGCCATGGTTACAGGGTGACTCTCTCTCTGCGTGTTTCCTGGGTGAGAGAGCGCCTGGTGTTGTTGTTGTGCTAAGCTAATAGGCAGAATGCTACCGGTATAGCTCTAAAGAATGTAGCATCATGGGCAGTGTAGTCCGTGCTGCAGGGAGAATGGACTGCCATACACGTTATGTGTCTGTGAGCGAGGGAGGGAGAAAAAGGAAAAGTACGAGCTGTCATCGAGCAAAAACGGGAGCTGGAAGCTTGTAAATATAATAATAACCACTGCAGCCAAGAAGAGTGCCAGACGAGCCCAGTTGTAAGTAAGCTATTAAGACTCGACTGTACACCGTGTTCGTGTTTTCCTCCAAAAACAATAAGTTCTGTTGGAGCAGCCTTTCAACGCCTCTCTCTGTCTCTTGCTGGCAAAGTTGACCCAGACAACAAAGTAAAGCTAGTTTTCGGCTACAAGCCCGACACAGAACCCACCGTATTAGCCAGAGGTCCCTTTACTATGGTTCGGAGCCGCGGACCTTCAGTAACAGTAATAAATCACAGCAATAGTACATTCATGTAGTTGTAAATAGCATGATAATATATTAAGTAATCCAAAGGATTCAGAATACGTTACAGAATACATTTTGGGGCATGTATTCTGTATTCTGTAATGGAATACATTTTAAAAGTAACCTTCCCAACACTGAAGATAATTAACATGTTTTTTAAATGTTAAAAAAGGGTTAAGTCTTTGTCCATGGAGTGGACACTACACGGTCAGCCTATTACTGTAAATGTAAACTGGACTTTAGTACCATTTATGAAATTTAGGTGTTACTGTTGTTTCTGTTATAGCCTCACAGTCAGAACAGTTAAACCATTTATCTGTGATGGCCTAGTTGAAGATCGTGGCTAAAAAGCTCCACTGTGATGACCGTAAGTGGTGAAGAAAACAGAAGGTGCATCGTTTCAATTTAAATAAAATTGAAATTTAAAAGGCCAAAATTTTCCTGAAAAGACAGGTTAATGACATAATTGTTGAGTTAGTGGGTGAATGTGAGTTTTAGACAGGCTTTTTCCTGTACCAGAGAGCTTTATGTGAACTTTTTGGTGATATGACTACAGAAAAAACAAAGTGACTGACTTGGTGAACTATTTAGAGTTAGTATTCCAGGACAAATGTAGTAACCTAATTCCTTTTTTAGCCATTGTGTGGATACAGTTCCTTAATTGAACCCTGTGCTTTCTCACTTATTTGGGACAATCCAGATTTTCAGTTTAACAGAGCAACACTTCACTTTACAACAGGGGAGCAGAAAGGAATCTCACATCTTCATCACATCTTTCATGATAAAAGTTCATGTCAGCCTCTAATCTGTTCCAAAGATTTGGATTAGACAGCCGAAATATTCTCTACCACCTTACAGTGAAAGAGTGTGTTCACCCGTGACTTGAAACAACTCAAAAGCTTTCCTCTATCTCATCATTTGTGCTTCCTCAGTGAGACAACCGCAATTAGTCTTGCAACCAAACAAGCTAAACCCACACTCACTGCTTCAGCCATTGCCAAGAAAATAATACTTATTATTAGAAAATTAAACAATCACTTAGCATTAATCACTGGTTGAATAATACCAATTGAAGAAATATTAGTGAAAAGAGTAAAAAATTTATTACGTTTGATTTGGCTGACTGTGTTTAGTTTGCACGTACGGGCCCAGCCGTGGGTCTGGTGGGCTTGTTTTCACCCCCTCCCTGATTTCTCTGTAGCTCCACCCCTTTCTGGTTGCTTTCCTCTGCCTCGCCTCTGTGACCGCAACTACTGCAGGAGATGTAACTGCCGGTCATAATTCATCGGTTACTTTCTGTCTCTCTGGAGATTCCCGGGTGGATGCTCTGGGCTGCCCTCTTTCTTCTGCTGGTGGGGGCGGGCTAGAGACTCCTCTGGGTGCCGGATCTGTGGGTCTGCAGGAGGGTGGGGGGTTGATGACTCTGCCTCTTCTTCAGTATCTCTCAACGGGTTGGTTTGACCTCACCTGTCTCGCTTCTTTTAATCCACAGCACTAGTGCACTGACACTGACACATACGAGTCATAACTATACTGATGCAGAGCAGAATACGACTCGCTGTAAGTGGTGAGGCTAGGCTGGGATGGTGGTCGGACTATCTGCGACTGGCTCGTTTTCTCCTGTTCCACCTGCCATCAATTTTAATGCAACTCACTAAACCTCTTATAGGTGGGGCTCACACCAATCAGGCATGAGGAAAATGTACTTAATTAACTTTAAGAATTTATAGATGTCCCCAATCAGGAAGCTGGATAACATACATGATTTAAATATATATTCAATTTTTTAAAAAACTAAAAAACAGCTTTTGGGTTGGTCCGGCTTGGTGTGAGTCCTGGGGGTGGGGGCTGCGTCGACCGCCCGGGCGGGGCTGGATTAATGCAGGATATGTCAGGGGAGACTGCCAGTTCTTTCTGACTTGGCACTCTGGCTCCCCGCCCTTCCCTTCCCTTTTCCTTGATCTGCCTCCCATGTATTGTGTTGGCCTGCGTGATGCATTCCCTCCGTGCCCACTGCCCTGTCCCTTCACCCAGCTCGCTGGGCTGGGGTGCCTGGGTCGTGCTGGCCTGTGCCCCGCTTGGGCTTCGGGTCTGTTCGGTGTCCCTCGGCTTCTGCAGTGTTCTGGGTCCTTCTCTCTGGGTGTCCTTACGACATCTGTGATGCTGTGCTGGTGGACACTAGATCTCCGTGCAGACTTTCATACATGTTTCTCACACAGCACACTTTTTGGCTTATTGGTCTTTACTATTGTTTTCCAGACTAGGGATTCTGGGCTCACGAGTTCTCATCATCTCATCAGCGCTCTTTGTTATAATGTTTGTGTTCCAGTGACTCGGGTGATCTTGATGGGGCTGGTGATGCTTGAATGTTTGGTTTTTGGGTCTCATCAGGGTGCACCTTTAATGGTGCGGTTATTATGAGATACTGACACAACCTCACAAATGTGCAGCTTCTCTGTCTCGGGTCCATACATACAGCTAATGGACAGGGGATAATCTGTAGGTGGACAGTACAGCTGTCACAAACAGATAAACAATAAGTGACTGTGCAGCTGCCAAATGAAATCTTTAAATCCATAACTGCTCTACAGAGTTTATTCCATCATGTTCTGATTAAACTAGTAATCACGCGCTATTTAATGCTACCACACTGCCTATAAAAACTGCATCATATTTATAGTCTGGCATCAAATGACATCCCACCTTTAAGTTTGTGCGTGCATTGCAATCCTCTGAAACACATACTGTAAGTCCATTGCAAACCTGATCCTGTCCACTTCCATGTTGTCCCCAGGGACCTCATCCCTGTTCTTTGTGTTGAGCTCAGCGTGCTACCTGGCCTGCTGTGTTCAGTGTGTGTCTGTGTCCTTTCCACAGCCTGATCACTGCTGTGATTTATCCTCAGTTATAAGGGCCAGAGCACATAAATGTATATTTAAAACTTATAAACTCCTACCATACATAAAAATGATTAAAGTCCCTGTTTTGGTTAACTCCCTGCCCACCCACCACAAATGGGTTTGATTTGTCAGTGCAAACTAGATCCAGGTGATGTTCCACGCTCTCTTCCAGGGCGGCAGTCGATCAAAAACAGGACATGTTTGAGTTTAATCAGCTCTGCGACAAACCTGGACACGCCTTAGACTTAGAAGTGTAGTTTCCCAGCGCACTGTACTGTGCCATTTTCGACCTGAACTCAATGTTGCAGCTTAGAGTTGTTTTATTACCACCTAGTAAGCACTAATTCAGCCAGGGATGCAGAATGATGCAAGCCAAAGCAATCCGCTGAGTGTGGGTAGCTTTCATCGCATTTCCATTCACCAGATAGCTGTGATCCTGCGCTGTCAGCTTTAAAAAGCTTATCAGCAGGGAAAGCACAGCAGCAGCGTTGGACTTGAGCGACTTCGAATTAAGATGTTACTTATTTTAATTGTACTGAATGTTTTTTCTCGAAGCAGTTAATTTGTTCCCTGAAAAGCAGGATTGCTTCTTTTAGGCTTCCAAATTTTAGGTTGACTTGATATTCCTGACATTTTTTACCATTTTAAAATCTCAAAGCAGGAATATTTTATCCAGAAACACATTAAACTCTGCTGGTGTTAGACTTTTAAACCTGCAAGAGTTTTTGTATGTCTCGTTTTCAAAAAGTCTGTTAACGATGGATACATTTTTTCAGCTCATTATTTTGATTGTCAGGATTACAGCTTTACTGTTTTGGGTCATACCACTTCTAATTTCCATAAATATCCCACATTTAATGATATTAATGATTTATATTAATATCACAATATTAATATTGATAATATCTAACATCCTGCTTTTAAGATTAGGCTTTAAACATTCCTATTATTAGAGGTGGATCAGGTGACCCTGACTCCTCCCTTATGCCGGGACTCCACCACTCTGCATTTAATCATTGGTTATTATTTTTCTCTGGCTCTTTTCCAGCTTCCACAGCCCATCACTCCCAACTGCTCATGGCAGATAGCTGCCCCTCTCTGAGCCTAGTCCTCTCAGAGGTTTCTTCCTGTTAAAGGGAGTTTTTCCTTCCCACTGTTGCCAAGTGGTTGCCTATAGACAGTGTTGGGAAGGTTACTTTTAAAATGTATTCCATTACAGAT